>NC_091156.1:45341135-45673303 GCF_040958095.1 Procambarus clarkii
GCCAGGTAAGTTACGGGCTCACCATATCCCGTGCTACTTGCCCCGCTCCTGTGCCAGGTAAGTTACGGGATCACCATATCCCGTGCTACTTGCCCCGCTCCTGTGCCAGGTAAGTTACGGGCTCACCATATCCCGTGCTACTTGTCCCGCTCCTGTGCCAGGTAAGTTACGGGCTCGCCATATCCCGTGCTACTTGTCCCGCTCCTGTGCCAGGTAAGTTACGGGCTCACCATATCCCGTGCTACTTGTCCCGCTCCTGTGCCAGGTAAGTTACGGGCTCACCATATCCCGTGCTACTTGTCGCGCTCCTATGCCAGGTAAGTTACGGGCTCACCATATCCCGTGCTACTTGTCCCGCTCCTGTGCCAGGTAAGTTACGGGCTCACCATATCCCGTGCTACTTGTCCCGCTCCTGTGCCAGGTAAGTTACGGGCTCGCCATATCCCGTGCTACTTGTCCCGCTCCTGTGCCAGGTAAGTTACGGGCTCGCCATATCCCGTGCTACTTGTCCCGCTCCTGTGCCAGGTAAGTTACGGGCTCACCATATCCCGTGCTACTTGTCCCGCTCCTGTGCCAGGTAAGTTACGGGCTCGCCATATCCCGTGCTACTTGTCCCGCTCCTGTGCCAGGTAAGTTACGGGCTCACCATATCCCGTGCTACTTGTCCCGCTCCTGTGCCAGGTAAGTTACGGGCTCACCATATCCCGTGCTACTTGTCCCGCTCCTGTGCCAGGTAAGTTACGGGCTCGCCATATCCCGTGCTACTTGTCCCGCTCCTGTGCCAGGTAAGTTACGGGCTCACCATATCCCGTGCTACTTGTCCCGCTCCTGTGCCAGGTAAGTTACGGGCTCGCCATATCCCGTGCTACTTGTCGCGCTCCTGTGCCAGGTAAGTTACGGGCTCACCATATCCCGTGCTACTTGCCCCGCTCCTGTGCCAGGTAAGTTACGGGCTCACCATATCCCGTGCTACTTGCCCCGCTCCTGTGCCAGGTAAGTTACGGGATCACCATATCCCGTGCTACTTGCCCCGCTCCTGTGCCAGGTAAGTTACGGGATCACCATATCCCGTGCTACTTGGAACTTATTCCTAGTAGCTGAATCTATAACAACAACAACAACTTCCCTCATCACAATCGTCTTGAGAATGGTCCAGGACGGACCGAAACGTCGTCGTCCCTTCATTTTCTAGTGTGTGGATTGGACAACAAACTAACAGCACTTTTTACCCAGTTATCTGATGCACGAGCGGGCGCGCATGTCCGCTATAGGTAAACTCGTGGAGAGACGCGGAAAAATAACAGGCGGGAGCCCGCAACAGGGAGGAGAAGGATGCTGGAAACACGTGAAGGAAATTTTTTATCCCACGCTAATGAGGGAAACGCGAGAAAGAGGATGGTAGCCAGCCGCCAGATTCAGCTCAGTTTCTTAAATTGGTTTCCTTAAAACTAAAAGCAAACGGGGTTCCATCCCTGGCCAGAACAGAAACAATTTATGCAGAGTTTTCTCTCACATGATGCCTCTGTTCACCCAGCAGTAAATGTGCACGTAGGATTAGACAGCTGTTGGGGGCTGCATCTTGGTGATGTGTATACGAGTGTGTGTTTAATAAACAGTATCTATGATGGAGAACAAAAAAGGTCGGGAGTGAGTCAGCATACAGAGGCATCCAACCGTTAGAAAGGCGGGGTCCAAGAGCTAACAGCTCGATCCTACAAGCTCAAATAATAAATACACACATAAGTGTGCAGATAGAACAGACTTTGCTCAGAAAAGCCTTACAGGCTCCAGTACCCAGCCTGAGGCTTGGAGGTGAACACAACAAAGTTCCCGTCTTATTTAAAAACAAAAGCTGAAGGAAGGTAAGCTTGGAGGGTCAGCTTGGAGGGTCAGCTTGGAGGGTCCGCTTGGAGGGTCAGCTTGAAGTGGAAGAGTTTTACCTTTCAGTAACCTTTGTTATTTAATGTATTATGATACATCTACGCTAATTATATGTTTAGAAAATCCAATATTTTGGTATCCAGTATTACAACATTTGTGTAAGTGAGGCAATATTTTTATAATATTTGTTAATGTAATGTATTACTGACTTGTTATAGACATTACCTGACAGCAGAGTTTTGGACTTGTCAACCACTGCCGTGACACGAGGATCTCTGTGTGTGTGTACTCACCTAGTTCTGCTTGCGGGGGTTGAGCTCTGGCTCTTTGGTTCTGCCTCTCAACCGTCAATCAGCAGGTGTACAGAGTCCTGAGCCTATTGGGCTCTTTCATATCTACACTTGAAACTGTGTATTCCTTCAATACACTTGAAAATGTGTATTGAAACATTACGTCCTAATGCATTCCATTTGTCAACCACTCTTACACTAAAAAAGTTCTTTCTAATATCTCTGTGGCTCATTTGGGCACTCAGTTTCCACCTGTGTCCCCTAGTGCGTGTGCCCCTTGGGTTAAATAGCCTGTTATTATCAACCCTGTCGATTCCCTTGAGAATCTTGAATGTGGTGATCATGTCCCCCTAACTCTTCTGTCTTCCAACGAAGTGAGGTTTAATTCCCGTATTCTCTCCTCGTAGCTCATACCTCTCAGCTCGGGTACTAGTCTGGTGGCAAACCTTTGAACCTTTTCCAGTTTAGTCTTATGCTTGACTAGATATGGACTCCATGCTGGAGCCGCATACTCCAGGATTAGTCTGACATATGTGGTATATAATGTTCTGAAAGATTCCTTACACAAGTTTCTAAAGGCCGTTCTTATGTTAGCCAACCTGGCATATGCTGCTGATGTTATCCTCTTGATATGAGCTTCAGGGGACAGGTCTGGCGTGATATCAACCCCCAGGTCTTTTTCTCTCTCTGACTCTTGTAGTATTTAATCTCCCAAATGATACCTTGTATCTGGTCTCCTGCTTCCTACCCCTATCTTCATTACATTACATTTGGTTAGGCTAAACTCTAACAACCATTTGTTCGACCATTCCTGCAGCTTGTCCAAGTCTTCTTGAAGCCTCAAGCTGTCCTCCTGTCTTAATCCTTCTCATAATTTTGGCGTCGTCAGCAAACATTGAGAGGAATGAGTCTATACCTTCTGGGAGATCATTTACGTATATCAGAAACAGGATAGGTCCAAGTACAGAGCCCTGTGGGACTCCACTGGTGACTTCACGCCATTCTCAGGTCTCACCCGTCACTGTAACTCTCTGCTTCCTATTGCTTAGGTACTCCCTTATCCACTGGAGTGCCCTACCTTTTGGGAAGAAAGCTTACTCTCTATTAATTGATTGATATTTAATTAATATATTAATTTAAATTAATCGAAGGACCACCCTATTTTGACTGAATAGGGAAACAGATAAAGTTAAATTATAAGGACTGAAATACCAGTGCCTATGGATAAGAAACTATTAAAGATTATTCTTTAAACGTTAATGGGCTGTATAATATTAATGTTCGAGAATAAACATTCCGTCCTTCACAAAATTGGGGGTTAATAGTAGAAGTAATCTACTCCCAGTACGCTTCATCGAGGCTGGTTCTTCCTCGAATAAAAATTAATAGTTCTACTAAATACTATTAAGAAACATAAAAATGAATTGATTAATGGTAAAAAGATTATATGTTGATTAATCAAACAATTATTCTCATTTGACTTTTATGAGGCTAACATATTACGTTAGATATATCAAATCAAATAAACTAAATCTCTTCGACTGATCTATAATTTTCTCAATTAAAGAAATAATAGAAAAGATTTCAGCTGCTTAGCTGTAATAGTGAACGGAGAGGTAGAGGTGCAATGGCGTCGTCTGCTACTTGCTGCAACACGTGAGTTCAAGCATGGCGTGGGAACATGAGGACCACGACCACTTACAACACAAGCTGAAATTTCAACTAAAAATACTAATTGGTTACACCTACTATAAAATATCCTCACTATGCCATAAAAGGAATAAATTTAATTCCTTATGGACGTACTTATTGTTTGGGGAGGTCGCGTAGCATAACGATGGACAGTGTACAGTAAAATGATATACCTAGAGATCTCACGATATAACAAATATTAGGTCACTTAACCTGCTGGTTGTCCACCGAAGCAATTCCAGATTGCTACTGGAGCAATTACACACTCCTAGGCCGATTAAATGCAAGGCCCAACATAGTATTGATGGAAATCGACTCTCCTGGGACGCACGATGTGATTGTTGGCGTCTCTAGCGAAGCAGCATGGCGAAAATATGGCGGCGTCTCTCCGCCCTCCCTCAACTCGTCTCTCACATTCACAACAGAAATTACTAATCACGGATAATTCTTTTCCGTGTAATTACTGATGTAATGCATTAATGAGAACCGTGTTGCAATTATAGGGAATTAAATAATATCATATTCTCGTTAAACGGTGTTAATTGAGAAATGGAGAGAAATTTTATTTCCTCCATAGCATTCGTATGTAACAGATAAAGCTGCTACTTGGTAATAATTTCAGTTAATAACTCTCGGTTTTGGATTATTGGGAGCTATATTATCCATAGTTAATTATTGTACGGAATACTGATAATTTTAGAGAACTACATTCAATTTTTTAACATATTGGTAATAAATATGTTTAAATGTACATTATCTGATGCAATCCTGCCTCTCGATGTCGTGAGAATATTAGCAATATGCTCAGATAAAGAAATATTAATTTATATTAACACTACCATTAGTGAAATTAATAACTACTGTAATTAGTATATAATAATGATGCATTATAATACAATGGTAGTGTGTCAGTGTTGGAAATTTCCAACACTACCAGTTACTCCTGCTTGTTTCTCCAGCTTATGCATCAACCTTTTATGGGGTACTGTGTCAAAGGCTTTCCGACAGTCCAAAAAAATGCAGTCCACTCATCCTGCTCTTTCTTGCTTAATCTTTGTCACCTGATCGTAGAATTCTATCAAGCCTGAATGGCAAGATTTACCCTCCCTGAACCCATGTTGATGGGTTGTCACGAAGTCTCTTCTCTCCAGATGTGTTACTAGGTTTTTTCTCACAATCTTCTCCATCACCTTGCATGGTATACAAGTTAAGGACACTGGCCGAATAAAGTTCAGTGCCTCTTGTCTGTCACCCTTTTTGTATATTGGTACTACATTAGCAGTGTTTCATATTTCTGGTAGTTCTCCCGTTTTCAGTGACCTACTATACACTATGGTGAGTGGCAAGCAAAGTGCTCTTGCACACTCTTTCAATACCCATGGTGAGATTCCATCCGGCCCAACAGCTTTTCTCACATCCAGCTCCAATAGGTGCTTCTTGACCTCATCTCTTGTAATTTCGAACCTTTCCAAGATCACCTGGTTTGCTGCCACCTCTCCTAGCGCCGTGACTTCTCCCTGTTCTATTGTAAAGACCTCTTGGAACCTTTTGTTGAGTTATTCACACACCTCTTTGTCATTCTCTGTGTACCTGTCCTCGCCCACCCTAAGTTTCATTACCTGTTCCTCCACTGTTGTCTTCCTCCTGATGTGACTGTTGTTACGGTGCCCTCTCCTATTTCCTTCGTTTGCCTGCTTTAAGAGTCATATCAGCTCTCCCTACTGATTCTCTGAGGTTCAGGGAGTCTATTGATATATGTGGCAACCAGACCAGCTGCCAGTTAAGGGAGAAAGTTACATTATAAGTTGTAAGTAAGGGGAAATTGGCGCCCTGATATAAAATGAAAGAGTATCCCCTACTGCAGATATGACTTTTGGAAGGGACACTAGCTGATCGCGGATTGGCCGACTTAGGTCGCGGGCGACCAATCAGGGCCCGCCGTGACGTCACCGAGGTCCACGGGCGGTGCCAACATCAGAGTTGACCTGACCGTGAAGGCGAGAGGACGCACCTCGGTCAGCTCTCAAGGATTTGAGGCTCTACAAGCCTTTCTTAGTGGATTAGAGCTGGCTATCGCAGCCCATCTTATGTATTGGAGACCCCGCACTTCTAGGAAGAAAAAAGGAACAAAGTTTATTGAGCAAAAGAGTGCCAAACTTGGAAAATATTCGGCGACGACGCTGGGCGGCGACGCTGGACGTTGAGGGCCTGGAAAGGTGTGGCGGGCAGGCCTAGCTGCAGGTCACATCCACTGAGGGTTTTGGAAGGACGACACCGTTCCTAGGACAAGGAGCAACGTCTTGTGGAAGGGGCGAGTGTGGGAAAATAGTGATTAGCTCAGTGCCCATCGATGAACCAGGATTGGGGTAGCTGAATCTCAGGGATTGGAACGGCGACGACGCGAAGGGTCCATGACACCTGAGGACCTGTGGAACGTTCCTGGATCATCAAGGATCGACTCAGGAAGCGTGGGAACCTCACACCATCGAGGGACAGGCGTCGTGAGCCAGGAATGTAAGGTAGAACATTTTCCCTCCCATTACCACTTGTGTGAGTAGGCTAGTTAGGCCACAATATTTACTTATGTATGTGGCAATAGGACATTAATACTTTAGTAGTAGAATAGGCTGCAAGGCAGCTTGAGTCCAGGACTGTCAGAGGGGACAATGTGTATGGATGGCAGGACAGTGAAGAAGAGGCGCCGACGTGGTGAAGAGGCCCTCCTGTGAGAGAGTGTGGGACTCCTGTCTTTCTGCCCAGTTGAAGGAGTGTTGGAGGTCGTGGAAGAAGAGGCTGACGATCTCCAGACTTATTATCCATATTTTCATATTCATGTATTACTTGTGATTGTATGTGTGATCATGTAATTTGCATCAGTAAATTCACACGTTTATCATTGTGTTTAAGTGTGCCTCCATTATAATATTTCTCTATGAGCATACACGAAGGTTATCATAATACCACCTAGGGAACACTACGTTCTCTATAGAAGTTCTTATTGCCTGGAGAGTAGTAAAGACAGCACGGACTTATATAAAAGTGTACCCTTAGCCATCCGATCAGTATCAGTGCCTGAATGGTGGCAACTAGTAACGTAGTGGCTAGAGAGAGGTAAAGCCACACAGACCTTCCTGGGAGAGTACTCTGGGCCGACAGTCTGATAGCAGATCTATGGGAGTAACAATCTTCTTGCAACAAACAATATATAATACACCCACTGAACTGCATCGCTGGGGTGCAGATATAATAACCCAGCTGTCGACCTTGTTAAGAAGGTCGCCAGCTGGGAGAGGAGCCGTCCCGAGGAGAGCCGTTGCAAGGTGAACCGTCCCGACTAGAGCCACCCCAAGCGCCTACCAGTGTGGAGGGAATTCACAGTGAACATGGGAGCAGTGGAAGGTCCAGCTGTAGTAAGAGGAGCCTGCAACTGGAAATAATGAAGATGCAACTGGAAGCCCAGCTGCGACGAGAGGAGAGAGAAGCACGGCTGCAGCTGCAGCGAGAGGAACGTGCAGCTGAGCTGAAGCGAGGAGCGTGAGAGAGAAGCACGGCTGCAGCAAGAGGAACGTGCAGCTGAGCTGCAGCGAGAGGAGTGTGAGCGAGAAGCTCGGCTGCATTGGGAAGAAGGAGAGAGACAATTGCGACTGGAGGAGATAAAGGCAAAGAAAGAAGTCGAATTGCGTCGCGTTGAGCGTGGTCTGCCCTCATTACCTGCACGGCGGGATGACCTCAAGGTAAGGGAACGTGACTTACCTACGTTCGAACCACAAGAAGCTGAGGCGTTCTTCGAACACTTTGAACAGATAGCAACTCTGAAGGAGTGGCCGGAAGATGATTGGGCTGCTCTGGTCCAGGGCAGGTTGACTGGTGAGGCCCGGGAAGCCTACAACATGCTGGACCTAGAGGAGTGTACTAGTTACGACGCAATTAAGAATGCGGTGCTCCACTCATTCCGGCTGACTCCGGAGATGTACCGGAAGCGGTTAAGAGAGTGTACAAGAGCGTCGGGAAAGTCTTACGCCGAGACCGCCAGGGATATGGAACGGAAATTCCTACGATGGTTGAAGGCGGAGGAAGCGGAGTCTGCGGATGATATCAAACGACTGATAGTGATGGAGAAGTTTATGTCGGTGCTCCATCCTGAGTTGCGAGTAAGGGTGAGTGAAGCAGGTATTAAGGACCTGAAGGCTGCAGTGGACCGAGCCGACATGCTGGAGGGGGCACTACATCTCAGGAGGGAGGGGCCGCCCAACACTCGCCTTACCCCAGGTCGGGAGGGAACTTTAGGAGTTCAGGAGGGGCGAGGACGGGTGGGGACACTCCCAAGAGAAGTGTACCCAATGAGGTAACCCAGTTCAAGAGCTCAAGGGACGCGGGGAGGAAGCCCCAAGCTGTGAGCAGTGGACCTAGCTTGGGAGCAAGTGCTGCAGTCCCGGACACGACGACAGGGAGTCCAAGGAGGACCCAGGGAACGTCTGCAAGTGGTACCGCCAGGGGGACTGGCGAGTGGCCGCCAAGGGGAGGCAGCCGATGCTTCAACTGTGGTGTGAGAGGACATTATGCCCGCGAGTGTGAGGAGCTCAAAGGAATATGGGACTAATGTTGGAAGAGGAGAGAGTATTTGTCCACACCCCATATTATAGTGGACCCAACGTGAATGGTTGGGAAATGAAGTTGGGTGAACATCCCTTCGTTTTCTGGGCCAACGTGAAGTTTGGAAAGTCAGACCCAGTGGAGGTTGCCGTTCTTCGAGATACGGGTGCTGACAAAAGTATGGTAACCAGGAGTATTCTCCACAAGGAATTTAATGATTCACCTGTGGGAGTGGTGAGGATACGCAGTGTGGGGGAGGAATATAGGTTGCCACTTCACGAAGTACAGCTGATTGCCGACTGCGGAGTCGAGAAAGCTATAGTAGCTGTAGCCCCTAAGTTACCCCTAGAGCATGTACAGATGGTGCTGGGTAATGACCTCGGAGGAGGCAGGATACAACCCAATTGGGCCAGGAGTGCCTATGTTGCAAGCAGCGGTACAACCCTGCCAGGTGAGGTATCGGTCGTTCCAGATGGTAGTGAGGAAGCCGACTTCGCCAGAGGAAACGTCGCCAGAGACGATGACAACGAGGGCAAGAGTGCAGAGAGGTCGTCGGAGGTCGTGGAAAACCCCGACGAGGACCTCCGGCTAAGCCTGATGATGTGTGTGGAGGAGTGGCGAGGAGCAGCTGTACAAATGCCTGGGGCGGTGAAGAGGCTGCAGACCGCACTCCCTCCACACAGGAATGCGAATAAAGTAAGCTCGGTGGATGAGCGAACGGCAGTGAGGGGCAGAGTGGAGGAGCCACGACGCAGTGCACCCTATGCCAGCCAGATGAATAGTGGTAGTGCAAGATGAACCACCGTGGTGAGGTGAGCCACAGGGAGGTGGATGAGCCCAACCACGAACCGAAGAAGACGTCTGCAGGGAAGAGAATCTCATGGAGGAGTGAAAATGTTCGTCGGGAACGAAGGAGCGAATGGTATAGGAAAGGCAATACGAAGAAAGCAGGGAATAGGTACACCCAGGGTAGGCGCTAGCCTAACCAGAGGGGCATTGGGCCATCGCAAAAGCCTAGTGTGGAAGAGAGGAAGCTGCTGGATGGAGTACAGGTGACAAGTGCCACTGTGAGGAGACAACGCACCTATGGGAGAAGAGGAACCGAGAAGAGAGAAGATTGGCGAAGAGGAGCTCATGGGAGGAAACGTGGAGTACCTGTAGGACGCAGTGGAAGTGCAAGGCTATCTCAGAGTGCACGACGCGGTGGAGGTGCTGCATGCACTGAATCTTACAGTGGTAACGAGCCGTTGGAGTACACTAGTAGCCACGGAGAGAGGATTTCTTGTAGGTGTTCAGGGAACACCCATCACACCCGGTCCTATGCGACGTGGAGATATAATGAGGCAAGTGACTGGCAAGGTGGTACGAGCCACGTCACCAACTGGAGGAGTGACACTTCAGGAACGGAGGGAGCAAGAGTATAGGTTGCCCTCTTGACTGCTGCTCTTCCGATATGACTCTTGTTTTAAGGGGAGGGGCATGTTACGGTGCCCTCTCCTATCTCTTTCGTTTGCCTGCTTTAAGAGTCATATCAGCTCTCCCTACTGATTCTCTGAGGGTTCAGGGAGTCTATTGATAAATGTAGCGACCAGACCGGCTGCCAGTTAAGGGAGAAAGTTACATTATAAGTTGTAAGTAAGGGGAAATTGGCACCCTGATATAAAATGAAAGAGTATCCCCTACTGCAGATATGACTTTTGGAAGGGACACTAGCTGATCGCGGATTGGCTGACTTAGGTCGCGGGCGACCAATCAGGGCCCGCTGTGACGTCACCGAGTGCCCCGGGCGGCGCCAACGTCAGAGTTGACTTGACCGTGAAGGCGAGAGGACGCACCTCGGTCAGCTCTCAAGGATTTGAGGCTCTACAAGCCTTTCTTAGTTGATTACAGCTGGCTATCGCAGCCCATCTTGTGTATTGGAGACCCCGCGCTTCTAGGAAGAAAAAAGGAACCAAGTTTATTGAGCAAAAGAGTGCCAAACTTGGAAAATATTCGGCGACGACGCTGGGCGGCAGCGCTGGACGTTGAGGGCCTGGAAAAGTGTGGCGGGCTGGCCTAGCTGTGACCGGGTCACATCCACTGAGGGTTTTGGAAGGACGACAGCGTTCCTAGGACAAGGAGCAACGCCTTGTGAAAGGGACGAGTGTGGGAAAATAGTGATTAGCTCAGAGCCCATCGATGACCCAGGATTGGGGTAGCTGAATCTCAGGGATTGGAACGGCGACGACGCAAAGGCTCCACGACACCTGAGGACCTGTGGAACGTTCCTGGATCGTCAAGGATCGACTCAGGAAGCGTGGGAACCTCACACCATCGAGGGACAGGCGTCGTGAGCCAGGAATGTAAGGTAGAACATTTTCCCTCCCATTACCCCTTGTGTGAGTAGGCTAGTTAGGCCACAATATTTACTTTTCTTTTTTTTTTTTTCTTTTTTTTTAAGATATATACAAGAGTTGTTACATTTTTGTACAGACACTAGTACGAGTAGCGTTTCGGGCAGGTCCCTGGAATACGATCCCCTGCCGCGAAGAATCGTTTTTTCATCCAAGTACACATTTTACTGTTGCGTTAAACAGAGGCTACAGTTAAGGAATTGCGCCCAGTAAATCCTCCACGGCCAGGATACGAACCCATGACATAGCGCTCGCGGAACGCCAGGCGAGTGTCTTACCACTACACCACAGAGACTGACTGTCTGTCTATGTATGTGGCAATAGGACATTAATACTTTAGTAGTAGAATAGGCTGCAAGGCAGCTTGTGTCCAGGACTGTCAGAGGGGACAGTGTGTATGGATGGCAGGACAGTGAAGAAGAGGCGCCGACGTGGTGAAGAGGCCCTCCTGTGAGAGAGTGTGGGACTCCTGTCTTTCTCCCCAGTTGAGGGAGTGTTGGAGGTCGTGGAAGAAGAGGCTGACGATCTCCAGACCTATTATCCTTATTTTCATATTCTTGTATTACTTGTGATTGTATGTGTGATCATGTAATTTGCATCAGTAAATTCACACTTTTATCATTGTGTTTAAGTGTGCCTCCATTATAATATTTCTCTATGAGCATACACGAAGGTTATCATGGTACCACCTAGGGAACACTACGTTCTCTATAGAAGTTCTTATTGCCTGGAGAGTGGTAAAGACAGCACTTACTTATATAAAAGTGTACCCTTAGCCATCCGATCAGTATCAGTGCCTGAATGGTGGCAACTAGTAACGTAGTGGTTAGAGAGAGGTAAAGCCACACAAACCTTCCTGGGAGAGTACTCTGGGCCGACAGTCTGATAGCAGATCTATGGGAGTAACAACCTTCTGGCAACAAACAATATATAATACACCCACTGAACTGCATCGCTGGGGTGCAAATATAATAACCCAGCTGGCGACCTCGTTAAGAAGATAGAGAAGACAGGCGGGAAAGGACTTCCTGCAACCTTTTTGTCTGGCAGGCAAGACTCAGGGAGGTTATTGTTATAAGGTAAGCCTGAGTCTTCTTTCACTCCTCCACTGGTCTAGGCCGGAACTGTTAACAGCAGTTTCCCCGTGTTTGCCTGAAGGGGCTTATCAAACGCAAAAATTCGGAAAAAATCGAATCTTTTTGAAAAATTTATAAAAATACTACAACGTTATGGCAACACTTTGGCGCAAACCCGATAATGTTATGATATAAATTAAAGTATTTATGGTACATTTCCATGCGTAATTGTGCAGAATCCAGTGCCCTGCGGCTGTGGCGCGCCAAGAGTATTGCGTCGTACGTTCTAAACGTCAAATTTTTCGTAATAACGTCGTAAATATCGATGTATGCATAAGGAGTAAATATACACTCATTAGCAACCTTCTCATCCCTTGCTGTGCTATAGGGGAGGTCCCAGCCCCCAGTCACCTCGTGTGTCTGATACAGTGCAGATATGTTCTGATGCGCGCTCCATTTTCGTTCCTGTAATTGTTCATTTTTGCGTCTACTGCACAAACTCTTATAAAGAGATAGTGCCAGAAGATAAGAGCAGCAAATCTGGCACTAGGTCGCCGCTTGCGAAGAGTAATATCCAGTGAGAGATTTTGGCGCACCACACCTCCTCAACCTTCCTCTCACACCACCTCAACCTTCCTCACACACCTTCCTCAACTCTCCTAGACCCTCCTCACACACCTTCCTAGACCTCCCTCCCTCCAACAAGCCGAGACAGGCTCCTGAGGAAGGTGATCCAGCAATCATGCAGGTGCCCAATGCAGTGCCACCTTGAGGACCCACAATTCGGACCAATGTCAATAGGTTAGCATGTTTTAGTGTTATAATTTGGTATTTTGTAATAATTGTAATATGTATGTGCAGAATATATATATGTATATTTTTTTTTTTTTTTTTCAATTTTTTTTTTCGTTTGTTATCAGGGGATGTGCATGGAACTTGCACACCTTGCTCTATGGATGCCTATCTGCAAGGGTGCCAATTATGAACGAAATAGGTCGAAGTCAAACTCGGCTACAGGTGGCCGAACTTTGATCTTATTTTACTCAGGTAAGTAATTTACAACTTCAAGGTGTTTCTCAGCTTTCATTTATTAATCAATTTACATGCAAATTACACCTTATATGTAGAGTTTGTGCTTCTACAGCACATTGTAGACATTTTAGTCCAAAGTCCATTTGTTGATTTTATAAAAATTTATAAACATCATATGTTGCATATTTTTGCAAGGGTAACTTTGAATAATTATATTATTGCACTAAACACTTTTTTGATAAAACTACTCACAACAATCCTTTATTATATGCTAATTTTAATATCTGAGTGTTATAGAAAGGATTTTAATTGACACATGTGTTCCCTGAAAGTATTTGAAAATGTTGCAAATTCGTTGCATAATACGTTGTGTATTTTTTTTCTCCTTTTCTGTTCAGGGTGTGATGGTGAAACTTGGACCAGTCGCAGCCCTTTCTATAACCATTTCATAAATAAATTTATAAACAAATTGAACCACTTTTAATATATATAAATATGCCACCTGAATGGCTTCCAGGGTGAATCAGTGGCACCCCTCTTTTGTGGTGGAAGCAAAGACCTGCGGAGGTGGACATTGTTGGTCCTCTCCTGTGTGACCAAGGAGACTCTGGTGAATCCCGGGAGTCGGAGGGGCTCAGTATTCGGCCTTTTGAGCCCCTAGCAGCTGAGTGCTAGCAGAGCCCCGTCCCACCCCCCGTGACACTGTGTAGTAGCTTTGGTTCGGTTTTGGCTTTATTAGCTATATCATTTTCATACCCTATCTCAGCTGCTCTTCTCACACTAACATACTCGTTCCTGGTTCTCTGGCATCTCTCTCTACTTTCTGGTGTTCTGTTATAACGGAAGTTCCTCCATGCCCTTTTGTTCAGCTACGTTTCTTTCATACATTCCCTATTAAACCACGGATTCTTCCTTTGCTTCTCTGTTTTTTCCTGCCGGGCTTAGACAAACCTGCTTACAGTTTCCTGACATTTTTGGGTGACATAGTCCATCATGTCTTGTACGGACTTGGTTCCGAGTTCTGTGTCCCAATGTATATCCCATAGGAATTTATTCATCTCCTCATAGTTTCCGTTTTTGGTACGCCAGCCCTTTGTTTCCCATTTTTTGGGGTGATAATTCCTAGCTCAACCAGGTACTCAAAGCTCAATACACTATAATCACTCATTCCCAAGGGGGCTTCCAACTTAACTTCCCATATATCTGAGTCATTTAGGGTAAATATCAGATCAAGCAAGGCTGGTTCATCCCCTCCTCTCATTCTTGTCGGTTCCTTGACGTGTTGACTTAGAAACTTTCTTGTTGCCACATCCAGCAGCTTAGCTCTCCATGTGTCTGGACCTCCATGTGGGTCTCTGTTCACCCAATCTATTTGCCCATGGTTGAAGTCTCCCATGGTTAGTAGCCTGGATCCGTTCCTGCTAGCCACAGAAGCTGCTCTCTCTATTATATTGATGGTTTCTATCATATTCCTGTCTGGGTCTTCTGTCATTTGGTGGGGGGTTATATATGACTACTACAATAATCTTCTGTCCTCTAGTTGCTATGGTGCCTGATATGTAGTCACTGAAACTTTCACAGTTCTGAATTACCATCTCTTCGAAACTCCAACCTTCTCTTAGTAGCAAAGCTACACCACCTCCTTCTCTCCCTTCTCTCTCTTTCCTCAATACATAGTAGCCCTGTGGAAACACTGCATTTGTTATGGTTTTCGTTAGCTTGGTTTCTGTGAGTGCTATTATGTCTGGGTTTTCTTCTAGTGCCCATTCTCCGACTTCACTTGTTTTATTTGTAATTCCATCTATGTTAGTGTACATTGCATTGAAGCTCACTTTCCTCAGTTCATTTTCTTGTCCCTCTCTTGGCGAGCATTCTGCTGGTGTGGGAAGCTGTTCCATGGGTGAGAAGATCTGTGAGGTGGTGTGCAGGGTCTCAGTGGATTTTGGGGTGGGGGTGGGGGTTTAAGGGAAGGGGGGACAGGTAGGGTGTGGGTTAAGGAGATAGGGGGGGACATGGAGGAAATGGGGTTAGGGGGGTGGAGGGATAGGGAGGGTATGGGATGAAGGGGAGGGGGGGCAGGGGGGAGAGAGGTGGGAGGGGGGGAGATGATGGGAATGGGGAAGGGGTGACAGGGTCAGAATGGGGTGGGAGGGAGTGTGTGTGTGTACTCACCTAATTGTGCTTGCGGGGATTGAGCTCTAGCTCTTTGGTCCCGCCTCTCAACTGTCAATTAACTGGTGTACAAATTCCTGAGCCAACTGAGCTCTATCATATCTACATTTGAAACTGTGTATGGAGTCAGCCTCCAACACATCAGTGCCTAATGCCTTCCACCTGTTAACTACTCTGACACTGAAAAAGTTCTTTCTAACGTCCATGTGGCTCGTTTGGGTTCTCGGTTTTCACCTGTGTCCCCTTGTTCACGTACCACCAGTGTTGAATAGTTTATCCTTGACTACCCTGTCAATACTCCTGAGGATTTTGTAGGTAGTAATCATGTCTCCCCTTACTCTTCTATCTTCCAGCGTCGTAAGATGCATCTCTCCCAGCCTTTCCTCGAAACTCATGCCTCTTATCTCCGGGACTAGTCTAGTGGCAAACCTCTGCACTTTTTCCAGCTTTGTCTTGTGCTTGACAAGGTACGGGCTCCTTGCTGGGGCCTCATACTCCTGGATTGGTCTTACATATGTGGTATACAAGATTTTGAATGATTTCTTACACAGGTTCCTGAATGCTGTTCTGATGTTAGCCAGCCTCGCATGTGTGTGTACTCACCTATTTATGCTTGCAGGATCAGACATTGGCTCTTGGATTCCGCCTTTCTAGCATCGGTTGTTTACAGCAATGACTCATGTCCCATTTCCCTATCACACCTAATTTTAAAATTATGAATAGAGTTTGCTTCCACAACCTGTTTCCCAAGTGCATTCTATTTTTCCACTACTCTCACGCTAAAAGAAAACTTCTTAAGATCTCTGTGATTCATCTTTGTTTCCAGTTTCCACCCATGTCCCTTTTCTTTAGTGTCGTAAGATTCAGTTCCCTCAGACGTTCTTCATATCCCATCCCTTGTAACTCTGGGACAAGCCTCGTCGCAAACCTCTGAACCTTCTCTAGTTTCCTTATGTGTTTCTTCAGGTGGGGGCTCCATGATGGTGCGGCATACTCTAAGACTGGTCTCACGTAGGCAGTGTAAAGCGCCCTAAAAGCATCCTCACTTAGGTTTCTGAATGAAGTTCTAATTTTCGCCAGTGTACAGTACGCTGCAGTCGTTATCCTATTTATATGTGTCTCAGGAGTTAGATTAGGATCCACTCCCAGGTCCCTTTCTTGAATCGTTACAGGTAGGCAGTTCCCTTCATTGTGTACTGTCCTTTTGGTCGTCTATCACCTGATCCCATTTCCATAACTTTACATTTACTGGTGTTGAACTCCAGTAGCCATTTCCCTGACCATCTATGCAACCTGTTTAAGTCCTCTTGGAGGATCCTACAATCTTCATCTATCACAACTCTTCTCATTAATTTTGTGTCATCCGCAAACATTGACATGTATGATTCCACTCCTGTAAACATATCATTTACATAAATTAGAAAGAGGATTGGGCCCAGCACCGATCCTTGAGGTACTCCACTCGTTACTGTTCGCCAGTCTGACTTCTCGTCCCTTACTATTACCCTCTGGCTCCTTCCTGTTAGGTAGTTCCTCACCCATGCTAGGGCCTTTCCGCTTACTCCTGACTGCCTCTCAAGTTTGTAAAGCAGTCTCATGTGCGGTACTATATCAAAGGCTTTTTGGCAGTCAAGAAATATGCAGTCTGCCCAGCCTTCTCTGTCCTGCCTTATCCTTGTTACTTTGTCATAGAATTCTAAAAGGTTTGTTAGGCATGATTTCCCTGTCCAAAACCCATGTTGGTGCTTGTTTACAAACCTAATGCTCTCCAGGTGCTCAACAAGTCTTAGCCTAATTATTCTTTCAAGTATTTAGCAGGGGATGCTTGTCAGTGATACGAGTGTGTAGTTAAGTACCTCCTCCCTATCACCTTTCTTGAAAATCGGTACATTTGCCTCCTTCCAGCAACTGGGCAATTCTTCCGACATAAGTGACTCATTAAAGATCATTGCCAGAGGCACGCTGAGAGCCTGCGCTGCCTCTTTTAGTATCCAAGGTGATACTTTGTCTGGTCCAACCGCTTTAGTTGCATCCAGTGTTGTCAACTGTTTCATTACCTCCTCTGCTGTCACCTCTATATCTGATAGTCTTCCATCTAGGGTAATATCTTCTAACAATGGGAGCCATTCAGGCTCGGTTGTGAACACTCCATGGAAACTTGCATTCAGTACCTCGCAGATTTCCTTGTCGCTTTCTGTATATGCCCCTTCTGTTTTCCTCAGTCTTGTCACTTGGTCAATTACCGACATCTTCCTTCTTATGTAGTATGTATATGTAGTAGTATATATATGTATTCTTATGTAGTATAATTATGTAGTAATTTAGGTTTCTTTTTCGCTTTGATTGCAATATCATTCTCATAATTTCTTTCCGACACTCGTCTTATGTTAATGTATTCGTTCCTAGCTCTGTTACATCTAATCCTGTTGTCCTCTGTCCTTTGTCTTCTGTACTTCCTCCACTCCCTCCTGCTTCTCCCTTTTGCTTCCTGACAATGTCTATTATACCATGGATTATTATATTCCCTCCTGCTTTTTTCCTTTACTGTTGGAATAAATTTCTCTTCAGCCTCCTTGCATTTCCATATGACATGGTCCATCATATCTTGCACTGTTTCTCCTCTAATTTCTGCCTCCCACTGCACTTCTCCCATGTAGTCCCTTATCCTTCTGTAGTCCCCTCTTCTGTAATCAAGTCTCCTTACTCAGACCTCTTGTCCTTTGGTCACAATTTTAAGCTCCATCATGTAGTTAAAGACTAGGACACAATGGTAACTGGCTCCTAGAGGTATTTCTTTTTCTAAATGCTCGATGTCTTTTACATTCTGGGTGAAAGCGAGGTCTAATAGGCTTGGCGTATTCCCTCCTCTTTCCCTAGTGTCTTCCTTCACGTGCTGTGTTAGGAAATTGCTGCCAATAACGTCTACCAGCTTCGTTCCCCAGGTCTCGTCCCCGCCATGGGGATTCCTCGTTTCCCATTCTATCTCTCCATGATTTAGGTCCCCCATGACCTGCAGCTTCGCTCTCATTCTATGCGCTATAGTTGCAGCCCTCTGCAGTTCATCTATACATGCCTTGTTGCTGCCCTCATACTCCTGCCTGGGCCTTCTACTGTTTGGTGGGGGACACACACACACACACACACTGTGTGTGTGTGTACTCACCTAGTTATACTCACCTAGTTGTGTTTGCGGGGGTTGAGCTCTGGCTCTTTGGTGCCGCCTCTCAACCGTCAATCAACTGATGTACAGATTCCTGAGCCTACTGGGCTCTGTCATATCTACATTTGAAACTGTGTATGGAGTCAGCTTCCACCACATCACTTCCTAGTGCATTCCATTTACTAACTACTCTGACAATGAAAAAGTTCTTTCTAATGTCTCTGTGGCTCATTTGGGTACTCAGCTTCCACCTGTGTCCCCTTGTTCACGTCACGCCAGTGTTGAATAGTTTATCCTTGATTACCCGGTCGATTCCCCTGAGGATTTTGTAGGTTGTGATCATGTCCTCCCTTACTCTTCTGTCTTCCAGTGTCGTAAGGTGCATTTCCCGCAGCCTTTCCTCATAACTCATGCCAATTAGTTCTGGGACTAGTCTAATAGCATACCTTTGGACATTTTCCAGCTTCGTCTTGTGCTTGACAAGGTACGGGCTGCATGCTGGGGCCGCGTACTCCAGGATTGGTCTTACATATGTGTTATACAAGATTCTGAATGATTCCTTACACGGATTCCTAAACGCTCTTCTGATGTTAGCCAGCCTCGCATATGCCGCAGACGTTATTCTTTTTATGTGGGCTTCAGGAGACAGGTTTGGTGTGATATCAACTCCAAGATCTTTCTCTCTGTCCATTTCATTAAGTACTTCATCTCCTATTCTGTATCTTTTTTCTGGCCTCCTTTTTCCACTGCCTAGTTTCATTACTTTGCATTTACTCGGGTTGAACTTCAACAGCCATTTGTTGGACCATTTACTCAGTCTGTCTAGGTCATTTTGTAGCCTTCTACTATCATCCTCAGTTTCAATCCTTCTCATAATTTTTGCATCATCGGCAAACATTGAGAGAAACGATTCTATACCCTCTGGGAGATCATTTACATTTATCAGAAACAATATAGGTCCAAGGAATGACCTTTGCGGGACTCCACTCTTAACGTCTCGCCAATCTGAGACCTCACCCCTCACACTGACTCGTTGTCTCCTGTTCCAATGGAGTACCTTCCCTTTCACTCCAGCCTGCATCTCCAGCTTTTTCACTAGCCTCTTGTGTGGTACTGTATCAAAGGCTTTCTAACAATCCAAAAATATGCAAACTCCCCACCCTTCTCTTTCTTGCCTTATTCTTGTGTGTGTGTGTGTGTACTCACCTAGTTGTTGTACTCACCTAGTTGTGTTTGCGGGGGTTGAGCTCTGGCTCTTTGGTCCCGCCTCTCAACCGTCAATCAACAGGTGTACAGGTTCCTGAGCCTACTGGGCTCTATCATATCTACACTTGAAACTGTGTATGGAGTCAGCCTCCACCACATCACTTCCTAATGCATTCCATTTGTCAATCACTGACACTAAAAAAGTGCTTTCTAATATCTCTGTGGCTCATTTGGGCACTCAGTGTGTGTGTGTGTGTGTGTGTGTGTGTGTGTGTGTGTGTCTTGATACATATGTACAAAGTATAGCATAACTCAGGTCTTGGAGGATGTCTTACATATTGACTGATTGATGATAATGTTAGTGATCACGCCTAATAACAGGCAGCATATGATCATAGCTTGTTACAAATCACCACCCGTTTAGAACCTGATACAAGGGTCCAATTCCCCGTCATAGGGTGTATTCGGCTAAAATATTAACACGGGGGATAAATATGGTATTCGGTGCTGCAGGTACAATAATATACAATCCTAATACTGGGATGACACCGGGGAGAGTACTGACAACTCTTCTTATTGGCCTGATAACCTTAGGAGCCAGTGGTCGTATGTCTCAGGATTGAGTGAGTGAGTGAGTGAGTGAGTGAGTGAGTGAGTGAGTGAGTGAGTGAGTGAGTGAGTGAGTGAGTGAGTGAGTGAGTGAGTGAGTGAGTGAGGGAGGGAGTGAGGGAGGGAGTGAGGGAGGGAGTGAGGGAGGGAGGGAGGGAGGGAGGGAGGGAGTGAGGGAGGGAGTGAGGGAGGGAGGGAGTGAGAGAGGGAGTGAGGGAGGGAGTGAGGGAGGGAGTGAGGGAGGGAGTGAAGGAGGGAGGGAGTGAGTGAGGGAGGGAGGGAGTGAGTGAGTGAGGGAGGGAGGGAGGGGGAGTATGAGGGCGTGCGAGTGTGTTGACACGTGGTTATCTACCGTACTTTACGTTGATTTCGGGGCTCAACGTCCCCGCGGCCCGGTCCTCGACCAGGCCTGGTTGCTGGACTGGTCAACCAGGCTGTTGGACGCGGCTGCTCGCAGCCTGACGTATGAGTCACAGCCGTATGTGTGTGTGTGTGTGTGTGTGTGTGTGTGTTGTGTGTGTGTGTGTGTGTGTGTGTGTGTGTGTGTGTACTCACCTAGTTGTACTCACCTAGTTGTGCTTGCGGGGGTTGAGCTCTGGCTCTTTGGTCCCGCCTTTCAACTGTCAATCAACAGGTGTACAGGTTCCTGAGCCTATTGGGCTCTATCATATCTACACTTGAAACTGTGTATGGAGTCAGCCTCCACCACATCACTTCCTAATGCATTCCATTTGTCAACCACTCTGACACTAAAAAAGTTCTTTCTAATATCTCTGTGGCTCATTTGGGCACTCAGTTTCCACCTGTGTCCCCTAGTGCGTGTGCCCCTTGTGTTAAACAGCCTGTCTTTATCAACCCAGTCAATTCCCTTGAGGATCTTGAATGTGGTGATCATGTCCCCCCTAACTCTTCTGTCTTCCAACGAAGTGAGGTTTAATTCCCGTAGTCACTCCTCGTAGCTCATACCTCTCAGCTCGGGTACTAGTCTGGTGGCAAACCTTTGAACCTTTTCCAGTTTAGTCTTATCCTTGACTAGATATGGACTCCATGCTGTAGCTGCATACTCCAGAATTGGTCTGACATATGTGGTATACAAAGTTCTGAATGATTCTTTAAACAAGTTTCTGAATGCCGTTCGTATGTTGGCCAGCCTGGCATATGCCGCTGATGTTATCCTCTTGATATGTGCTGCAGGAGACAGGTCTGGCGTGATATCAACCCCCAAGTCTTTTTCTTTCTCTGACTCCTGAAGAATTTCCTCTCCCACATGATACCTTGTATCTGGCCTCCTGCTCCCTACACCTATCTTCATTACATTACATTTGGTTGGGTTAAACTCTAACAACCATTTGTTCGACCATTCCTTCAGCTTGTCTAGGTCTTCTTGAAGCCTCAAACAGTCCTCTTCTGTTTTAATCCTTTTCATAATTTTAGCATCGTCCGCAAACATTGAGAGAAATGAATCGATACCCTCCGGGAGATCATTTACATATATCAGAAACAAGATAGGACCGAGTACAGAGCCCTGTGGGACTCAACTGGTGACTTCACGCCAATCGGAGGTCTCACCCCTCACCGTAACTCTCTGCTTCCTATTGCTTAGGTACTCCCTTATCCACTGGAGCACCTTACCAGCTACACCTGCCTGTCTCTCCAGCTTATGTACCAGCCTCTTATGCGTTACTGTGTCAAAGGCTTTCCGACAATCCAAGAAAATGCAGTCCGCCCAGCCCTCTCTTTCTTGCTTAATCTTTGTCACCTGATCGTAGAATTCTATCAAGCCTGTAAGGCAAGATTTACCCTCCCTGAACCCAAGTTGGCGATATGTCACGAAGTCCCTTCTCTCCAGATGTGTTACCAGGTTTTTTCTCACGATCTTCTCCATCACCTTTCATGGTGTACAAGTCAAGGACACCGGCCTGTAGTTCAGTGCCTCTTGCCTGTCGCCCTTTTTGTATATTGGGACCACATTCGCCGTCTTCCATATTTCTGGTAGGTCTCCCGTCTCCAGTGACTTACTATACACTATGGAGAGTGGCAAGCAAAGTGCCTCTGCACACTCTTTCAGTATCCATGGTGAGATCCCGTCAGGACCAACAGCCTTTCTAACATCCAGATCCAGCAAGTGTCTCTTGACCTCCTCTCTCGTAATTTCGAACTCTTCCAAGGCCGCCTGGTTTACTTCCCTTTCTCCTAGCACAGTGACCTTCCCTAGTTCTATTGTGAAGACCTCCTGGAAATTCTTGTTGAGTTCTTCACACACCTCTCTGTCATTCTCTGTATATCTGTCCTCGCCTGTTCTAAGTTTCAATACCTGTTCTTTCACTGTTGTTTTCCTTCTGATGTGACTGTGGAGTAGCTTTGGTTCGGTCTTGTCTTTGTTTGCTATATCATTTTCAAAACTTTTCTCTGCTTCTCTTCTCACCCTGACGTACTCATTCCTGGTTCTCTGGTATCTCTCTCTGCTTTCTGGTTGTTCTGTTATTTCGGAAATTCCTCCACGCCCTTTTGTTCAGTTTCTTCGCTTCCATACATGCCCTATTATACCATGGATTCTTATGTTGCTTCTCGGATTTTTCCCTTTTGGCTGGGATGATTCTGTTTACTGCCTCCTGACACTTTAGGGTAACATAGTCCATCATACCCTGTACAGACTTATCTCTGCGGTCTGTGTCCCAAGGTATTTCACTTAGGAAACTTCTCATCTGTTCATAATTCCCCTTGCGGTATGCCAGCCTTTTGATTCCTAGTTCTTTTTTGGGGGAGGTAATTCCTAGCTCTACCAGGAACTTAAAGTTCAATAGACTTTGGTCACTCATTCCCAAGAGCGCTTCCATCTTAACTTCCCTTACATCCCGCTCATTTAGGGTAAATATCAAATCAAGCATTGCTGGTTCATCTTCTCCTCTCATTCTTGTTGGTTCTTTGATGTGCTGGCTTAGAAAGTTTCTTGTTGCCACGTCCAGCAGCTTAGCTCTCCATGTTTCTGGTCCTCCATGCGGGTCTCTGTTCTCCCAATCTATCTTCCCATGGTTGAAGTCTCTCATAATTAGTAGTCCAGATCCATTCCTGCTAGCAACAGAAGCTGCTCTTTCTATTATGTTAATGGTGGCCATGTTGTTTCTATCATATTCCTGTTTAGGTCTTCTGTCATTTGGTGGTGGATTATATATGACTATGACTATAATTTTTTTCCCTCCATTTGTTATGGTACCTGCTATGTAGTCACTGAAACCTTCACGGCCCTGAATAACCATCTCCTCAAAATCCCAGCCTTTTCTTACCAGCAGAGCTACACCATCCCCACCTCTTCCTTCCCTCTCTTTCCTCATAACATAATAGTCCTGTGGGAACACTGCGTTTGTTATCGTTTTCGTTTGCTTTGTTTCTGTGAGGGCTATTATGTCTGGGTTTTCCTCTAGTACCAGTTCTCCAAGCTCATTTGCTTTATTTGTAATTCCATCTATGTTAGTGTACATTGCTTTGAGGCTCACTTTCTTCTGTCCCTTCTCAAATCGCCTCCTTGGTGAGTGTTCTGCTGGTGAGGAAAGCTGTTCCATGGGTGTGAGGACCTGTGAGGTGGATAACAGGGTCTCAGAGGATACTGGGATGAGGGGCTGGGGATCCAGTGAAGGGGGAGGGACAGGGAGGGTATGGGGTGAAATGGGAGGGAGGACAGGAAGGAAAGGGGGGAGGGAAGACTCGGCGGGAGGAGGGGAGGGGAAGAAGGGTAGGGATTGGGTGTGGGGGGAGGGAGATTTGGCTGAACATTTGAGTGGGGGCAGGGAGGGGTTGGGGTAGGGGGGTTTTCTATGCAGAGGAGGGTGGCAGGGTTGTCCTCCCCTCTGGTGTTACTGGGTAGCTGGTTGAGGGTTCTCCCCTCGCCTCTGTGGGTGTTGTGTTGGGAGCTGTGACTTCCTGGTTTTCGCCTCTCACCCTGCGCCTCTTCCTTGGTTCCGCCGCCACGGCTCTCTCCTCCCTTGTCATGTCTCTCTTGAGGAATACATTATTGAATTTTCCCACGTTTTTCAGACAGCTCTTTCTTGATAGAATCTTCTCCTTTGTGCTCTCGTTTGCAAACACTATCTTTATCACTCGGTCTCGGTCTTTGTTGTACCAACCTAGCCTGAAAACCTTCTCAATGCTATGCTCAGCCCCTTCCATGTCTAGTGCCTTTAGTACTTCATTCACTGCTGCTTTGTCCTTGTCATTCCACTCTGTCCTATTAGAGCCTTCCTGCTCTTTAATACCCACAGCAACCACTGATCTATTCCTTTCCAGCAGTTGGCTAGTGGAACGTGCTGCCTCCTGTGATGTGGCTGCTTTCATGGCCACCTCCATCAATGCAGTCATTACTTCAGAGTTATTTTTTTTAGTATTTCTGCAAATGTTGCTTTTATTGTGGCATTCCCATCCAAAAAACTATTACCACCTTCTCCCTGGATGATTTTCTGAGTCTCAGCCTCGATACCATTCTCTTTGAGGGCTCTAATCCCCTCCTTTGCTGCTGTCAGCTCTCTTTTCAGGTTGCTTATTTCGTTCTTCATTTCCTGCATCATTTCTTGCATCTCACTCTTGATGTCCTCCAGAAACTGGGCGAACATTTCCTTCATTTCGTCACCTTGACTCGTCCTTGTTCCCCTGGTACCTCTGCCTGTCATGCTTGCCCCTGTTTCTATAGTTGTGCCGTGATAGGATTTGTCAGGAGGGCAGAGCGGGATAGGGGAGGGAGAGAGAGAGAGAGAGAGAGAGGAGGAGAGAGAGAGAGAGAGAGAGACAGAAAGAGAGAGAGAGAAAGGGAGTGATAGAGGGAGAGAAAATGAGTGGGTGGGGGCGATACGACCCTTCCACTTAAGTGAGAAGAAAGTAGAAGGGAGGGGGGGGAGGAGATGGAGAGAGAGGAGGGAGGGAGAGAGAGAGGGAGGAGAGAGGGAGAGAGAGGAGAGGGAGAGAGAGGGAGAGGGAGAGGGGTGGGTGAGGAGAGAGCGGTGAGGGAGAGACGGGATGAGGGAGAGACGGGGTGAGGGAGAGAGGGGGGGGAGGTGTGTGTGTGTGTGTGTGTGTGTGTGTTTGTATTTGTGTGTGTGTGTGTGGGGGGGCAGAGAGGGAGGGAGGGAGGGAGGGAAAGAGAGTGAGAGAAAGAGAGAGAGAGAGAGAGAGAGAGAGAGAGAGAGAGAGAGAGAGAGAGAGAGAGAGAGAGAGAGAGAGAGAGAGAGAGAGAGAGAGAGAGAGAGTGGAGAGAGAGAGAGTGGGAGAGAGATAGAGTGGGGGAGAGATAGAGTGGGGGAGAGATAGAGAGTGGGAGAGAGGGAGTGGGAGAGGGAGAGAGGGGGAGAAAGTGGGGAGATGAGTGTGTGTATGAGGGATGCGGGGGACTGGGGGTGGGGGGTGGGCGGAGATGGCGACCAGGTCAGATCAGATCAGAAAGGGGGTTAAGAGGGGGGGGGGATATAGTAAGGTCCTATCCCCTTTTCCCAGGTGTTAATACTTTTTCCCCTGACTGAACGTTTGTGTGTGTGTGCGTGTGTGTGTACTCACCTAATTGTGCTTGCAGGGGTTGAGCTTTGGCTCTTTGGTCTCGCCTCTCAACCGTCAATCAATTGGTGTACAGATTCCTGAGCCTACTGGGCTCTATCATATCTACATTTGAAACTGTGTATGGAGTCAGCCTCCACCACATCACTTCCTGTGCATTCCATTTACTAACTACTCTGACACTGATAAAGTTCTTTCTAATGTCTCTGTGGCTCATTTGGGTACTCAGTTTCAACCTGTGTCCCCTTGTTCGCATCCCTCCAGTGTTGAATAGTTCATCCTTGTTTACTCGGTCGATTCCCCTGAGGATTTTGTAGGTTGTGATCATGTCCCCCCTTACTCTTCTGTCTTCCAGTGTCGTAAGGTGCATTTCCCGCAGCTTTCCTCATAACTCATGCCTCTTAGTTCTGGGACTAGTCTAGTAGCATACCTTTGGACTTTTTCCAGCTTCGTCTTGTGCTTGACAAGGTACGGGCTCCATGCTGGGGCCGCATACTACAGGATTGGTCTTACATATGTGGTGTACAAGATTCTGAATGATTCATTACACAGGTTCCTGAACGCCGATCTGATGTTAGCCAGCCTCGCATATGCCGCAGACGTTATTCTCTTTATGTGGGCTTCAGGAGACAGGTTTGGTGTGATATCAACTCCTAGATCTTTCTCTCTGTCTGTTTCATTAAGTACTTCATCTCCTATTCTGTATCCTGTGTCTGGTCTCCTGTTTCCTCTGCCTAGTTTCATTACTTTGCATTTACTTGGGTTAACTTGAACTGCCATTTGTTGGACCATTCACTCAGTCTATCTAGGTCATCTTGTAGCCTCTTACTATCATCCTCTGTTTCAATCCTCCTCATAATTTTTGCATCGTCGGCAAACATTGAGAGGAACGAATCCTATACCCTCTGGGAGATCATTTACATATACCAGAAACAGTATAGGTCCAAGGACTGACCCCTGCAGGACTCCACTTGTAATGTCTCGCCAATCTGAGACCTCACCCCTCACACAGACTCGTTGTCTCCTGTTGGTTAGTGTACTCCTCTATCCACCGGAGTGCCTGCCCTTTCACTCCAGCCTGCATCTCCAACTTTCGCACTAGCCTCTTGTGTGGCACTGTATCAAAGGCTTTCTGACAAACCAAAAATATGCAGTCTGTCCACCCTTCTCTTTCTTGCCTTATTTTTGTGGCCTGGTCGTAGAATTCAAGTAACCCTGTGAGGCAGGATCTGCCATCCCTGAACCCATGTTGATGCTGTGTTACAAAGTTCCTTCGCTCCAGATGCTCCACTAGTTTTTTTCGCACAATCTTCTCCATCAGCTTGCATGGTATGCAGGTTAGGGACACTGGCCTGTAGTTCAGTGCCTCCTGTCTATCCCCTTTCTTGTATATCGGGACTACGTTAGCTGCTTTCCAAATATCTGGCAGTTCCCCTGTTGCCAGTGATTTGTTATACACTATGGAGAGTGGTAGGCACAGTTCTCTTGCTCCTTCCTTTAGTATCCAAGGGGAGATTCCATCTGGGCCTATAGCCTTTGTCACATGCAACTCTAGTAAACACTTTCTTACTTCCCCGCTGGTAATCTCAAACTCTTCCAGTGGTTCCTGGTTAGCTATTCCCTCACTTACCTCTGGAATTTCTCCTTGCTCTAAGGTGAAGACCTCCTGGAATTTCTTATTCAATTCCTAACACACTTCCTTGTCATTTGTAGTGAATCCCTCCGTCCCTATCCTTAATATCATAACCTATTCCTTTACTGTTGTTTTTCTCCTGATGTGGCTATGCAACAATTTAGGCTGAGTCATTGCCTTGCTTGCGATGTCATTTTCGTATTGTCTTTCTGCCTCTCTTCTCATCCTGACATATTTATTCCTGGCATTCTGGTATCTTTCTCTGCTCTCCAGTGGCCTGTTATTGCTATAGTTTCTCCTTTTTACTTTGCTGCTTAGCTAGCCTACATCTCTGATTAAACCATGGGGGTCTCATTTTCATTTCTCTGTTTTCCCTTTTGGACTGGGACAAACTTGTTTGCTGCGTCCTTGCACTTCTGTATGATGTAATCCATCATATCTTGGGCCGTCTTTCCCCTGAGCTCTGTTTCCCATGCTATATCTGTTAGGAATTTTCTTATCCCCTCATAGTTTCCCTTTCGGTATGCTAACCTTTTGGTTTCGTTATCCCTCCTCGAGTTCAATAACCCTTCTTCAATCATGTACTCAAACACCAGTACACTGTGGTCACTCATTCCTACTGGGTCCTCAAAACCGATTTCTCTTATGTCGGAGTGTGTGTGTGTGTGTGTGTTTTAGCATGTGCGCGCTTGTGTGCGGGCATACGTATGTGGATGGGCGTGCATGCGTGTGTCACGAGTTCCCTTAATCGTTATCTCTACCTAAATGAGCCACTTTGAGATTTTTAAATATATATGATATCCTGAACAAGAATTTGATAATATTTTACCTCAATCTGTACACCTGATTAATTGACCAGAGAGGGGTACATACCAGTCTGCCTCCCGTTCACACAACCAGATGAGTAATGACGATGTATGACGACGATGGTGATCCGTCGTTGTCCTCCCACTAGGTGATTCACTAAGTGCTAGTAGATCGATGATGTCGGTTCTTCTCTGTCTACACAAAGCTCTGGAGTCAGTCACTGTATCGTTGTGTGACAGTTCACTAATTTACTGTACCACTGATCACAATCACCACCCAACAACACAATCAGGCAGTTCCACGGCGGATCATCCAACCTGGCCATAAGGTCAGGTCGCTCCAAGCTGTCCTCCACACTTATATGCACTGGTGATCCACCAGCTCCACTTTGGTTTCTTCGCACTATCGCTAGCGATATGACTATGCTATGTAGCACCCTGCTAGCTACACACTGCGAGAGGCCAAATACTATGATCCAGCCTCTATACTCCTTCAATATCCCGAGAAATTGACGAATTTACGAGGACTTCACTAATCGTGTGTGTCCCCTACCGGCTCACGGCTACTCACTGTACTCACCTAGTTGTACTCACCTAGTTGTGTTTGCGGGGGTTGAGCTCTGGCTCTTTGGTCCCGCCTCTCAACCGTCAATCAACAGGTGTACAGATTTCTGAGCCTATCGGGCTCTGTCATATCTACACTTGAAACTGTGTATGGAGTCAGCCTCCACCACATCACCCCCTAATGCATTCCATTTGTCAACCACTCTGACACTAAAAAAGATCTTTCTAATATCTCTGTGGCTCATGTGGGCACTCAGTTTCCACCTGTGTCCCCTTGTGCGTGTTCCCCTTGTGTTAAATAGACTGTCTTTATCTACCCTATCAATCCCCTTCAGAATCTTGAATGTGGTGATCATGTCCCCCCTAACTCTTCTGTCTTCCAGCGAAGTGAGGTTTAATTCCCGTAGTCTCTCCTCGTAGCTCATACCTCTCAGCTCGGGTACTAGTCTGGTGGCAAACCTTTGAACCTTTTCCAGTTTAGTCTTATCCTTGACTAGATATGGACTCCATGCTGGGGCTGCATACTCCAGGATTGGCCTGACATATGTGGTATACAAAGTTCTGAATGATTCTTTACACAAGTTTCTGAATGCCGTTCGTATGTTGGCCAGCCTGGCATATGCCGCTGATGTTATCCGCTTGATATGTGCAAACACACACACTGTGTGTGTGTGTGTGTGTGTGTGTCTGTGTGTGTGTGGGACAGACATGTCTGTACCTACTTGTTTATAAGTGAGGGCGTGAGAGACATGTTTGGGTATATTCAGAGCCTCCCTGAATATATCTACACAATCTCCGAGTATATTCACCCACTCCATGGTTATTGTCACACGCCCTCCTGGCTGTGTTTACACCCCTCGCTTATCCTACACATTACAAGCAAGTAACGAGTCGAGCTCCACCGGGACGGTGAGAGACACTGCAATCAGTTTAAGTGAGTCACTTACGCCAGATGGAATAAATCACTTACAGCTCTTATCCTAATGGACCAATGTCACGAAAATGTCATGGAGTCAGGGCAGTGGACAGAGGGCTGCCCTTATCACACGAGACAGGTGTCCAGAGAGCAATTTTGTGTTAAATCCATATTTTATATTAGGATTGTATAATAACAGTATATAATTATTATTATTATATTCTTTTATTGCAAGTCGACCACATTTGAAAGGTGAATATAATGCTTTAGTGCTTCATGTGTTTAAATTTACTTTAACTTCTTCCAAAGCTATTTTTAAGAGTTTATTTTCTTCTTCCATGGCTTTGCAATTTGTTTCCAATTGATTCTTATCATTGCATAAGTTTTTCACTAAACCCTCAAGACATACAACTTTGCTATTTAAATGGTCATTACTTTCTTTCAATTTACTAATTATTTCCACATGAGAGTTCACTATAGTATCTAATTTTACCAACTTGTTGTATAGACTGGTTACATCAATGCTTTCTTCATCAAATCCAGCAAAATCAAGCTCTGTTTTGTGTTTCCTCTTGCCGGTGGCCATCTTGAATGTTGATCTCTGCACTGAAAACACTAAGGCAACTTTTTCTCCTCTGTGTGTGTGTGTGTGTGTGTGTGTGTGTGTGTGTGTGTGTGTGTGTGTGTGTGTGTGTGTGTGTGTGTGTGTGTGTGTGTGTGTGTGTGTGTGTGTGTGTGTGTGTGTGTGTGTGTGTGTGTGTGTGTGTGTGTGTGTGTGTGTGTGTGTATGTGTGTGTGTGTGTGTACTCACCTATTTGTACTCACCTATTTGTGCTTGCAGGATTGAGCATTGACTCTTGGATCCCGCCTTTCCAGCAGTAGGTTGTTTACAGCAATGACTCCTGTCCCATTTCCCTATCATACCTAGTTTTAAAAGTATGAATAGTATTTGCTTCTACAACCTGTTCCCCAAGTGCATTCCATTTTCCCACTACTCTCACGCTAAAAGAAAACTTCCTAACATCTCTGTGACTCATCTGAGTTTCCAGTTTCCTCCCATGTCCCCTCGTTCTGTTATTATTACGTGTGAACATTTCATCTATTTCCACTTTGTCAATTCCTCTGAGTATTTTATATGTCCCTATCATATCTCCTCTCTCCCTTCTTTTCTCTAGTGTCGTAAGGTTCAGTTCCTGCAGACGCTCTTCATATCCCATCCCTCGTAACTCTGGGACAAGCCTCGTCGCAAACCTCTGGACCTTCTCCAGTTTCTTCATGTGTTTCTTCAGATGGGGGCTCCATGATGGCGCGGCATACTCTAAGACGGGTCTCACGTAGGCAGTGTAAAGCGTCCTAAAAGCCTCCTCATTTAGGTTTGTGAATGAAGTTCTAATTTTCGCCAGTGTAGTGTACGCTGCAGTCGTTATCCTATTTATATGTGCCTCAGGAGTTAGATTAGGTGTCACATCCACTCCCAGGTCTCTTTCTCGAATCGTTACAGGTAGGCTGTTCCCCTTCATTGTGTACTCCGACATAAGGCAAATCGCCTTAGGCCCTGTAGGAATGAAATACAATTGTGTGTGTGTGTGTGTGTGTGTGTGTGTGTGTGTGTGTGTGTGTGTGTGTGTGTGTGTGTGTGTGTGTGTGTGTGTGTGTGTGTGTGCGTGTTTATGCGTGTGTGTTCTCCTCTTGACATGCCAGAAAGCATACTGAGGAAACTACTCCAAGCGTGCACCTAAAGAGGCACCCTTCTTGAGCCCAGATGGGCACTTGTATAAGCAAGTAGATGAGGTCGCCATGGGTTCTTCCCTAGGTGTCCTGTTTGCGAACTTCTACATGGGTACCATCAAGCAGAATGTCTTAGTTCACATGGACTTGAAACCCGCCATATACAGCAGGTATGTTGACGACATTATCGCACAGGTACCTGATGCCAGACATCTGCAGGAGCTGAAGGTGGCATTTGAGCGGAATTGTGTGTTGCGTTTCAATTACGAGATGGAGAAGGATGGGAAGCTGCCCTTTCTAGACGTAACAGTCACAGAAAGGAGCGGAGGCTTCCACACTGCAGTCTGCACTAAGGAAACAAACATAGGAATGTGCCTCAATGCCAATAGTGACTGCCCAGACAGGTATAAGAGGAGGGTTGTCAATGCTTACGTCGACCGTGCTCTCAGCCACAGCTCAGGATGGAAGGCAAGTCGATGAAGAACTCCGTAGGGGTAAGGCAGGTCCTAGTCAACAACGGCTTCTCTAGTGGTTTTGTTGAAGACATCACAAAGATAAAGGTGAAACGCCATGCAACCTCTGAAGAGTCAACTAACACAACACATGTACCCCCTATTAGACTATTTTACAGGAACTTCTTTTCGACGGCTCATAAAACAGAGGAAAGGACCCTGAAAGATATTGTCAATAGGAAAGTTATCCCTACAGACAAAAATCAGAAAATACAATTGACGATTTACTATAAAACCAAAAAAACGGCCAACCTACTCATGAAGAACTGTCCGGACTCCAAGCATAACGCCTTGAAGAAAACCAACTTCGTCTACGCCTTCAAATGCCCACTTGGGGACTGTAAGCTCCAAAGAACTCAGTCCTTGAGAGAGGACTTGGAGTTCCCCTTGGGAGGAAACGATGAACCAACGAGACTCGACCAAGTCTTCACTCTGAACGACTCCGACATCAGGCAAATCGCCTTAGGCCCTGTAGGAATGAGCGACCACAGTACACTGGTGTTTGAGTATCTGGTTGACGAAGGGTTATTGAACTCGAGGAGGGGTACTGCAAACTAAAAGGCTGGCATTCCGTAAGGGTAACTATGAGGAGATAAGAAGATTCCTAACAGATATAACATGGGAAACAGAGCTTAGGGGAAAGACGGCCCAAGACATGATGGACTACGTCACGAAGAAATGTAAGGAGGCAGCAAACAAGTATGTCCCAGTCCAAAAGGAAGACAACGAAATGAAGATGAGAAACCCATGGTTTAATCAGAGATGTAGGCTAGCTAAGCAGCAAAGTAAAAGGGCATGGAGAAACTATAGGAATAACAGGACACTTGAGAGCAGAGAAAGATACCAGAATGCCAGGAATGAATGTCAGGATGAGAAGAGCGGCAGCAAGACAATACGAAAATGACATCGCGAGCAAGGCAAAGACTCAACCTAAATTGCTACACAACCACATCAAGAGAAAAAGAACAGTAAAGGAACAGGTAATGAAATTAGGGATAGGGGCAGAAGGATTCACTTCAAACGACCAGAAGGTGAGTGACGAACTGAATATGAAATTCCAGGAGGTCTTCACCGTAGAGCAAGGAGAAATTCCAGAGATAAGAGAGGAAATAGTTAACCAGGAACCACTAGAAGAGTTTGAGCATTACCAGTGAGGAAGTAAAGAAGTGTTTACTAGAGTTGGATGTGACAAAGGCTATAGGCCCAGATTGGAAACTCCCCTTGGATACTAAAGGAAGGAGCAGAAGCACTGTGCTTACCATTCTCCATAGTGTATAACAAATCACTGACAACAGGGGAATTGCCAGAAATTTGGAAAGCAGCTAATGTAGTCCCGATATATACAAAAGGGAACAGACAGAAGGCACTGAACTACATGCCAGTGTCCCTAACCTGCATACCATGCAAGTTGATAGAGAAGATTGTGCGAAGAAAGCTAAGTGGAACATCTGGAGCGAAGAAAATTTGTAACACAGCATTAACATGGGTTCATGGATGGCAAGTCCTGCCTGTCAGGGTTAATTGAATTCTATGACCAGGCAACAAAAATCCAGCAAGAAATAGAGGGATGGGCAGTCTGCATATTTTTGAATTGTCAGAAAGCCTTTGATGCAGTATCACACATGAGGCTAGTGAAAAAGCTGGAGATGCAGGCTGGAGTGAAAGGGAAGGTACTCCATTGGATAAGGGAGTACCTAAGCAACAGAAGACAACGAGTCACTGTGAGGGCTGAGATCTCAGATTGGCGAGACGTCACAAGTGGAGTCCTGCTGGGGTCATTCCTTGGACCCATACTGTTTCTGATATATGTAAATGATCTCCTGGAAGGTATAGACTCGTTTCTCTCAATGTTTGCTGATTACGCAAAAATTATGAGGAGGATTGAAACAGAGGAGGATAGAAGGAGGCTACAAGATGACCTGGACAGATTAAATGAATGGTCCAACAAATGGCTGCTCATGTTCAACCCAAGTAAATACAAAGTTATGAAACTAGGAGGCGGAAACAGAACGCCAGACACAGGATACAGAATGGGAGATGAAGTACTTCAGGAAACGGACAGAAAGAAAGATCTAGGGGTTGATATCACATCAAACCTGTCTCCTGAAGCCCACATAAGCAGAATTAGGTCTGCGGCATATGTGAGACTGACTAACATCAGAACAGCATTCAGGAACCTGTGTAAGGAATCATTCAGAATCTTGTATACCACATATGTAAAACCAATCCTGGAGTATGCGGCCCCAGTATGGAGCCCGTATCTTGTCAAGCACAAGACAAAGCTGGAAAAAGTTCAGAGGTATGCCACTAGACTAGTCCCGGATGCTAAGAGGCATGAGTTACGAGGAAAGGATGCGAGAGATGCACCTTACGACACTGGAAGACAGAAGGGTAAAGGGAGATATGATCACTACCTACAAAATTCTCAGGGGTAGTGACAGGGTAGACAAGGATAAACTATTCAACACTGGTGGTACGCAAACAAGGGGTCACAGGTGGAAACTGAGTACCGAAATGAGCCACAGGGACGTTAGAGAGAACTTTTTCAGTGTCGGAGTAGTTAACAGGTGGAATGCATTAGGCAGCGATGTAATGGAGGCTGACTCCATACACAGTTTTAAATGTAGGTATGATAGAGCCTAGCAGGCTCACTAATCTGTACATCAGTTGATTGACGGTTGCGAGGCAAGACCAAAGAGCCAAGGCTCAAGGCGCAAGCACAATTAGGTGAGCACACACACACACACACTCTGTTATGATCCCAGATAGCTGAAAAACGAGTCTACCTTGAGAGTTATTCTGAAAGACCTGACCTAAATAAAGGGTCATAGACACAGAAACATGTGAATGTATATGGTAAACATTCGATTAGATTTGGCAAACAGTTAAAAGCATGGGCAGTGAATGAATGTGTACATAAATTACTTGACATGAGATGTCGAAAGTTTGTGAGGTTGGCATGAGGCTCGTGTCAGGGGGTCTTGACCTTACTCGAGTAGCGGAAGTCGTGGAAGCCGGATGCAGTGTCCTTAAGCTCCTGGTAGAAGAGGAAGATTCTCTGATAACGAGCTCCATCAAGAGGATAATTATTTAGGCATTCTTGTATGAAGCCTGGGGAACGACATCGTGCTCGAGTCTGATAGGGAAGAAGCCCTGTAGAGAAGTTTAAATAGCAATTTGGTGGGCTAAGGAGTGCGTCAACGTCTGACGCCGAGGCCAGCAAGCGCCCTTGTACATCTAACTCTGTGGTAAGCCTTTTTCAACCAGTTTACAGCGATTGTCTGTATTTGATCGTGTGCTTAGCGATCATAACAAGTGTTTGTGAGTACGTTAGGCATGTTTTGATAAGGCAGAAGTCCATAATAAGAGAGTAAAGATGGAGGGACGTCCTGGAGGGTGAAGAGACGTCCATCCACTCCAACCGCTGGTGGGCGACTGAGTGAGAGGGAAGCCCTCCGGCAGGGAAGCGGAGAGCTTCCAGGGAGGGCAGAAAATGGACCAGCCCAAACGTGCGGGAGTCACCTCACAGAATGTAGAAAGCAGGGAAATGTCAAGTAAAACATTTATTGTGTGTGACTCATTTCAGTTATATGTTTAAGAAGGAACATTTTTATTTGGTATATCGATTGGGTTACAGGTTTGTTCTGGAGATAGGAGTTGATGAGAGTACTCTGAGGCCTGAGAAGAAGTTAATGATTGGAACTTCAAGCCTGTAGGAGTAGGTGTTGTACTCTATAGAAGAGCAAGCCCCATAGTGAAGAATTGGAACCTCATGCTATGTGAAGAGGAGCAGCGGAGTGTAGTCTCACATGCTTCTGTGGAATTAGTAGTGAAGCACCACTGGAGTTTAAGGAAAACTGCATGTTGCAGCAGCCTAGAAGAGCTGCAGTAGGTCCTGGTAGATAAGCCTGGAAGAACCTGATGATGTCAGGGTAGTGAGCTTTCAGCTGTGGAAAGGAAGTTCTTATTGATTACTTGTAGGGAGTTGGTAGAGTGTTTGGTTGTCATTAGCGTGCAAGACGCAGTGCAAGGTGGATCATTGATTACCATTTTTGTGCCAAGGAATACTTATACAGAAGTATAGAGTTACAACCGTAGGCTGGATTACCTGCACAGACATACATATGTGTTCTAGGATTGATAGGGTGATCGATTAATCATCGTTGTTTATCAAGGAATATATATGCTGATATTTATGTTATTGCAGTCATAGGCTGGTTTTTCTTGTATGAATATATACATACACACACACACATATATATATATATATATATATATATATATATATATATATATATATATATATATATATATATATATATATATATATATATATATATTCTCTTGCTGATAGTGCAGTATTGTCTTATGAGACTTGACCTACTTGGTGAGGTTGGTGGTATAAGTGGTGAGACAGCAGTTAGGCTAACACTTCATAGGCAGATGACGGAGTCCTGATGATATTGGAGAGCAACCTGACGACAATAGTATTGAGTGTCGGATTCATATTATTATATGTGTGTGTGAATTGTGCATGTGCCTTGTACAGTAAATGTATTCAAAGTTGCCGGTGTTTGCCCTTGTCCTAGTGAGGCTTCCCAGTAAGTAGAAAAGAGAGAGAAAGAACCACAGCTGTGGACAGGGTTGAATAGAATAATAATAAGAGAAACGGGATTGAGGAGGTCATACCAAACAAAGAGAGAGTGGGGGAGTCACAGCGGCTCGAGTGGATGTGTGCACATGACAACGAGGTCAGTATTGGAGCCGCATCCTCTAAACGAGTGACGTTGAGCCCCTATCCAAGTGCCAGAAGCACCCAGGGTGATCGCATGGTCAAAATAAGCACTCTATGGCCTTTTGGGTTGGTTGTCTGAAAGGAAGGACGGATAACCGGCCGACATTATTAACATCATCTACATCATAATAACACACAGACAGGTTTGTGTTTGTTGTAAATCGTGCCTCGCAGGTTTAATTGAATTCTATGACCAAGCAACAAAAAATAGGCAAGAAAGAGAAGGGTGGACAGACTGCATTTTCTTGGACTCAGAAAGCCTTTGACACAGTACCCCATAAAAGGTTGTTACAAAAGTTGGAGCAACAGACAGGAGTAAAAGGTAAGGTGCTCCAGTGGATAAGGGAGAATCTAAGCAACAGGAAACATCGAGTAACTGTGAGGGGAGAGACATCAGAGTGGCGAGATGTCAGCAGGGGAGTCCCTCAGGGCTCTGTACATGGTCCCATTCTGTTTGTAATATATGTAAATGATCTTCCAGAGGGTATAGACTCATTCCTCTCAATGTTTGCTGGTAATGTAAAAATTATGAGAAGAATCAAAACAGATGAAGATGGATAGAGACTACAGGATGACTTGGACAAACTGGAGGAATGGTCTAGAATATGGCTGCTAAAGTTCTACTCAGGAAAGTGTAAAGTAATGAAATTAGGCGAAGGGAGCAGAAGGCTGAACACAAAGTACCATCTGGGAGGTGAAATCCTGCAGGAGTCAAATAGAGAGAAAGATCTGGGGGTTGATATCACACCGAAATTGTCCCCAGAGGCCCACATCAAAAGTATATCATCAGCGGCATAGGCTAGGTTGGCCAACATAATAACTTCCTTTAGAAACTTGTGTAAGGAAACATTCAGGACGCTGTATACCACTTATGTCAGACCAATCCTGGAATATGCAGCTCCTGCCTGAATTCCATATCTAGTTAAACACAAGACAAAGTTAGAGAAGATTCAGCGGTATGCCACCAGACTTGTCCCGGAACTGAGAGGTATGAGCTACGAGGAAAGGCTGAAGGAGCTGAACCTCACGTCCCTGGAAAACAGAAGAGAAAGGGGAGACATGATAACCACCAACAAAATTCTCAGGGGAATTGACAGGGTGGACAAAGACAAACTCTTCAACACAGGTGGAACACGAACAAGGAGACACAGATGGAAACTGAGTACCCAAATGAGCCGCAGAGATATTAGAAAGAATTTTTTCAGTGTCAGAGTAGTTAGTAAATGGAATACAATAGGAAGTGATGTATTGGAGGTTGACTCCATACATAAGTTTCATATGTAGATATGATAGAGCCCAGTTTGCTCGGGAATCTGTACACCAGTTGATTGACAGTTGAGAGGCGGGACCAAAGAGACAAAGCTCCACCCCCACTAGCACAAATAAATGAGTACAAATATGTGGGTACACACACACAAGGGGGGCCCCCTTCCCCCTCCCCATCCCAGACCATCCATGTTTACCTACTCCAGTGGAATCAACAGAAACAGAGGATGGGCAGAAAAGAGTCAGCTTTAAGGTGATGTACTTGAACATAGATGGAATTACAAGCAAAAGAATGAACTTAGGGAAAGAGCACAAGAAGTAAACCCAGATGTAATTGAACTCATGAAAACAAAACTCTCTTGAAACATAATGAATGCGGTGTTTCCCCAGGAATGCACTGTAATAAAGAAAGAGAGGGAGGGTAAGGGAGGAGGTGGAGTGACCCTACTAATGAGAAAGGAATGGAGTTTCAAGGAGATGGTTATCCCAAGCTGTGAAGGGCTTAGAGACTACATAACAGGTACCATGACGATGAGAGGACCAAGAGTAGTAGTAGCACTGATATATAACCCACCACCAAACGACAGAAGACCCAGGCAAGAGTATGACAGAAACAACATGGCAGTTAACCATATAATTGAGAGGGCAGCCTCTGCTGCCTGTAGAATTCGAGCCCACCTGCACATCATGGGTGACTTCAATCACGGAAGGGTAGACTGGGAAAACAAGGATCCGCATGGAGAGGAAACCCATGGTTTAATCAGAGATGTAAGCTAGCTAAGCAAGTTAGTAGAAGAGCATGAACAAACTATAGAAATAACAGGACACTTGAGAGCAGAGAAGGACACCAAAGAGACAGGAATGAATACGTCAGGGTAAGAAGAGATGCAGAAGGGCAATATGAAAACGACATAGCAAGCAAGGTTAAGACTCAACCCAAATTGCTACTCATTCACATCAGAAGAATGACAATAGTGAAGGAACAGGTAATGAAACTGAGGATAGGGACAGACAGATTCACTATAAACGAAAAAGAAGTGTGTGAGGAACTCAATAGGAAATTATAGGAAGTCTTCACATTGGAGCAAGGAGAAGTTCTAGAGATAGGAGAAGGAATAGTTAACCAGACACTGCTAGAGAAATTTGAGATTACTAGTGGGGAGGTTAAGAAGCTTTTGCTAGAGTTGGATGTGAAAAAGGCTATTGGCCCGGATGGAATATCGCCATGGATACTAAAGGAAGGAGCAGAAGCACTGTGCCTGCCACTCTCCATGATGTAAAACAAATCACTGGTAACAGGTAAACAGCCAAAAATTTGAAGGACGGCGAACGTAGTCCCGATAAACAAGAAGGGGGGTAGACAGAAGACACTGAACCAGTGCCGGTGTCCCTAACTTGCATACCATGCAAGTTATTGGAGAAAATTGTGCGAAAAAGCTAGTGGAACATCTGGAGCGAAGGAACTTTGTGACACAACACCAACATGGTTTCAGTGATGGCAAGTCATGCCTCACAGGATTATTTGAATTCTATGATCAGGCAATCAGCATCAGACAAGAAAGAGAGGGGGTGGGAAGACTGCATAATTTTGGATTGCCAGAAAGCCTTTGACACAGTTCCACACCAGAGAATAGTGCAAAAGCCAGAGATGCAGGTAGGAGTGAGAGGGAAGGTACTCCATTGGATAAGGGAGTACCTAAGTAACCGAAGACATCGAGTCACTGTGAGGGGCGAGGTCTCAAATTGGCGAGACGTCACCAGTGGAGTCCCGCAGGGTTCAGTCCTTGGACCCATACTGTTTCTTATATATGTATATGATCTTCCAGAGGGCATAGAATCATTCCTCTCATTGTTTGCTGATGAGGCAAAAATTATGAGGAGGATTAAAATGGAGGAAGATAGTATGAGGCTACAAGATGACCTAGAGAGACTTAATGAATGATCCAACAAATGTCTGCTAAGATTCAACCCGAGTAAATGTAAGGTAATGAAACTAGGCAGTGGAAACAGGAGGCCAGACACAGGATACCAAATGGGGGTTCAAGTCCTTCATGAAACGGACAGAGAAAAAGATCTGGGCATTGATATCACACCAAACCTGTCTCCTGAAGCCCGCATCAAAAGAATAACATCTGCAGCGTATGCGAGGCTGGCTATCATCAGAACTGCCTTCAGGAATCTGTGTAAGGAATCATACAGAACCTTGCATACAACATATGTAAGACCAATCCTGCAGAATACGGCACCATCATGAAGCCCGTACCTTGTCAAGCACACGGCGAAGCTTGAAAAAGTTAAGAGGTATGCCACTAGGCTAGTTTCACAACTAAGAGGCATGAGTTACGAGGAAAGGCTGCGGGAAATGCACCTCACGACTGAAAGACAGAAGAGTAATTGGAGACATAATCATCACCTACAAAATTCTCAGAGGAATTGACAGGGTAGATGAAGATTAACTGTTTAACACTGGTGGTACACGAACAAGGGGACACAGGTTGAAACTGAGTACCCAAATGAGTAACAGGGGACGTTATAAAGAACTTTTTCAGTGTCAGAGTAGTTAACAGATAGAATGCATTAAGCAGTGTGTGGTGGAGGCTCACTTCATACACAGTTTCAAATGTAGATATGATAGAACCCAGTAGGCTCGGGATTCTGTATACCAGTTGATTGAAAGATGAGAGGCGGGACCAAAGAGCCAGAGCTTAACCCCCGCAAGCACAACTAGGTTAGTACACACACACACACACACACACACACACACACACACACACACACACAAAGCCTTTGATACAGTACCGCACATGAGACTGCTGTTCAAGCTCGAGAGGCAGGCGGGGGTGGGGGGAAAGGTCCTAGCATGGATAAGGAACTACCTAACAGGAAGGAGCCAAAGAGTTACTGTAAGGGGCGAGAAGTCGGACTGGCGAACAGTAACAAGTGGAGTACCACAAGAATCGGTGCTGGGCCCAATTCTATTTCTTGTATATGTTAACGACATGTTTACAGGCGTAGAGTCCTACATGTCGATGTTTGCGGATGACGCAAAGTTGATGAGAAGAGTTGTGACAGATGAGGATTGCAGGATCCTCCAAGAGGACCTGAACAGGTTGCAGAGATGGTCAGAGAAATGGCTGCTGGAATTCAACACGAGCAAATGTAAAGTTATGGAAATGGGACTAGGAGATAGGAGACCAAAGGGACAGTACACAATGAAGGGGAACAGCCTACCTGTAACGACGCGTGAAAGAGACCTGGGGGTGGACATAACACCTAATCTATCTCCTGAGGCACATATAAATAAGATAACGACAGCAGCGTACTCTACACTGGCAAAAGTTAGAACATCATTCAGAAACCTATGTAAGGAGGCATTTAGGGTGCTTTACACTGCCTACGTAAGGCCAGTCTTAGAGTATGCCGCCTCATCATGGAGTCCCCATCTGAAGAAGCATATAATGAAACTGGAATAGGTTCAGAGGTTTGCAACGAGACTCGTCCCAGAGCTACGAGGGATGGGGTATGAGGAGCGCCTGAGGGAACTGTGCCTTACGACACTAGAAAGAAGAAAGGAGAGGGGGACATGATAGGAACGTATAAGATACTCAGAGGGATTGACAGAGTGGACATAGACGAAATGTTCACACGGAATAGTAACAGAACGAGGGGACATGGATGGAAGCTTGAAACTCAGATGAGTCACAGAGATGTTAGGAACTTTTCTTTTAGCGTGAGAGTAGTGGGAAAATGGAATGCACTTCAGGAACAGGTTGTGGAAGCAAATACTATTCATAATTTTAAAACCAGGTATGATAGGGAAATGGGACAGGAGTCATTGCTGTAAACAACCGATGCTCGAAAGGCGGGATCCAAGAGTCAATGCTCGATCCTGCAGACACAACTAGGTGAGTACACAAACGCACACACACACACACACACACACAGGCTGGAGTGAAAGGGAAGGTACTCCGTTAGATACAGGTGTACTTAAGCAACAGGAGACAACGAGTCAGTCTGAGGGGTGAGGTCTCAGATTGGCGAGACGTTACGAGTGGAGTCCCGCAGGGGTCAGTCCTTCGACCTATACTGTTTCTGATATATGTAAATGATCTCAAAGAGGGTATAAAATCGTTTCTCTCAATGTTTGCCGATGATTCGAAAATTATGAGGAGGATTGAAACTGAGGACGATAGTAGGAGGCTACAAGATGACCTAGACAGACTGAGTGAATGGTCCAACAAATGGCTGTTGAAGTTCAACCCGAGTAAATGCAAAGTAATGAAACTAGGCAGTGGAAACAGGAGGCCAGACACTGGATACAGAATAGGAGATGAAGTACTTAATGAAACTGACAGAGAGAAAAATCTAGGAGTTGATATCACACCAAACCTGTGTCCTGAAGCCCACATAAAAAGAATAACGTCTGCGGCATATGCGAGGCTGGCTAACATCAGAACAGCGTTCAGGAACCTGTGTAAGGAATCATTCAGAATCTTGTACACCACATATGTAAGACCAATCCTGGAGTATGCGGCCCCAACATGGAGCCCATATCTTGTCAAGCACAAGACGAAGCTGGAAAAAGTCCAAAGGTATGCAACTAGACTAGTCCCAGATCTAAGAGGCACGGGTTACGAGGAAAGGCTGCGGGAAATGCACCTTACGACACTGGAAGACAGAAGAGTAAGGGGAGACATGATCACAACCTACAAAATACTCAGAGGAATCGACCGGGTAAACAAGGATAAACTATTCAACACTGGAGGGACGCGAACAAGGGGACACAGGTGGAAACTGAGTACCCACATGAGCCACAGAGAAGTTAGAAGGAACTTTCTCAGTGTCAGAGTAGTTACCAGATGGAATGCATTAGGCAGTGATGTGGTGGCGGCTGACTCCATACACAGTTTCAAATATGGATATGATAGAGCCCAGTAGGCTGAGGAATCTGTACACCAGTTGATTGACAGTTGAGAGGCGGGACCAAAGAGCCAAAGCTCAACCCCCGCAAGCACAAATAGGTGAGTACAAATAGGTGAGTACACACACTCACATACACACACACACACACACACACACACACACACACACACACACACACACACACACACACACACACACACACACACACACACACACACACACACACACACACACACACACACACACACACACACACACACACATCCCCCCTCTCTCTCTCCCTCCCCCTCTCTCTCCCCCTCCCCCCCTCTCTCTCCCCCTCCCCCTCTCTCTCCCCCCTCCCCCTCTCTCCCCCTCCCCCTCTCTCTCTCGCCCTCCCCCTCTCTCTCTCTCTCTCCCCCCTCTCTCTCCCCCTCCCCCTCTCTCTCCCTCACCCCCTCTCTCCCTCCCCTCTCTCTCTCCCTCCCCTCTCTCTCTCCCTCCCCTCTCTCGCTCCCACCCCTCTCTCTCTTCCTCCCCCTTTCTCTCTTCCTCCCCCCCTCTCTCTCCCTCCCCCCCTCTCTCTGTCTCTCTCTCTCTCTCTCTCTCTCTCTCTCTCTCTCTCTCTCTCTCTCTTTCTCTCTCTCTCTCTCTCTCTCTCTCTCTCTCTCTCTCTCTCTCTCTCTCTCTCTCTCTCTCTCTCTCTCTCTCTCTCTCTCTCTCTCTCTCTCTCTCTCTCTCTCTCTCACACACACACACTCATAGGTAAATCATGGAGGGGAGACGAACTCTGACTGCCAAACGCAGGACATTCACAACTTGAACAAACACAGAGGATGGGATGGAACAGGAAGCCTGGATGAAGGAAGTACTCCAGCAAATGCAGAATGAATTCAGTGAAGGACTGAGGGTAATGAGGGAGACAGTAGCCAACCTGCAAGATGATTTAAGGGCAGCAAAGGAGGAGATAAGATACCTAAAGGAGACTCTTCCACAATACCAGGCGCAAACCGTACCCCAGGGAGATGGGAATGCTACTCTGGAGGGGACCACCACAACCCAGATCTCATTTGCTGAAATGCTTAAAAAGAGCCCTGAAGCTAGGTCTGCGGTTAAGGAAGTTGCCATGGAAGTGGCTTCCTCTCAGGAAGCAGCTAGATGTACTAGCCGGCTGATAGAGAGAAATAGAGCAGTAGTAGTAGCAGGCATTGAAGAACAAACAGGGACCAGACCAAAGGAGCGGAGAGACAAGGACAAAAACATGATTAAAGAGATCCTTAAAGAGGTAAGGATGGAGGGAGCTGAGCGAAATGTTGAAAAGGTTTTCAGGCTTGGAAAGTACAACAAGGACAGAGACCGAATGATAAAGGTGGTTTTCATGAGCGAAATCGCAAAAGAGGAACTGCTAGCAAGGAAGTGTTGTCTAAAAGGTGTAGAGAAGTTCAAGAAAATATTCCTGCAGAGGGATATGACAAGGGAAGAGAGAATACGGACAGCAGACGCGAGGAAGGAGCGCAGGGAGAGAGAAGGAAATCAGAGTACCACAACCCAGAACCCTACAATCCCAGAGGGAAGTGGAGAACCCTCCTCAAACAGTGCAACAGCCACAGGGATTGGGGCACCACCCCCACATTCTACCCAACAGACACCCAACCTGCGCCATCCCCTGTCAGCCCCCCACTAAGTACCCACCTAGGGCACCCTCCCCCCACCCACCCCCCTCCCCCCACTCACCCCCCTTCTCCCCCTCACCCCTCTCCCCAGGACCTCCCTTCCCCCCCATCCCCCATGCCCTCCCTTCTCCCACATGCCTTCCCGTCTCTCCCACCCCCATGCCCTCCCTTCTCCCCCTCCCCCCTAAGCCCCCCACTCTCCCCCACCCCACCTAAGTCTTCCCCTCACCCCCACTCCCCTTAATCCCTCCCCTCTTCCTCACCCACCTCAGCCCTCCCTTTTCCCCCACGCCCCCCAAGCCCTCCACCCTTTTCTCTCCCCCCAAGCCCCCCCATCTCCCCTATCCCCCACAGCCTCTCCTCCCCCCATGCTTCCCCAACCCTCCCTCTCTTACCCACCCCCTGTACCCTCCCCCTCTTATCCACCCCCTGTACCCTCCCCCTCTTATCCACCCCCTGTACCCTCCCCCTCTCCCCCACCACCCCAAGCCCTCCCTCCTCCACCAATCCCCCCGTGCCAGGTCCCCCCAGCTCCCACTCACCCCAGATCCCAAAGGTCCCCCCCAGAAAAGAAGCAGAAGAGAGTCAGTTTCAGGGTGATGTACTCGAACATAGATGGGATCACAAGCAAGACAAGTGAACTAAGGGAAAGAGCACAAGAAGTTAACCCAGATGTAATCGGACTCACTGAAACAAAACTCTCTGGAATCATAACGAATGCCGTGTTTCCCCAGGAGTATACAGTAATAAGGAAAGAGAAGGAAGGTAGAGGAGGAGGCGGAGTGGCCCTACTCATGAGAAGGGAATGGAGTTTTAAGGAGATGGCCATCCCGGGCTGTGAGGAGTTCAGAGACTACATAGCAGGCACCATAACAATGGGAGGACCAAGAATAGTAGTAGCAGTAATATACAACCCTCCACCAAATGACAGGAGACCCAGTCAAGAGTATGAAAACAACAACAAGGCAGTTAACACTATAATTGAGAGGGCAGCCTCTGCTGCCTGTAGAAATAGATCCCACCTGCTCATCATGGGCGACTTCAATCACGGAAAGATTGACTGGGAGAACAAGGAACCGCATGGAGGCGAGGATACGTGGAGAGCCAAACTATTGGAGGTAGTGACAAGCAACTTTTTAACCCAGCATGTCGGAGAACCCACAAGGATGAGAGGCAATGACGAACCAGCGAGACTCGACCTAGTCTTCACTCTGAACGACTCCGACATAAGAGAAATCGGTTTTGAGGACCCAGTAGGAATGAGCGACCACAGTGTACTGGTGTTTGAGTACTTGATTGAAGAACGGTTATTGAACTCGAGGAGGGATACCGAAACCAAAAGGTTAGCATACCGAAAGGGAAACTATGAGGGGATAAGAAAATTCCTAACAGATATAGCATGGGAAACAGAGCTCAGGGGAAAGACGGCCCAAGATATGATGGATTACATCACGCAGAAGTGCAAGGACGCAGCAAACAAGTTTGTCCCAGTCCAAAAGGAAAACAGAGAAATGAAGATGAGAAACCCATGGTTTAATCAAAGATGTAGGCTAGCTAAGCAGCAAAGTAAAAGGGCATGGAGAAACTATAGGAATAACAGGACACTGGAGAGCAGAGAAAGATACCAGAATGCCAGGAATGAATATGTCAGGATGAGAAGAGAGGCAGAAAGACAATACGAAAATGACATCGCAAGCAAGGCAAAGACTCAGCCTAAATTGTTGCATAGCCACATTAGGAGAAAAACAACAGTAAAGGAACAGGTTATGAGATTAAGGATAGGGGCGGAAGGATTCACTACAAATGACAAGGAAGTGTGTGAGGAATTGAATAAGAAATTCCAGGAGGTCTTCACCTTAGAACAAGGAGAAATTCCAGAGGTAAGTGAGGGAATAGCTAACCAGGAACCACTGGAAGAGTTTGAGATTACCAGTGGGGAAGTAAGGAAGTGTTTACTAGAGTTGGACGTGACGAAGGCTATAGGCCCAGATGGAATCTCCCCTTGGGTTCTAAAGGAAGGAGCAAGAGAACTGAGCCTACCACTCTCCATAGTGTATAACAAATCACTGGCAACAGGGGAACTGCCAGATATTTGGAAAGCAGCTAACGTAGTCCCGATATACAAGAAAGGGGATAGACAGGAGGCACTGAACTACAGGCCAGTGTCCCTAACCTGCATACCATGCAAGCTGATGGAGAAGATTGTGCGAAAAAAACTAGTGGAGCATCTGGAGCGAAGGAACTTTGTAACACAGCATCAACATGGGTTCAGGGATGGCAGGTCCTGCCTCACAGGGTTACTTAAATTCTACGACCAGGCAACAAAAATAAGGCAAGAAAGAGAAGGGTGGGCAGACTGCATATTTTTGGATTGTCAGAAAGCCTTTGATACAGTACCACACAAGAGGCTAGTGCGAAAGTTGGAGATGCAGGCTGGAGTGAGAGGGAAGGTACTCCGGTGGATAGAGGAATACCTAAGCAACAGGAGACAACGAGTCTGTGTGAGGGGTGAGGCCTCAGATTGGCGAGACGTCACAAGTGGAGTCCCGCAGGGGTCAGTCCTTGGACCTATACTGTTTCTGGTATATGTAAATGATCTCCCAGAGGGTATAGATTCGTTCCTCTCAATGTTTGCCGACGATGCAAAAATTATGAGGAGGATTGAAACAGAGGATGATAGTAGGAGGCTACAAGATGACCTGGATAGACTGAGTGAATGGTCCAACAAATGGCTGTTGAAGTTCAACCCGAGTAAATGCAAAGTAATGAAACTTGGCAGTGGAAACAGGAGGCCAGGCACAGGATACAGAATAGGAGATGAAGTACTTAATGAAACAGACAGAGAGAAAGATCTAGGAGTTGATATCACACCAAACCTGTCTCCTGAAGCCCACATAAAGAGAATAACGTCTGCGGCATATGCGAGGCTGGCTAACATCAGAACGGCGTTCAGGAACTTGTGTAAGGAATCATTCAGAATCTTGTACACCACATATGTAAGACCAATCCTGGAGTATGCGGCCCCAGCATGGAGCCCGTACCTTGTCAAGCACAAGACGAAGCTGGAAAAAGTCCAAAGGTATGCTACTAGACTAGTCCCAGAACTAAGAGGCATGAGTTATGAGGAAAGGCTGCGGGAAATGCACCTCACGACACTGGAAGACAGAAGAGTAAGGGGGGACATGATCACAACCTACAAAATCCTCAGGGGAATCGACCGGGTAAACAAGGATGAACTATTCAACACTGGTGGGACGCGAACAAGGGGACACAGGTGGAAGCTGAGTACCCAAATGAGCCACAGAGACGTTAGAAAGAACTTTTTCAGTGTCAGAGTAGTTAGTAAATGGAATGCATTAGGAAGTGATGTGGTGGAGGCTGACTCCATACACAGTTTCAAATGTAGATATGATAGAGCCCAGTAGGCTCAGGAATCTGTACACCAGTTGATTGACGGTTGAGAGGCGGGACCAAAGAGCCAGAGCTCAACACCCGCAAGCACAATTAGGTGAGTACATACACACACACACAGGGAGAGGAGGTGAAGGAGTGGCCCTGCTGATAAGGAACGACTGAATTTTGATGAGATGGAAATTACAGACTGTGACGGGTTCAGAAATTACATCACAGAAACTATAACAATGGGTTGACCTAAGATAATAGTGGCAGTCATTTACAACCCTCCCCTACATGACAGAAGACCTAGACAGGAGCTTGATAGGAAAAACATGGCAACCATTAATATAATAGAGAGAGCAGCTTCAGTTGCCTGCAGGAATGGCTCAATACTCTTTATCATGGGTGATTTCAAACATGGAAAGAAAGACTGGGAGAATGGGGACCCACATGGTGGTGCAGTTACATGGAGAAGTAAACTCTTGGAAGTGGCAACAAGGAACTTTCTGAGCCAGCATGTCAAGGAACCCTCAAGAGTGAGAGGCAATGATGAACCAGCTAGACTCGACTTGATATTCACCCTGAATGAATCAGAAATAAGGGAAGTCAAAGTTGAAGCCCCCATAGGAATGAGTGACCACAGTGTACTGACTTTAGAATACTTGGTGGAGGTAGTGATAACCTATCTAAGGATGGGATCGGAGGGAAAAAACTAAATTACCGAAGAGGAAAATATGATGAGATGAGGAACTTCCTCAGGGGAATACCATGAGAAATAGAACTTAGAGACAAGAATGTGCAAGTCCTGATGGATTTTGTCACCCAGAAGTGCCAGGAAGCTGCAGACAGGTTTATCCCCGTCCAAAAGGAGAAAAACGAAAAACAACGGAAAAACCCATGGTTCAACCAGGAATTCAAGGTGGCGAAGCAACTGAATAAAAGAACAAGGAGAAACTACAGAAATAACAGAATACCAGAGAGCAGGGAGAGATACCAGAGGGTCAGAAATGAGTACCTCAGAGTGAGGAGGGAAGCAGAGACAGTTTGAAAAATGACATAGCGAGTAAAGCCAAGACTCAACCAAAGCTGCTCCACAGCCACATCAGGAGGAAAACAGCAGTGAAGGAACAAGTGATGTAGCCGCAAAAAGGGGAGAAATACACAGAGAATGACAAGGAGATGTGTGAAGAACTCAACAAGAGATACCAAGAGGTGTTCACAATAGAACAAGGAGAAGCCTCTGCACTAAATGAGGAGGAGGCAAACCAAGCAGCCTTGGAGGAATTTGACCTCACCAGTGATGAGGTCAAAAGGTGTCTGCTGGAGCTGGATATGACAAAGACTGTTGGGCCTGACAGAGTCTCACCATAGATACTAAAGGAAGGTGCAGAAGCACTAAGTGTGCCACTCTCTATGGTGTATAACAGGCACTGGAAACAGGAGACTTACCAGAAAGTTGGAAGACAGCTAACATAGTCCCAATATACAAGAACGTTGACAGGCAAGAGGCACTGAACTACAGGCCAGTTTTCCTAACTTCTATACCAGGCAAGGTGATGGAGAAGATCGTGAGGAAAAGGCTCATAGAGCATCTGGAGGGGAAATAACTTTGTAACACACCACCAACATGGGTTCAGGGATGGTAAATCGTGCCTCACAGGTTTAATAGAATTTTATGACCAGGCAACAAAAATTAGAAAGGAAAGAGAAGCGTGGGTCGACTGCATTTTCCTGGACTGCCAGAAAGCCTTTGACACAGTACCCCATAAAAGGCTGTTAAAAAAGTTGGAGCAACAGGCAGGAGTAAAAGGGAAGGTGCTCCAGTGAATAAGGGAGTACTTAAGCAACAGGAAACAGCGAGAAACGGTGAGGGGGGAAAACATCAGAATGGCGAGATGTCACCAGCGGAGTCCCACAGGGCTCAGTACTTAGACCCATCCTGTTTCTAATATATGTAAACGATCTTCTGGAATGTATAGACTCGTTCCTCTCAATGTTTGCTGATCTTGCAAAAATTATGAGAAGAATCAAGACGGATGAAGATAGACAGAGACTACAGGATGACCTGGACAAACTGGAGGAATGGTCTAGAAAATGGCTGCTAAAGTTCAACTCAGGAAAGTGTAAGGTAATGAAATTAGGCGAAGGGAGCAGGAGGCTGAACACAAGGTTTCATCTGGGAGGTTAAATCCTGCAAGAGTCAAATAGAGAGAAGGATTTGGGGGTCGATATCACACCGAACCTGTCCCCAGAGGCCCACATCAAAATAATATCATCAGCGGCATATGCTAGACTGGCCAACATAAGAACTGCCTTTAGAAACTTGTGTAAGGAATCTTTCAGAACCCTGTAAACCACTTATGTAAGACCAATCCTGGAGTATGCAGCTCCAGCACGGAGTCCATATCTAGTTAAACTGAAGACAAAGTTAGAGAACATTCAGCGGTATGCCACCAGGCTCGTCCCGGAACGGAGAGGAATGTGCTACGAGGAAACACGAGGAAAAACTAAAGGAGCTGAACCTTAGATCTGTGAAAAACAGAAGAGTAAGGGGAGACATGATAACCACCTACAAAATTCTCAAGGGGAATTGACAGGATGGACAAAGACAAACTCTTCAGCACGGCTGGGAAAAGAACAAGGGGACACAGGTGGAAACTTAGTATGCAGATGAGCCACAGAGACGTTAGAATTTTTTTTTTAGTGTCAGAGTAGTTAATATATGGGATACACTTGGAAGTGATGTGGTGGAAGCTAACTCCATACACAGTTTCAAATGTAGATATGATAGAGCCCAGGAGGCTCAGGAATCTGTACACCAGTTGATTGAGAGTTGAGAGGCGGGACCAAAGAGCCAAAGCTCCATCCCCGCAAGCACAATTAGGTGAGTACAATTAGATAAGTACACACACACACACACACACACACACACACACACACACACACACACACACACACACACACACACACACATATATACTGAAAGTGGCAAGGAAATCTGCGAGGCACTGAAAGCCAGTTTCCATGGAGTGTTCACTACCGAGCCTGACCAGCTCCCATTGTTGGAAGGGGTTACCCTAGATGAAAGACTATCAGATATAGAGGTGACAGCAGAGGAGGTAATGAAACAGTTGACAACTCTAGATGCAACTAAAGCAGTTGGACCAGACAAAGTATCACCATGGATACTAAAAGAAGCAGCACAGGCCCTCAGCGTGCCTCTGGCAATGATCTTTAATGAGTCACTTATGTCAGGAGAATTGCCCAGCTGCTGGAAGAAGGCAAATGTCGTGCCGATCTTCAAGAAAAGCGATAGGGAGGAGGCACTTAACTATAGACCTGTATCACTGACAAGCATCCCCTGTAAAATACTGGAAAGAATAATTAGGCTACGACTGGTTGCACACCTGGAGAACATTAGGTTTGTGAACAAACATCAATATGGGTTCTGGACAGGGAAATCGTGCCTAACAAACCTTCTGGAATTCTATGATAAAATAACGAGGATAAGACAGGACAGAGATGGTTGGGCAGACTGCATATTTCTGGACTGCCAAAAAGCCTTTGATACAGTACCGCACATGAGACTGCTGTTCAAGCTCGAGAGGCAGGCGGGGGTGGGGGGAAAGGTCCTAGCATGGATAAGGAACTACCTAACAGGAAGGAGCCAAAGATTTACGGTAAGGGGCGAGAAGTCGGACTGGCGAACAGTAACAAGTGGAGTACCACAAGGATCGGTGCTGGAACCAATTCTATTTCTTGTATATGTTAACGACATGTTTACAGGCGTAGAGTCCTACATGTCGATGTTTGCCGATGATGCAAAGTTGATGAGAAGAGTTGTGACAGATGAGGATTGCAGGATCCTCCAAGAGGACCTGAGCAGATTGCAGAGATGGTCAGAGAAATGGCTACTAGAATTCAACACGAGCAAATGTAAAGTTATGGAAATGGGACTAGGAGATAGGAGACCAAAGGGACAGTACACAATGAAGGGGAACGGCCTACCTTTAACGACGCGTGAAAGAGACCTGGGGGTGGACGTAACACCTAATCTATCTCCTGAGGCACATATTAATAGGATAACGACAGCAGCGTACTCTACACTGGCAAAAGTTAGAACATCATTCAGAAACCTAAGTAAGGAGGCATTTAGGGCGCTTTACACTGCCTACGTGAGGCCAGTCTTAGAGTATGCCGCCTCATCATGGAGTCCCCATCTGAAGAAGCATATAATGAAACTGGAATAGGTTCAGAGGTTTGCAACGAGACTCGTCCCAGAGCTACGAGGGATGGGGTATGAGGAGCGCCTGAGGGAACTGTGCCATACGACACTAGAAAGAAGAAGGGAGAGGGGGGACATGATAGGAACGTATAAGATACTCAGAGGGATTGACAGAGTGGACATAGACGAAATGTTCACACGGAATAGTAACAGAACGAGAGGACATGGATGGAAGCTTGAAACTCAGATGAGTCACAGAGATGTTAGGAAGTTTTCTTTTAGCGTGAGAGTAGTGGGGAAATGGAATGCACTTCAGGAACAGGTTGTGGAAGCAAATACTATTCATAATTTTAAAACCAGGTATGATAGGGAAATGGGACAGGAGTCATTGCTGTAAACAACCGATGCTCGAAAGGCGGGATCCAAGAGTCAATGCTCGATCCTGCAGACACAACTAGGTGAGTACAACTAGGTGAGTACACACACACACACACACAGCCAGAGTTCAACCCCCGCAAACACAACTAGGTGAGTACAACTAGGTGAGTACACACACACACACATACACACACACACACACACAGGAAGAACTTAGAGGAAAAACAGTGCAAGGTATGATGAACCAAGTCATATTGAAATGCAAGGAGGCCGAAGAGAGATTTATTCCAACAGTAAAGGAAAAAAGAAGGAGGGAATATAATAACCCATGGTTTAGTAGACAGTGTCAGGAAGCAAAGGTGAGAAGCAGGAGGGAGTGGAGGAAGTACAGAAGACAAAGGACAGAGGACAACAGGATTAGATGTAACAGAGCTAGGAATGATTACATTAACATAAGACGAGTGTCGGAAAGAAATTATGAGAATGATATTGCAGTCAAAGCGAAAAAGCAACCTAAATTACTACATAGCCATATAAGAAGAAAGATGTCGGTAAATGACCAAATGACAAGACTGAGGAAAACAGAAGGGGCATATATAGAAAGCGACAAGGAAATCTGCGAGGTACTGAATGCCAAATTCAATGGAGTGTTCACAACCGAGCCTGAGCAGCTCCCATTGTTAGAAGCGATTACCCAAGATGAAAGACTATCAGATATAGAGGTGACAGCAGAGGAGGTAATGAAACAGTTGACAACACTGGATGCAAATAAAGCTGTTGGACCAGACAAAGTATCACCGTGGATACTTAAAGAGGCAGCGCAGGCTCTCAGCGTGCCTCTGGCAATGATCTTTAATGAGTCACTTATGTCGGGAGAATTGCCCAGTTGCTGGAAGGAGGCAAATGTCGTACCGGTTTTCAAAAAAAGGTGATAGGGAGGAGGCACTTAACTACAGACCCGTATCACTGACAAGCATCCCCTGCAAAATACTTGAAAGAATAATTAGGCTAAGACTTGTTGAGCACCTGGAGAGCATTGAGTTTGTAAACAAGCACCAACATGGGTTCTGGACAGGGAAATCATGCCTAACAAACTTTTTAGAATTCTATGATAAAGTAACAAGGATAAGGCAGGACAGAGAAGGCTGGGCAGACTGCATATTTCTTGACTGCCAAAATGCCTTTGATACAGTACCGCACATGAGACTGCTATACAAACTTGAGAGGCAGGCAGGAGTAAGCGGAAAGGCCCTAGTATGGGTGAAGAACTACCTAACAGGAAGGAGCCAGAGGGTAATGGTAAGGGGCGAGAAGTCGGACTGGCGAACAGTAACAAGTGGAGTACCTCAAGGATCGGTGCTGGGACCAATCCTCTTTCTAATTTACGTAAATGATATGTTTACAGGAGTGGAATCATACATGTCAATGTTTGCGGATGACGCAAAATTAATGAGAAGAGTTGTGACAGACGAGGATTGTAGGATCCTCCAAGAGGACTTAAACAGGTTGCAGAGATGGTCAGGGAAATGGCTACTGGAGTTTAACACCAGTAAATGTAAAGTTATGGAAATGGGATCAGGTGACAGGAGACCAAAGGGACAGTACACAATGAAGGGGAACAGCCTCCCTGTAACGATTCGGGAAAGAGACCTGGGAGTGGATGTGACACCTAATCTAACTGCTGAGGCACATATAAATAGGATAACGACAGCAGCGTACTCTACACTGGCGAAAATTAGAACTTCATTCAGAAACCTAAATGAGGAGGCTTTTAGGGCGCTTTACACTGCCTACATGAGACCCGTCTTAGAGTATGCCGCGCAATCATGGAGCCCCCACCTGAAGAAACACATAAAGAAACTGGAGAAGGTTCAGAGGTTTGCGACGAGGCTTGTCCCGGAGTTACGAGGGATGGGATATGAAGAGCGGCTGAAGGAACTGAACCTTACGACACTAGAGAAAAGAAGGGAGAGAGGAGATATGATAGGGACATATAAAATACTCAGAGGAATTGACAAAGTGGAAATAGATGAAATGTTCACACGTAATAATAACAGAACGAGGGGACATGGGTGGAAACTGGAAACTCAGATGAGTCGCAGAGATGTTAGGAAGTTTTCTTTTAGCGTGAGAGTAGTGGAAAAATGGAATGCACTTGGGGAACAGGTTGTGGAAGCAAATACTATTCATACTTTTAAAACTAGTTATGATAGGGAACTGGGACAGGAGTCATTGCTGTAAACAACCGATAGCTGGAAAGGCGGGATCCAAGAGTCAATGCTCGATCCTGCAAGCACAAATAGGTGAGTACAAATAGGTGAGTACACACACACACACGCATATTTTTGGATTGTCAGAAAGCCTTTGATACAGTGCCACACAAGAGGCTAGTGAAAAAGCTGGAGATACAGGCTGGAGTGAAAGGGAAGGTACTCCGTTGGATACAGGAGTGCCTAAGCAACAGGAGACAACGAGTCAGTGTGAGGGGTGAGGTCTCAGATTGGCGAGACGTTACGAGTGGAGTCCCGCAGGGGTCAGTCCTTGGACCTATACTGTTTCTGATATATGTAAATAATTTCCCAGAGAGTATAGAATCGTTTCTCTCAATGTTTGCTGATGATGCAAAAAATATGAGGAGGATTGAAACTGAGGACGATAGTAGGAGGCTACAAGATGACCTAGACAGACTGAGTGAATGGTCCAGCAAATGGCTGTTGAAGTTCAACCCGAGTAAAGGCAAAGTAATGAAACTAGGCAGTGGAAACAGGAGGCCAGACACAGGATACAGAATAGGAGATGAAGTACTTAATGAAACGGACAGAGAGAAAGATCTAGGAGATGATATCACACCAAACCTGTCTCCTGAAGCCCACATAAAAAGAATAATGTCTGCGGCATATGCGAGGCTGGCTAATATCAGAACATCGTTCAGGAACCTGTGTAAGGAATCATTCAGAATCTTGTACACCACATGTGTAAGACCAATCCTGGAGTATGCGGCCCCAGCATTGAGCCCGTACCTTGTCAAGCACAAGACTAAACTGGAAAAAGTCCAAAGGTATGCCACTAGACTAGTCCCAGAACTAAGAGGCATGAGTTACGGGGAAAGGATGCGGGAAATGCACCTTACGACACTGGAAGACAGAAGAGTAAGGGGAGACATGATCACAACCTACAAAATCCTCAGAGGAATCGACCGGGTAAACAAGGATAAACTATTCAACACTGGTGGGATGCGAACAAGGGGACACAGTTGGAAACTGAGTACCCACATGAGCCACAGAGTCGTTAGAAGGAACTTTTTCAGTGTCAGAGTAGTTAACGGATGGAATGCATTTAGCAGTGATGTGGTGGAGGCTGACTCCATACACAGTTTCAAGTGTAGATATGATAGAGCCAAATAGGCTCAGGAACCTGTACACATGTTGATTGACGGTTAAGAGGCGGGACCAAAGAGCCAGAGCTCAACCCCCACAAGCACAACTAGGTGAGTTCAACTAGGTGAGTACACACACACACACACACACACAGGTAAGGTTGTGGGAGCTGGTGGCCAAGTGGACAGCATGCTGTACACGTGATCGTATTGTCCCGAGTTCGATCCCAGGCGCCGGCGAGAAACGATGGGCAGAGTTTCTTTCACCCTATTACCTAGCAGTAAATATTTACCTGGGAGTTAGTCAGCTGTCACGGGCTGTTTCCTGGTGTATGTTTGTGTGTGTGTGTGTGTGTGTGGTGTGAAAAAAAGTAGTAGGAGTAGAAACAGTTGATTGACAGTTGAGAGGCGGGCAAAAAGAGCAGAGCTGAACCCCTCCAAGCACAACTAGGTGAATACACCTACGCATAGGGCGGTCTAGTAGCTGAGTGGATATTGCGCAGGATTCGTAATTCTGTGGCCAGGCTTCGATTCCCGGACCAGGCAGAAACAAATGGGCAAAGTTTCTTTCACCCTGATGGGCCTGTTACTTAGCAGTAAATAGGTACCAGGGAATTAGACAGCTGTTACGGAGCTGCTTCCTGGGTGTGTCTGTATGTGTGTGTGGGAACCAAAATTAGTTAGTTTCAGTTTAATTGATTGACAGTTGAGAGGCGGGCCGAAAAAGCAGAGCTCAACCTCTGCAAGAACTACTAGGTGAACACAACTAGGTGAATACACACACTCACAATCACTGTTGTGATGGGAGAACCACAACCCCAACACAAGAATACCGGAGGGGAGTGGGGAACTCCCAACCAGCACCCCACAAACCCCAGTAGACAAGACAATACCCTCGCTTTCCTGTTCATAGAAACCCTTTTTACCCTGAACCCTTCTTGTCCCCATTCAAATTCTCATTAAAATATCCATCCCCCTCACCCAACATCCTCCACGTTAACTGAGGTGAGGACCACCTCACCACCTTCCATACACTTCACCACCTTCCCTACCCTAACAGTCACCACCTTCCCTTTCTTTCACCTCTTTTCCTACCCTTCTCCACCTTCTCTACCTTTCGCATGTTCCCTACCCTATAATTCACCACCTTTTTTACCCCGCCATTCACCACCTTCCCTCCCGTTCACCACCTTCCCTGCCCTTCACCACTTTCCCTATACTACCCTTCAAAACCTTACCTCTCTTTCACCACCTTTCCTACTCTTCACCACCTTCCCTACCCTACCCTTCACCACATTCCCTACCCTACCTCTCACCACCTTCTGTTTCCTAACCTTTACCAACTACCCTACCCTTCACCACCTTCCCTACCTTTCACCACCTTCCCTATCCTACTCTTCACTACCACTCCTACTCTACCATTCACCACCTTTTCTACCCTACACTTCACGATCAATTCAAAGCTTCCTTTCTACACTTTCCATACCATTCAACAACGTCTCTAACCTACACCACCTTCCTTTCTCTCTCGTAGGTCTCTAACCTACCATTCACCTTCCTTCCCGAACCTACCATTTTCCAACTTCTCTATCCTTCACCACCTTTCTTACCCTTCACCAGCTTCCCTACCCTTCACCACCTTTCCTACCATACCTTGCACCACTTTCCTTACCCTAAAATTCATCACCTTTCCCTGCCATTCACCACCTTCCCTAACCTACTTTCAACCATTTCCCTAATTTTAAACACCTTCCCTACCATTTACCACATTCCTTACATGCCGTTCACTACCTTCCCTACCTTTCACCTCCTTCCCTTCCTTTCCCTACAATTCACCACCTTCCCTACTCTACTCTACCATTCACCATCTTCTCTGCCTTATACCACCTTCCCAAATAATCACCACTTTTCCTACCCTACCCTTAAACTCTTTCCCTACCTTTCACAACCTTCCCTACCGTATCATTCACCACATTACCTACCTTTCTCCATCTTCCCTAACTTTTACCACCTTCCCAACCCTACCCTTCACCAATTTCCCTACGCTACCCTTCACCACCGTCCCTACCCTACCCTTCAACACTTTCACTACGAATCACCACCTTTCCTTCCCTACCATTCATAACTTACCCTACCCTACAATTTTCCACCTTCTCTACGCTATACTTCACCACCTTCCCTACCTTTCACCACCTTCCTTACCCTACCCTTAACCAACTTCCCAACCCTACCCTTCACCACGTTCCTTACCCTATACTTCACGACCTTCTTAACACTACCCTTCACTACCTTCCCTGCCTTTCCCCACCTTCCGTAACTTTCACCACCGTTCCAAACCTACCCTGCACTCCTTTCCCTACGATAACCTTCATCACCTTCCCAACCCTACAGTTCCAGAACCTTCTCTACTCTACCATTTACCACATTCCCTGCCATTCATCTTTCTTCCCTAACCTACCATTTACCACCTTCACTATCCTTCACCACCTTTTTTACCCATCACTATCTTCTGTACACTCCACCAACTTCCCCCCCCCCTTACCTTTCACCACCTTCCCTCCGCAACTAATCACCCCTTTCCCAACCTTTCATCACCTTCCCTACCTTTCACCACAATCCCTACCTCTCACCACCTTTGCTACCAATCACCATCTCCCCTACCCAACCCTTCACCACCTTACCCACCATTCAAAACCTTTACTACCCTACCCTAAACTACCTTCCCTATCAGTCACCAATTTCCCTACCCTACCGTTCACCATCTTCCCTACCTTTCACAACCTTCCGTTCCCTATCCTTCACCACCTTCGCTACCAATCACCACCTCTACGCTATCTATGACAACATTATCTACCTCTGTCCACCTTCCCTACCCTACTATTCACCACCTTCCCTACCCTACTTTTCACTATCTTTCCTACGCTTCACTTCACGGCCTTCGTAACGCTACCCTTTACCACCTTCCCTACACTTCACCAACTTCCCTTCCTAACCCTTCACATCCTTCTCTACCTTTCACCATCTTCAACTTCTTTCACCAATTTCCTTCTTTTCCCCACCTACCCTACCCTTCACCAACTTCCCTACCCTACACCAACTTCCCTACCTTTCCCCACATTCCCTAGCCTTCACCACTTTTATTACCCTTCACCACCTTCACTGCCAATCACCATCTCCCCTACCCAACTCTTCAACTCCTTACCTACCATTCACCACCTTTCCTACCCTACCCTATACTACCTTCCCTACCATTCACCAATTTCCCTACCCTACCGTTCACCATCCTCCCTACCTTTCACAATCTTCCCTACCCTGCTATTCACCACCTTCCCTATTCTACCTTTCACCACATTCCCTACCTTTCACCATCTTCCCTACCTTTCACCACCTTCCCTACCTTATCAGTCACCACCTTTGCTACCCTACCATTCATCACATTCCCTACCTCTCACCACATTCCCTACCCTTCGTCACTTTCCCTACCTTTCACCACTTTAGCTACACATCCATTCACCACCTTCCCTACTCTACCCTACCATTCACTACCTTCGCTACCCTACTATTCACCACTTTCCCTAGCTTTGATCACCTTCCCTACCCTTCACCACATTTCTTACCCGAACCTTCACTACCTCTCAAACTCTACCATTCACCTCCTTCCCTCCTTCTACCATTTACAACCTTCCCTACCCATCACCACCTCTTCCATTCACCATCGTCCTTACCCAATCCTTCACCACCATTCCTACACTACCTTTCACCACCATTCCTACCTTTCACCCCCTTACCTACCTTTTACCACTTTACTTACCATTAACCACCTTCCCTACTTTATACCACTTCTCTTGCTCTAACCTTCACCACTTTCCCCTATCATTCACAAATTTCCCTAACCAACCATTCACCACCTTAACTACCAATCACCACCTTCCCTACCCTATACCACTTTTTCGACTCTACCCTTCACCACTTTCCTAATCATTTACAATTTTCCCTACCCAACCATTCACCACCTTCTATACCTTTCACCACCTTCCCTACCAATAATCACGTTCCCTATCTTTCACCACCTTCTCTACCCTTCCATTCACCACCTTCGATATCATTCACTACATTCCCTACTTTTCACCACCTTCCCTATCCTTCCCTACTTGCCTCATCCAGCCCATTACTACCTTCTCTACCTCTTCACCTCCTTCCCTACTCTACCACTCGCCACCTTTCCTACCTTCGCTATCCTACCCTTCACCTTCTTCTCCACCCCTCACCACCTTCCGTACCATTCACCGCCTTCCCTACCTTTCACCACCTTCCCTGCCCTTCACCACCTTCCCTACTCTTCACCATCTTCCCTACCTTTCACCACCTTCTCGACCCAACCATTCACCACACCTTTCCAACCATACCATACACCATCTTCCCTACCATTCACCATCTTCACTACCCTTCACCACCTTCTCTAACCATCACCACCTTCCCTACACTACATTTCCTCAACGTCCCTACCTTTCACCACCGTTCCTACCCTTCACCACATTACCCACCTTTCATCACCTTTCCTTCCCTACCACTCACTTTCCTTCCTATCCTTCCATACTCCACCTTCCCTACCTTTCACCACCTTCCCTGCACTTCACCGCTATCTCAGCCCTTCACCACCTTTCCTATCCTACGACTCACCACCATCCCTAACTTTCACCACCTTACCACCCATTCACTACCTTCCCTACCTTTCACCACTCTCCCTTCACAACCAATCACCCCCTTCCCAACCTTTCATCCCCTTCACTACCTTTCACTACATTCCCTACCTCTCACCACTTTCCCTACCTTTCACTACTTTCCCTACCCTTCACAACCTTTTTTACTATACCCTTCTACACCTTCTCTAATTCATCACATTCCCTACCAATCACCATCTCCCCCACCCCTACCCTTCACCCCCTTCCTTACCCAACCCATCATCACCTTCCCTACCCTACCTTTCACCATCATGACGATCAATCCCTATCTTCCCTATTCTACCCTTCATCAGCGTCCAAACCTTGCACCACCTACCCTACCCTTCCCTACCCTTCCATTCACCACCATCCATACCCTACTATTCACCACCTTCCCTACCCTACCATTTACCACATTCCCTACCTTTCCCCACATTCCCGACTCTTCACCACCTTCCTTACCCTTCACCACCTTCCCTCCAAATCACCATCTCCCCTACCCAACTCTTCAACACCTTACCTACCATCCACCACTTTTCCTACTCTACCCTACACTACCTTCCCTACCATTCACCAATTTCTCTACCCTACCATTCTCCAGCTTCCCTACCTTTCACAACCTTCCCTACCCTGCTTTCACCATCTTCTCTACCCTACTTTTCACCACATTCCCTACCTTTCACCACATTTCTTACCCTTTACCACCTTCCCTACCTTATCAGTCACCACCTTTTCACCATCTTCCCTACCCTCACCACATTTTTTACCCTTTACCACCTTCCCTACCTTATCAGTCACCACCTTTTCACCATCTTCCCTACCCTCACCTCCTTTCCCACCCTTACCATTCACCACCCCCATACCTTTCATCACCTTCCCTACCCTTCACCACCTTTCATCTCTTTCCCTACCTTCCCTACCCTTCGTCACTTTCCCTACCTTTCACGACCTTGCCTACCCATCCTTCTTTACCCTGCCATCCACCACATTCCCTTCCTTTCACTACCTTCCCTACCCTTCACCACCATCCCTACTTTTCACCACCTTCCCTACTCTACCACTCGCCACCTTCCTTACCTTTCACAACTATTGCTACTCTTCCCTTCTCCATCTTCTCTACCCTTCACCACCTTCTCTACCCATCACCACCTTCCGTACCCTTCACCAGCGTCTCTACCATTCATCACCTTCTCTACTCTTCATCACCTTTCCAACCCTACCATTCACCACCTTCCCTGCTTTTCACCACAGTCCCTACCCTATCATTCATCATCTACCCTACTTTTCACTACCCTCCTTACCCTTCACCAACTTACCTACCTCACACCACCTTTCCTACCCTACCATTCATCACCTTCGGTACCCTACCCGTCACTACCTACCTTACTCTACCCGTCACTACCTTCCTTATTCTACACTTCTTGACCTTCTGAACGCTACCTTACCTTTTCTACCATTCACCACCTTCCCTCCCCAGTTATTCACCTCCTTCTCTTCCTTTCATCACCTTTCCCACCTTACCATTCATCACCTTCCCTACCCTACCCTTCACTACCTTCCCTACCCTACACTTATCGACCTTATCAACGTTACCCTTTACCATCTTCCCATCCTTTTACCACCTTCCCTACCCTATCCTTCACTACCTTCCCTACCCTACACTTATCGACCTTTTCAACGTTACCCTTTATCACCTTTCCAACCCTACCATTCACCACCTTCCCTGCTTTTCACCACATTCCCTACCCTATCATGCACCATCTTCCCTACCTTTCACCACTTTCTCTGCCCTTTACTACCTTCCCTACCCTTCACCACCTGTCCTACCCTGCACCACCATCCCTACCATTCACCACCCTCCTTTTCTTGCGCAACCTTCCCTACCATTCACCACCTTCCCTACCTTTCACCACCTTCCTTACCTTTCACAACCTTTGCTACTCTTCCCTTCACCACCTTCCCTACCCTTCACCACCTTCCATCTCTTTCCCCACTTTCCCTACCATTCACAACATTCCCTTCCTTTCACAACCTTCCCTACCCTTCACCACCATCCCTACTTTTCACTACCTTCCCTACTCTACCACTCGCCACCTTCCTTACCTTTCACAACCTTTGCTACTCTTCCCTTCACCACCTTCCCTACCCTTCAGCACCTTCCCTACCCTTCACCAGCGTCTCTACCATTCATCACCTTCTCTACTCTTCATCACCTTTCCAACCCTACCATTCACCACCTTTCCAACCCTACCATTCACCACCTTCCCTGCTTTTCACCACATTCCCTACCCTACCCTTCACCATCTTTCGTACCCTACCCTTCACCACCTGTCCTACCATTCACCACCTTCCAATCCCTACCCTTCACCACCTTCCCTACCATTCATCACCCTCCTTTTCTTGCGCAACCTTCCCTACCATTCGCAACCTTCCCTACCTTTCACCACCTTTCTTACCATTCACCTTTCTTCCCTAACCTTCCATTTCCACCTTCCTTACTCTTCGCCACCTTCCCCACCTATCACCACCTTCCCTACCCTACTATTCACTACCTTCCCCCCCTTATTATTCTACACTTTTTCTACCTTTCACAACATTCCCTGCCCTACCATTAACCATCTACCCTCCTTTTTTTTAGCCTCCCTATCCTTCACCATCTTACCAACCTTACACCACCTTTCCTACTTACCCTTCACCACCTTCCTTACCCCTTCAACAACTTCTTACCATTCACCACCTTCCCTACATTTCACCACCTTCCCCAATTGCCCTATCCTATGCTTCCTTCACCACTTTCCTTACGTTTCACCAGCTTCAGTACCCTATCATTGACTCCCTTCCCGACCCTTCATCACCTTCCCCACCCTTCATCACCATCCCCACCCTTCATCACCTTCCCCACCCTTCATCACCTTCCCCACCCTTCATCACCTTCCCCACCCTTCATCACCTTCCCCACCCTTCATCACCTTCCCCACCCTTCATCACCTTCCCTACCCTTCATCACCTTCCCCACCCTTCATCACCTTCCCCACCCTTCATCACCTTCCCCACCCTTCATCACCTTCCCCACCCTTCATCACCTTCCCCACCCTTCATCACCTTCCCCACCCTTCATCACCTTCCCCACCCTTCATCACCTTCCCTACCCTTCATCACCTTCCCCACCCTTCATCACCTTCCCCACCCTTCATCACCTTCCCCACCCTTCATCACCTTCCCCACCCTTCATCACCTTCCCCACCCTTCATCACCTTCCCCACCCTTCATCACCTTCCCCACCCTTCATCACCTTCCCCACCCTTCATCACCTTCCCTACCCTTCATCACCTTCCCCACCCTTCATCACCTTCCCCACCCTTCATCACCTTCACCACCCTTCATCACCTTCCCTACCCTTCATCACCTTCCCCACCCTTCATCACCTTCCCCACCCTTCATCACCTTCCCCACCCTTCATCACCTTCCCTACCCTTCATCACCTTCCCCACCCTTCATCACCTTCCCCACCCTTCATCACCTTCCCCACCCTTCATCACCTTCCCTACCCTTCATCACCTTCCCCACCCTTCATCACCTTCCCTACCCTTCATCACCTTCCCCACCCTTCATCACCTTCCCTACCCTTCATCACCTTCCCCACCCTTCATCACCTTCCCCACCCTTCATCACCTTCCCTACCCTTCATCACCTTCCCTACCCTTCATCACCTTCCCCACCCTTCATCACCTTCCCTACCCTTCATCACCTTCCCTACCCTTCATCACCTTCCTCACCCTTCATCACCTTCCCCACCCTTCATCACCTTCCCCACCCTTCATCACCTTCCCCACCCTTCATCACCTTCCCCACCCTTCATCACCTTCCCCACCCTTCATCACCTTCCCCACCCTTCATCACCTTCCCCACCCTTCATCACCTTCCCGACCCTTCATCACCTTCCCTACCCTTCATCACCTTCCCCACCCTTCATCACCTTCCCCACCCTTCATCACCTTCCCCACCCTTCATCACCTTCCCCACCCTTCATCACCTTCCCTACCCTTCATCACCTTCCCTACCCTTCATCACCTTCCCCACCCTTCATCACCTTCCCTACCCTTCATCACCTTCCCTACCCTTCACCACCTTCCCCACCCTTCATCACCTTCCCTACCCTTCATCACCTTCCCCACCCTTCATCACCTTCCCCACCCTTCATCACCTTCCCCACCCTTCATCACCTTCCCTACCCTTCATCACCTTCCCCACCCTTCATCACCTTCCCCACCCTTCATCACCTTCCCTACCCTTCATCACCTTCCCTACCCTTCACCACCTTCCCCACCCTTCATCACCTTCCCCACCCTTCATCACCTTCCCCACCCTTCATCACCTTCCCCACCCTTCATCACCTTCCCCACCCTTCATCACCTTCCCCACCCTTCATCACCTTCCCGACCCTTCATCACCTTCCCCACCCTTCATCACCTTCCCCACCCTTCATCACCTTCCCCACCCTTCATCACCTTCCCTACCCTTCATCACCTTCCCTACCCTTCATCACCTTCCCTACCCTTCATCACCTTCCCTACCCTTCACCACCTTCATTACCCTTCTCCACTTTCCCTACGATTTACGATCTGTCGTACACTTCATCTCCTTTCGTAACCTTCACCACTTAATTTCCTTGCTAGTTCCAGTCTTGGACAGTTACCCCCACTGTCAGTCTAAGACAGTCACCTCCACTGCCAGTCTAAGACAGTCACCTCCACTGCCAGTCTGAGACAATCACCTCCACTGCCAGTCTAAGACTTTTACCTCTGCCAGTCTAAGACAGTCACCTCCACTGCCAGTCTAAGACAGTCACCTCCACTGCCAGTCTAAGACAGTCACCTCCACTGCCTGTCTAAGACAGTCACCTCCACTGCCAGTCTAAGACAGTCACCTCCACTGCCAGTCTAAGACAGTCACCTCCACTGCCAGTCTAAGACAGTCACCTCCACTGCCTGTCTAAGACAGTCACCTCCACTGCCAGTCTAAGACAGTCACCTCCACTGCCAGTCTAAGACAGTCACCTCCACTGCCTGTCTAAGACAGTCACCTCCACGGCCAGTCTAAGACAGTCACCTCCACTGCCGGTCTAAGACAGTCACCTCCACTTCCTGTCTAAGACAGTCACCTCCACTCCCTGTCTAAGACAGTCACTTCCACTGCCAGTCAAAAGACACTGAGCTGCACAGTCAGTCATCAACACACTCACCAACAATCACTTTCACTACTAGTTACCAAGACACTCACTATCTAGCAACTCTATTACCAATCACGAAGATATTCACCATCATTCACTCTCACTACCAGTTACCAAGATACTTACCATCACTCACTTCTACAAACAGGTACCCACACACCATCAACCACCTCTAATACCAGTCACACTTGGGCTGGACGGTAGAGCAACGCTCTTGCTTAATGCAGGTCGGCGTTTAATTCCCGACCGTCCAGGCACCATTCCTTCCCCCCCGTCCCATCCCAAATCATTATCCTGACCCCCATCCAAGTGCTATATAGCGGTATTGCTAAATATGTAGGCCTATATAGGCGTTTTCTCCTGATAATTCCCTTTGTTTCACCTCTACGGTCAGTCACCAAGACATCATCACCATTTGTACCGTAAGTCACCATCTTCGCTTTAAATGTCAAAATTCCATCCTCCCTATAAAGAAACATTGTTGATATCACTTAAGACATGTGCCTAACAAATGATAGTATTATTACTATTACTCCTATCATAGTATTAGAGTATTTAATACTTTGAATATTTTTTCGTTAATTTTCAAAGTAGTAAAGATGAAATACTTCAGGTACGTATTTCTCGTGAGCTTGGTGTGGTGGGGAATAATGTGTGTTGTTCCCAGCGAGGGGAAGATGAAGGACGCAACTGATACTTACCGAGATACCTTACAAAGCCGACCAGAAAAGTCACGGCCTAAAGGAGAAGATAAAATCCATCCCCACAGTTGGGAGTATCTTCGTTAATATCTTTGGATTAGGCACCCAGCCACATGACAGGAAATCTCTGCCCGCGCAGCCTCTTCCCTGTTGGCCAAGGTCAGGAGATGGCTCAGCATCCTGCCCCTTGTGGGTGGATACTATGCAATAGCCCATGTCGAGAAGCCCCTCCCAGTCGAGCCCCCATCAATACTGGATAAGGTCAGGGGATGGCTTAGCACCCTGCCCTCTGTGGGTAGATACTGTTCAATAGCCCATGTCGAGAAGCCCCTCCCTGTCGTGACCCCATCAATACGGGATAAGGTCAGGGGATGGCTTAGCACCCTGCCCCTTGTGGGTAGATACTATGCAATAGCCCATGTCGAGAAGCCTCTCCCAGTCGAATCCTCAAAAATACGGGATAAGATCAGAGGATGGTGAAGTTTGTGTCTCCTAATTGGAAGAAACTCCCTCCAATCCTACAGTGAAAACGCAATGATCCCGGAGGAGGAACCCCTGAGCAGTGAAACCAATCCCCGGACCAATGTAATTGACCCCCTGGAAAGTGTGCCTGATCCCCTGTCAGGTGTACACGAAACTATACTCCACGACACAATATACCACGACACTATATACCACGACACTATACTTCACGACACTATACTCCACGACACAATATACCATGACACTATACTCCACGACACTATACACCACGACACTATGCACCACGACACAGTACTCCACGACACTATACACCACGACACTATACTCAACGACACAATTCTCCACGACACTATACACCACGACACTATACTCCACGATACTATACACCACGACACTATACACCATGACACTATACTCCACGACACTATACACCACGACATTATACTCCTCGACACTATACACCACGACATTAAACTCAGCGACACTATACACAATGACACCATACACCACGACACTATACTCCACGACACTATACTCCACGGCACTATACACCACAACATTATACTCCACGACACTATAATCCACGACACTATACACAATGACACTATACATCACGACACTATACTTCACGATACTATACACCACGACATTATACTCTACAACACTATACTCCACGACACTATACTCCACGACACTATACACCACGACACTATACACAACGACACTATACTCCACGACAATATATACTCCACGACACTATACTCTACGTTATTATACTCCACGACATTATACTCCACGACACTATACACAACGACACTATACACAACGACACTATACTCCAGGACACAATACTCCCGGACACTATTCTCCTCGACACTATCCAAACAGACACTATTCTCCACTACACTATACTCCACGACACTAAACTCCACGACACTATACACCACGACACTATAAACTACGACACTATACTCCACACTATACTTTACGACACTATTCTCCACTACACTATACTCCACGACACTATACTCCACGACACTATACTCCATGACACTATACTCCACGACAATATACTAAACGACACTATACACCACAACTCTCTACTCCACGACACTATACTCCACGACACTATACTCCACGACACTATACACCACGACACTATACTCCACAACAATATACACCACGACACTATACTCCACGACACTATACTCCACGACACTATAGACCACGACACTATAGACCACGACACTATACTCCACAACACAATACACCTCGACACTATACTCCATAACACTCTTCTCCACGACACAATACACCACGGCACTATACTCCACAACACTATACTCCACGACACTACAATCCAGGACACTATACTCCACGACACTATACTTAACGACACTATACACCACGACACTATACTCCACGACACTCTACACCACGACACTATTCTCCACGACACTATACTCCACGACATTATACTCAACGACACTATATACAACGACACTATACTCCAGGACACTATACTCCACGATACTATACTATAATATAGTATATACTATAGCATAGTATATAGTACATACTATACTATACTATAATATACTATAATAGTGTGGGTGTGGATAATGTCGGGGAGTATAGTGTCGTTGTGTATAGTGTCGGGAAGTATAATGTCGTGGAGTATAATAACGTAGGGTATAGTGTCGTGGAGTATAGTGTAGTTGTGAATTGTGTCGTGGTGTATAGGGTCGTGGAGTACAATGTCGTGGTGAATAGTGTCGTGGAGTATAGTGTCGTGGAGTATTCCACGACACTATACACCACGACACTATACACCACGACACTATTCTCCTCGACCCGATACACCTCGATACTATACTCTACGACACTATACTCCACGACACTATACCCTACGTTATTATACTCCACGACATTATACTTCCCGACACTATACACAACGACACTATACTCACCGACACTATTCTCCACGACACTATACTCCACGACACTATACACCACACTATGCACCACGACACAATACACCACGACACTATACTCCACAACACTATACTCCACGACACTATAATCCACGACACTATACTCCACGACACTATACTTCACGATACTATACACCACGACACTATACTTCACGACGTTATTCTCCACGACACAATACACCACGACACTATACTCCACAATACTATAATCCACACGACACTATTCTCACCGATACTATACACCACGACACTATTCTCCACGACACAATACACCATGACACTATACTCAACGACACTATACACCACGACATTATATTTCACGACACTAAACACCACGACCCCTTACACCACGATACTATACTCCACGACACCGTACACCGCAATACTATACACCACGACACTATACTTAACGACACTATACACCACGACACTATACACCACGACATTATACTCCATGGCACTATACTCCACAACACTATACACCACTACACAATACTCCACGACACTATACACCACGACAATTTACTCCACGACACTATACTCCACAACACTATACACCACTACACAATACTCCACGACACTATACACCACGACAATATACTCCACGACAATATACTCCACGACACTATACACCACGACACTGTACTCCTTGACACTATCCACCACGACACTATACTCCACGACACTATACACCAAGACACTATACACTACGACACTATACTCCACGACAATATACTCCACCACACTATGCTCCACGACGCTATACTCCACGACACTATAATCCACGACACTATACACCACGACACTATACTCCACGATATTATTCTCCACGACACTATACTCCACGACACTATACTCCACAACACTATACTCCACGAAACTATACTCCACGACACTATACTCCACAACACTATAATCCACACGACACTTTTCTCACCGAAACTATACACCACGACACTATTCTCCTCGACACAATACACCACGACACTATACTCAACGACACTATACACCACGACATTATATTTCACGACACTAAACACCACGATCCCTTACACCACGAAACTATACTCCACGACACCGTACACAACAACACTATACACCACGACACTATACACCACGACACTATACACCACGACATTATACTCCACGACACTATACTCCACGACACTATACACCACTACACAATACTCCACGACACTATACACCACGACACTATACACCACGACACTGTACTCCACGACACTATACACTACGACACTATACTCAACGACACTATTCTCCCCGACACTATACACCACGACACTATACACCACGACATCTTACACCACGACACTATACACCACGACACTATACATCACGACATTATACTCCACGACACTATACTCCACGACATTATACTCAACGACACTATACACAACGACACTATACACAACGACACTATACTCCACGACACTACACTCCACGACACTATACACCACGACACATACCTTTGGACACAGACCTCAGAGATAAGTCTGTACAAGGTATGATGGACTATGTTACCCAAAAGTGTCAGGAGGCAGTAATCAGGTTCATCCCGGCCCAGAGGGAAAAATCCGAGAAGCAACAGAAGAATCCATAGTATGATAGGGCATGTATGGAAGCGAAGAAACTGAAAAAAAGGGCGTGGAGGAACTTTCGGAACGACAGAACACCAGAAAGCACGTCAGGGTGAGAAGAGAAGCAGAGAAAAGTTTTGAAAATGGTATAGCAAACAAAGTCAAGACCGAACCAAAGCTTCTCCACAGTCACATCAGAAGGAAAACAACAGTGAAAGAACAGGTATTGAAACTTAGAACAGGCGAGGACAGGTATACAGAGAATGACAAAAAGGTGTGTGAAGAACTCAACAAGAGGTTCCAGGAGGTCTTCACAATAGAACAAGGTGAGGTCACTATGCTAGGAGAAAGGGAGGTAAACCAGGCGGCCTTGGAAGAGTTCGAAATTACGAGAGAGGAGGTCAAAAGACACCTGATGGATCTGGTTGTTAGAAAGGCTGTTGGTCTAGACGGGATCTCACCATGAGTACTTAAAGAGTGTGCAGAGGCACTTTGCTTGCCACTCTCTACAGTGTATAGTAAGTCACTGGAGACGGGAGACCTACCAGAAATATGGAAGACGCGAATATGGTCCCAATGTACAAAAAGGGCAACAGGCAAGAGGCACTGAACTACAGGCCAGGGTCTTTGACTTGTATACCATGCAAGGTGGTGGAAAAGATGTGAGAAAAAAACCTGGTAACACATCTGGAGAGAAGGGACTTCGTGACAAATCGCCAACATGGGTTCAGGTAGGGTAAATCTTGCCTGACTGTTTTAATAGAATTCTACGACCAGGTGACAAAGAATACGCAAGAAATACGCAAGAGCTGGAGGTGCATAGGAGGGGTGAGGGTTGTGTGGGGTTTGGGGGTGAGTGGAAGCTGGGATGGAGCAGATGGAATTGAAAGCAGTAGGGTAGAAGGGGCAGGGGAGTAGGAGGAGGTAGTAAGGGAGAGGGGGATGGGGAATCCACAAATCCCTTGTGAATTTGTGTGTGTGTGTACTCACCTATTTGTACTCACCTACTTGCATAATAGGTGTACTCACCTAGTGTGTGTGTGTCTGTGTACTCACCTAGTTGTGTTTGTGGGGGTAGAGGTCTGGCTCTTTGGTCCCACCTCTCAACCGTCCATTAGCAGGTGTACAGATTCCTGAGCCTATTGGGCTCTATCATATCTACACTTGAAACTGTGTCTGTCTAATTTTCTGACTCACAACCTATTTTCCTCTAGCATCTCTACTACACGCATCTTACACCTATTGCAGGATGTCCTGTCTATCTTCCATCTATTTCTAGGTGAACAGGCCCATCAGGTGATGGCAACTCTGCCCATTTGTTTCTGCCTTGGGAGTCGTAGTGCCCATTGTGCGTACGACTTCACCTTGTATTTAGGTGAATACAAGTCGAATTCGACTTGTATTCACCTAAAGAGCAAATCCACAAGGGGCATGATGAGGGTTCGAACTTACACACAGGATGATCCCAGACACTGCCTTACTCGACTAGGCCACGACATGGTCAAAAGAATGGCAACCAGGAATTCCACTGAATTCGCACGGATCCTGCAGCCTCTCCGAGACACAAACCAGGGTTTTCCACAATTCCCCCATGCACCTGAGCTCTGCCAACAAGCTGCTGTACTTCTTTGCCATCACTTCATTACAAACAAAAATCCCAATAGGGTGATGCATCAAATGAACAAGTTCGAACCCTCATCACGGCCCTTGTGGATTTGTTCACTTGATGCATTACCCTATTGTGATTTCTGTGTGTATCCACCTAGGTGTGCTTGCGGGGATTGAGCTCTGCTCTTTCGGCTCGTCTGTTACGAACCCAAGTCCATTGTCAGAGCATGGAGTAGCGACGTCAATGCCGTCTGTGAGTCTGCTCCCGAAACCCCCCCCACAACATGGACGACACCATCTAGTAGTGACAGGACTATATCGTCAAAAGGCACTAGATTCAAGTCCTAGTCAGCTCGTGAGGTAGCTGGTGCTGACCTCTAGTGAGGTGGGGCCTAGAAAAGCAGCGCCATCTATCATAATCGGAGTTGGATGTATGTGTCTAAGTCAGTAAGTGTTGTTTCCTTGTGTCCCAGTGTACTGACGACGTGTCTGTATCCACAGAGTCGATGTAGGGCTGCTGTGATACGAGGACAGTCAGTCTACCCAGGGCAGCCAAGGTCTCTCTACACCATTCTGCTTTACGAAAGCAGTGAGCCGCCGCGGGGTTGGCTAGATGAAAATTAAAAGTTGTTGTAGGGCATTTAAAATTTATTATCCTGATACATGTGAAAGGTGCTGCAACTGGGCCAAGTTTCAGCATCGCAGCCTAAATAGAGAGGGAGAAAAAAAAATAAAAAAGTTTTTTTAGACAATTTTTCAACAATGTTCAAATCATTTCACAGGCCACAATTGTGAACCGAAATCAGTTCTATGACACTTAGCTATGACCTTACTATATAATAAAGATTTATCTGATGGATTTTTATCCCAGATGTATTTAGTGCAATAATATAGATTTTGTAAATTTCCCAAAAATCCTATGCAACAATATGATATTTATAAATATTTATAAAATCAATAAATCTACGTAGAAAGAAAAGCCACCACAATGTTTTAGAGGCATAAACTCTACATATAATGTGCAAGTTTCATGTAAATTGAATAATAAATAAAGTCTGTGAAATCAGATAAAATTGTAAAATATTTACCTGCACAAACGGAGGTTAAAGTTCAGCCACCTTTAGCTGAGGTTGATGTTGACCAATATCATTCAAAATTTGCACCCTTGTAGATAGGCATGGGTTCAGTAAGGTGTGCAAGTTCCATGCAGATCGCCTGATAAATAAAAAAAAAAAATTAAAAAAAAAAAAAAAAAAAAAAATTATATATTTGCCACCAGTTTTATATGTACAAATATTTATGAAGTAATATCACAATATAACACCAAAACATACTAACCTAATATAATTGGTCAGAAATATGGGTCCTCAAGGTGGCACTGGAGTGGCACTAGTAGCCACCTGCGCCATAGCTGGGGTCAGCGGGCTGCAAAACTTGCGGCTGAGTGGCCGCCTCGATCTTCACTCGTCAAAGTGCGTAATCTACGGATTCTGGCCAGCTCGCACCTTCTACGGGCAGCTAGCATGCTTTCAGCTTTCATAGTTTTCCTCATCTTCGTTTTGTACGTCATTTTGCAGTAAAAATAGCACAAATTGTGAGAGCTCGTCCACGATAGGTCCACCAGCTGAGGGACACAAAGAGTGACTGACTTAGCCAGCAAGCCCACCCCTCTCTCACACGAGACTGTTGCCAATGAGTGAGTTTATATTCGTTTTATGCATAACACGTTATTTTCCACGCTATTACGAAATATTAGACTTCTACAACGTAAGACACAACACCCCATGGCGCACCCAGGCCGCGAGAACCGGATTCACGAAAGTTGGAGCGGGAAATTTGACTCTAATTACGTTATTTTTCATGATAACATAAAACGGTTTGCACCACAGTGTTGCCAGAACGTTGTAGTATTTTTCAGAATTTTTCGTAAATTTTCGAAATTTTTCGGATTTGAGCATAGATGTCCCCTTTACGGAAGCAGTGAGCGGCCGCTGGAAAAGAACTGTGAAGTGTTCTACTGTCTGCCTGTGGAGTGCCAGTGAGAGGATTCGACGTACCCGGGGCTGGCTAACAGAAGAGACGACTGACTAAGGTGCTGAGGAGGAGAGTAACCAGCGAGTTGCATGAAGCTCCTGCCTAGGTCTCGCTACCCTAGTATTTGCACGTGAAGTGGCCCAGCAGCGCGAGGCTGATGGTATCTGCCAGCACAGGCTGGACTGTGATTGTGGGCATTCACGAGGAAGCACTTAGTGAGTGTGAGGGATCTAGATCCCTCAGCTAGTTTTCCTAGTTTCTAGATTAGGCTAGTCACTCTAGAAACTGAAGCTTTCAAAATAACATATGCTTGTTGGGTGTTGAATGAAAGCTTATGTTACGAACTATCATTTGTGAGTAGTTAGAGGCCTGTGATTGCTCTGTAGAGAGAATTACGGAAATTTTCCTGTTTCTGTGAAATAGGATGGGAGTTGAGAGTGAAGTGGTGTAGGGAGGTACTTGACTCTCCCAACGGTTTTACAGGGGGGGGGGGGACAGTGGGGTGAACGTTGCCTTCCCCCCCCCCCCACCATGTGAGACAGTAGGCCACTGTCTTTTAGGCCTTCCCCTCCTTATGACGTCACAGGACGCCCGAGGGTGATGGAGAGAGGTGATTGGGTCTGGCATGTGTGCTCCAAGCCTAGTTTTGGCGCAAAGAGCTATGGTTGGATCCGGCACGAGGAGCCGTGCCGGCTTCAAGCTGATTGGTCTAGACAGAGTAGGGGAAGGTATGGGCATTTTGAGTTTCACTAGCGCGGGAAATCATCAGTCTGAGCAGGGTAGCAGGTGGACTAGGACGTGTCTGGGTGGAGGGGGGGGAGTTTTCCCCCTCCACCCCCGTTAATCGCGGACGTTACCGTGTTAACTAGCAGGGATGGCACCCCTGCTATCCCTGGTTGTGTCAAGGCCCAATTAGGTGAATTGGGGCCAAGGATTTACGGAAGAAACAGTAAAAAGCTAAGAGACAGTTGACTGTGTGAACCCATGAGGCAGGCTGGCAGAGCCTCATGGTGTAACAGGTGGGTCGAGTATCCTGTCTAGTGGCAATGGACAATTGATGTTGGGCAGTGTAAGTGAGTGTGATATTACAGGCCCAGGTTGGACTTTGCATTCCGCCAGGCTGTGTCAGTGTGGGGACGCCGCCGGCCATTGTCACCCCAGTGTAGAACAAGGCAGGTTCTAGCTTGATGGGGTTTTGATTCCCCAGCCGCGTGGGTACTCCTGTGGGCGGCAGCCTGCCACCCGTGGCCACCCACCCAGGCCACCCGCGCGGCCAAACCCTACCCCCACCCCGCCCGCCAGCTCAGCCGGTGGGGTGCTATGATGTCATGCGCTACCTGTGGCCACCCCAGGCCACCAACCCGCCTGCCCGCGCGCCGGCCACCCGCGCGGCCAAACCCTACCCCCACCCCCCCTCTCTCAGCTCGGGAGGGGCACTGTGGCCACATGCCTTGGCCACTTTCCCGGGACAGCCTAGGGCCACATCTTGTCGACGCATGAGGAGCAAGCAAGCTAAGTGTTGTCAGCTAGTGTGGTAGTAACTTGGGAAATGAGGAAAAAATAAGGGAAAGAGGGCAGTAGAAATGAGTACTATTACAGTGTGATGGGTACCGGTGGAAATTCCCGGTAAGAGTTATCTCAGAACCTCGCCAGGCTAGAAAAGCAGCTGAGTGTCAGCTGTCAGTAGGATCCAGGTGTTGGATAGGACGGTACCTGGAGATGAATATTATACACGGGACTACACTGTAGTAACACTGTATGTATAGTAGACTGACTGGAGTATGTAACCAGTCAGTGTAGAGATATACCATATAAGTGATCCAGCCTGTCGATTCTATATAATCGTTCAGACTGGATTAATGCCATAGAGTACCGTAAAATTATAATCATTAGAGGTAGGCAGGGATGTAAGTGGGGACCCCTGAAGTCTGTGTAGTTAGTTACATATTACTTGGTGATATAATTTTCATTGATTATGTGAATGCCATTTCTATGTGTTCATTTGCATGTTTATGTACTGTGTTGTGTGGTAAGTCAGTAGGTGTGATTGCTGACTGATTGCCTAATGATGTCATTAGCATGTGGGGTATGCTGACGGCATCATTGTGTTGCAGGTTTGTGCAGTATTGTTTCAGTTTATTCAATATTATTGCCCCAGGAACTGTGTTGAGGGTTTAAGAGACCTCTAGGATTATTCAGGGGAATTCACAGTACTTAATGAGAGCAGGCAATTGATGGGTTAATTGGCTCGCTGAGGTACGTGTGTGTGTTCACAGTATTCCTTTGCAATCGGGTGCAAGAAGATAAGAGGGGGGCAGTAATATTAGTATACTTTTGTGTGTTGCACAACCGTGTGTCATTATTGTGTTGCACAGTAATTAGCGAGTTGCAGTAGCCGCAACCATATGTGGGCAGTGCTTTTATGATGTTGCATGCCATTGTAGTGTGACCTATGTAACGCTGGGGTTACTTTGTTTCTTTAAGTTGTGTTGAGGACTTAAGGATTCAGTGAGTTAATTAAGGGGTAATTAACTGGATAAGGGGTGCACACTTAGTATTGTGGAGTGAGTGAGGGCTGTTAAGAGAGAACAGTGTTGAGCGAGAGTGAGATACGTCTCGGGAGCAATTAATTGTCCGTGTGACAACTAATTGGCCACTCTAGCTAATTATGTAATTAGCCTTCTCATCATGAATTCACGTAGTGGGAGAGGATCTGTCAGAGTCTGTCAGTACTTGTGTTAACGTAATATGCTCGAGACTAATTACCTTTCAGGGGTATAGCAATTAGTGGCTCAGGTTAATTAGTGGAGTAATTAACATTGGAGAGCTCCGGTGACTCGGTAAAGCGAGGTCATGGAGCTAGCATAAATCGTTGTATTAATCATATCCTGTCTGAGGACAGTGGATTATTGGCACATCTTGTTAATTAGGGTAATTAACTCCTTTCCCGTGAATTCACAGTGTTTGATGAGACCTGCTTAGGCCGTGCGGAGTGAGACGTATTTATGGATGATTACTTATCGGTCCTGGTGACAGTTAATTAATTGCTCAGAAGTAATTAGAGACTTAATTAGGGTAATTAACACTCACTAGTAATTTTTTGACACAGACTGTGGAGAAGCTACCAAGTTAGGGTAGGCTTAGTTAACGTAACTCAATGGGGATGTAATTAGTGGTCCGTTTGACCTTAATTGAGAATTACTCACTGAATACTTGCAAGGAGTCAAGTGTGGTGTAATATATGTTGAGTTATTGTAACAAGGGAGAGACAAGTGTTAAAGATTAACGTAGAGTATCATCATGTTGTTGTCTAGTGTGAGACAATTGTTTGTGATTACCGTAGTACTTTGTTGCTGACTGCTGCGATCAGTCAATTAACGTAATTAATCACTTAAGGCAATTTCGTTTGGTTGTCGTCTGGTGACGAGAGTAGAGTCATCTAGGGATCTGTGGAGCTGTGTCCCAGAATCCCGCCTTGCCTATCTTTGTTACTGTTTACAACAGGGCAACTTCTTGTTGGGAGTTGCAAAGAGTGTTCACACTGGGTTGTGATAGGGGGGGGGGGTCACTGTCGGACTACCCGCCTAGTTACGTGGGTCTCTCCTGGGGGGCGGGAGGACCCCTAAGTTTGTGATTATAGTAGCTGTCAGGGAAACCGAGACACTATTGATTGCATGCTTGTGTCTTCAGTGGATATCCTTCATTTGTTCAGTTAGTTCATGTTGTCAGCCCGAAGTGTCAGCAAGATGGAGCCTGCTGTCACTTCTCGCAAGGCTGTTGAATAGCTGTGTTGCAAATGCCACTTGATGTACAATAACGTAACCAATCGCTGTGGTGTAACTTAGTCTGTGATATTTTTCTTTGATTTGCGATATTGCGTCATCAGTGGGCACACCTGTGTTCGGGTTAGTTCAGTATGCAGCCTCACAGCAAGGGTTGCTAGTTAGCTGTTTGTTATCGTGCCACTGGATTGACATTAATGTAATGGAAACTCGGTAATGTAGTAGTTAGTCTCTTGTTATTAATAAATTGTTATGTTATAGAAAACGGTCTTTGATGTCAACCCTTCAACCATATTATTCCACCATATTTCTGCATATTATTAAATGTTGATGTGATCTTGATAAGGCGGCTGTTCTTGGGAATTCGAATTCCAATTCATAGCGCCACATCAAATATAAATATTTGATTGTGAGAACCCGTCGGTTACCCTATATTAGTTTTAACGTCCTGTTTAACTAGGAGGAGCCAGCGGCCTATTGTGGACAGGTTTTCACCCTTGGTGGTGGAGGCCTGGCGGTTTGCTCCCGCTTTTCCTTTTTCTACTGGACTCATGCTTAACTGCCGTGAGCAGACTTTAAACTTGTAGTCCACCTCCTAAGGGAGGTAGGCGTAGAGAAAAATCTCACAGTGAGGCTGTGGTTTGGCTGGCCCGTGGACAGGGTAGACTCATTGTTGTTTCAAAGTACCGGCTAAGGATAGTACTATGGATGAGGAAACACGGTAGCTTACAAGACTGCATCGATTGAGCATCGAAGAATACATAGTGTTCCATGAGAGACATTTTTGTACATATTAAGTGTAGAAATACTTCTGTTAGGACTATATACATGAGGTGATGGGAAATTAATTATATATGTGAATATATGGATAATCAATGAAGTGTAGTATTTACTGCACCCCCCCTATTTGTTTAACTTGCATTACCGAGCTCACTCCTTGAAAGCCACTACTAACTTGGGGTAGGATACCAGAACTTTAGTACCCCCAGAAAAGAACCCGGTTGCGACCCATTGTGGCCGTAACACCAGCTCTCAACTGCCAATAAATCTACTGTTACAAACTACTAATTGTTTTTTCCACACACACACACACAGAAGGTGGTAATAGTACTTTGGAAGAGAATGCCACTATAAAAGTAACATTTGCAAAAATGCTAAAAAAAATATCTCTGAAGTAATGTCTGCAGTGATGGAGGTGGCCATGAAAGCAGCCACCTCACAGGAAGTGGCACGCTCCACTAGCCAACTGCTGGAAAGGAAAAGATCAGTGGTTGCTGTGGGTATTAAAGAGCAGGAAGGCTCCAATACGACAGAGTGGAATGACAAGGACAAAGCGGCAGTGAATGAAATACTGAAGGCACTAGACATGGAAGGGGCTGAGCATAGCATTGAGAAGGTTTTCAGGCTACGATGGTACAACAAAGACCGAGACTGAGTGATATAGATAGTGTTTGCAAACGAGAGCACAAAGGAGAAGATTCTATCAAGGAAGAGCTGCCTGAAAAATGTGGGAGAGTTCAAAAATGTATTCCTCCAGAGAGACATGATGAGGGAGGAGAGAGCCGTGGCGGCAGAAGCAAGGAAGAGGCGCAGGGCGAGAGGGAAACACCAGGAAGTCACAGCTCCCAACACAACACCCTCAGAGGCGAGGGGAACCCACAAGCAACTACCCAGTAACACCAGCGGGGATGACAACCCCGCCACCCTCCTCTGCATAGAACACCCTCCTACCCCAAACCCTCCCTTCCCTCACTCTCCCTCCCCCCACACCCAATCCCCACCCTTCTACCCCCTCCCCTCCTCCCACCGAGTCCCCCCTCCCCTCCTCCCACCGAGTCTACCCTCCCCCTTTTCCTTCCTGTCCTCCCTCCCCTTTCACCCCATACCCTCCCTGTCCCTCTCCCTTCACTGGATCCCCCCACCCCTCATCCCAGTATCCTCTGAGACCCTGTTATCCACCTCACAGGTCCTCACACCCATGGAACAGTTTCCCCCCCACCAGCAGAACACTCACCAAGGAGGCGATTTGAGAAGGGACAGAAGAAAGTGAGCCTCAAAGCAATGTACACTAACATAGAGGGATTACAAATAAAGCAAATGAGCTTGGACAAAAGGTACTAGAGGAAAACCTAGACATAATAGCCCTCACAAAAACAAAGCTAACGAAATCGATAACAAATGCAGTGTTCCCACAGGACTGTTATGGTATAAGGAAAGAGAGGGAAGGAAGAGGTGGTCGTGGTGTAGCTCTGCTGGTAAGGAAAGGCTGGGATTTTGAGAAGATGGTTATTCAGGGCTGTGAAGGTTTCAGTGACTGCATAGTAGGTACCATAACAGCTGGAGGAATTTTTTTTTTAGTCGTAGTCATATATAATTCACCACCAAATGACAGCCCGCCAAACACACATCGAAACTACGACGTTGGTACAACGTTCGAACAAGTTTTAACACTTCCTAACCAGTTATAACAACCAATATATCAAGTTGTAACAACGTTCTAATACGTCATAAACACGTTAAGCCAAGATGTAACAACGTTATTACAGGTTGTAACAAGCGGAAAATAGAGACAGTTTCGGTTTGTGTTTCCAGGGAGAAGACTCAGACAGGAATATGATAGAAACAACATGGCCACCATTAACATAACAGAAAGAGCAGCTTCTATTGCTAGCAGGACTGGATATAGACTACTAATTATGGAAGACTTCAACCATGGGAAGATAGATTGGGAGAACAGAAACCCGAATGGAGGACCAGAAACATGGAGAGCTAAGCAGCTGGACATGGCAACAAGAAACTTTCTAAGCCAGCACATCAAGGAACCAACAAGAATGAGAGGAGAAGATGAACCAGCAATGCTTGATTTGATATTTACCCTAAATGAGTGGGATATAATGGAAGTTAAGATGGAAGCGCCCCTGGGAATGAGTGATCATAGTGTATTGAACTTTGAGTACCTGGTTGAGCTAGGAATTATATCCAAAAAAAAGAACTAGGAATCAAAAGACTGGAATACCAAAAGGGGAATTATGAACAGATAAGTATTTCCTAAGGGAAATACCTTGGGACACAGATCTCAGAGATAAGTCTGTACAAGGTATGATGGACTATGTTACCCAAAAGTGTCAGGAGGCAGTAAACAGGTTCATCCCGGCCCAAAGGAAAAATCCGAGAAGCAACAGAAGAATCCATAGTATGATAGGGCATGTATGGAAGCGAAGAAACTGGAAAAAAGGGCTTGGAGGAACTTCCGAAATAACAGAATACCAGAAAGCACGTCAGGGTGAGAAGAGAAGCAGAGAAAAGTTTTGAAAATGATATAGCAAACAAAGCCAAGACCGAACCAAAGCTTCTCCACAGTCACATCAGAAGGAAAACAACAGTGAAAGAACAGGTATTGAAACTTAGAACAGGCGAGGACAGGTATACAGAGAATGACAAAGAGGTGTGTGAAGAACTCAACAAGAGGTTCCAGGAGGTCTTCACAATAGAACAAGGTGAGGTCATTGTGCCAGGAGAAAGGGAGGTAAATCAGGCGGCCTTGGAAGAGTTCGAAATTACGAGAGAGGAGGTCAAGAGACACCTGATAGATCTGGATGTTAGAAAGGCTGTTGATCTAGACGGGATCTCACCATGGGTACTTAAAGAGTGTGTAGAGGCACTTAGCTTGCCACTCTCCATAGTGTATAGTAAGTCACTGGAGACGGGAGACCTACCAGAAATATGGAAGACAGCGAATGTGGTCCCAATATACAAAAAGGGGGACAGGCAAGAGGCACTGAGCTACAAGCCAGGGTCTTTGACTTGTATACCATGCAAGGTGATGGAGAAGATCGTGAGAAAAAACCTGGTAACACATCTGGAGAGAAGAGACTTCGTGACAAATCGCCAGCATGGGTTCAGGGAGGGTAAATCTTGCCTGACTGGTTTAATAGAATTCTACGATCAGGTGACAAAGAAAATGCAAGAAAGAGAGGGCTGGGTGGACTGCATTTCCTTGGATTGTCGGAAAGCCTTTGCCACAGTACCGCATAAGAGGCTGGTACATAAGCTGGAGAGAGGTGTAGCTGGTAAAGTGCTCCAGTAGATAAGGGAGTACCTAAGCAATAGGAAGCAGAGAGTTACGGTGAGGGGTGAGACCTGCGATTGGCGTGAAGTTACCAGTGGATTCCCACAGGGCTCTTACTCGGTCCTATCTTGTTTCTGATATATGTAAATGATCTCCCGGAGGGTATCGATTCATTTCTCTCAATGTTTGTGGACGATGCTAAAATTATGAGGATTAAGACAGAAGAGGACAGTTTGAGGCTTCAAGAAGACCTAGACAAGCTGATGGAATGGTCGAACAAAGGGTTGTTAGAGTTTAACCAACCAAATGTAATGTAATGAAGATAGGTGTAGGGAGCAGAAGGCCAGATACAAGGTATCATCTGGGAGAGGAAATTCTTCAGGAGTCAGAGAAAGAAAAAGACTTGGGGGTTGATATCACGCCTAACCTGTCTCCTGCAGCACATATCAAGAGGATAACATCAGCGGCCTATGCCAGGCTGGCCAACATAATATCGGTATTCAGAAACTTGTGTAAAGAATCATTCAGAACTTTGTATATCACATATGTCAGGCCAATGCTGAAGTATGCAGCCCCAGCATGGAGTCCATATCTAGTGAAGGATAAGACTAAACTGGAAAAGGTTCAAAGGTTTGCCACCAGACTAGTACCCGAGCTGAGAGGTATGAGCTACGAGGAGAGACTACGGGAATTAAACCTCACTTCGCTGGAAGACAGAAGAGTTAGGGGGGACATGATCACCACATTCAAGATTCTGAAGGGAATTGATAGGGTAGATAAAGACAGGCTATTTAACACAAGGAGCACACGCACAAGGGGACACAGGTGGAAACTGAGTGCCCAAATGAGCCACAGAGATATTAGAAAGAACTTTTTTAGTGTCAAAGTGGTTGACAAATGGAATGCATAAGGAAGTGATGTGGTGGAGGCTGACTCCAGACACAGTTTCAAGTGTAGATATGATAGAGCCCAATAGGCTCAGGAATCTGTACACCTGTTAATTGACGGTAGAGAGGCGGGACCAAAGAGCCAGACCTCAATCCCCACAAACACAACTAGGTGAGTACACCTATTGTGCAAGTAGGTGAGTACACACACTCACACAAATCCACAAGGGATTTGTGGATTCCCCATCCCCCTTCCCCTACTACCCCCTCCTACTCCCCTGCCCCTTCTACCCTACTGCTTTCAATTCCATCTGCTCCATCCCAGCTTCCACTGCACCCCTCTTCCACTCACCCCCAAACCCCACCCAACCCTCACTCTTCCTATGCACCTCCAGCCCTCATTTAACCCCCTCACCTTGTGACCACCCTAACACCTTCCCCCATCTCCCTCTTCTACCACAAAACCCCCACCTACCCCTGATCCTCCCACTAACTAATACACCCTCTCTTCCACTCCCAGCACCCATGCTCCATTCTCCTCTCAGCCCTCTACCCTCAATATCTCTCCCCCCCCCACAACCTCTCTAACCTCTATCTGACACTCAGTCTCACTCTGTTTCTCAATCCCCCAATGCCATTCAGACTCCCCTAACTTTCAGACCCATTATGCCCTTCCTACCCCCTAGATGCCCAGACCCGATTCGCCTACCAGGCACTCCTAGGCACCCCCCTAGCACCCCCCCCAAAGCCCCCATTTGCCCCCAGACACCTCCTAGTAGGCCAATCACTACCCCCAGATCCCCAGTGAAAAGGGGAACTCTGGCACCAGAGTTTCCAAGAAGAGTCTCAAGGTTTGGTACACCAATGGTGATGGGGTATCCAATAAATTTCTATTTCTTATATACATCAATGATCTGCCTAATGTCTCTAACATTCTGAAACCTATTTTGTTTGCTGATGATACTACCCTCATCTACTCTAACCCCCAACCCACATACACTAAATAATGCTGTTAATAATGAACTAAAAAAAGTCCACTTCTGGATGTCAACCAACAAACTAACACTTAACATAGAAAAGACCTACTACATCTTATTTTTAAGCAAATCTACAAATGCAATTCAGCTTCAGATAGACAATGTAAACATTAGCAATAAAAATGATGGGAAGTTTCTTGGCCTATTCCTAGACAAGAGACTCAAATTCAGTACCCACATACAACACATAACTAAGAAAGTCTCTAAAACAGTTGGTATACTCTCCAAAATCAGATATTATGTACCTAACTCTGCTCTCATCTCTCTATATTATGCACTAATCTATCCCTATCTCAACTATGGTATCTGTGCATGGGGTTCAACCACTGCAAATCACCTCAAGTCCATCATCACCCAGCAAAAATCTGCTATCAGAATAATATCAAATTCTGCTTTCAGGCAACACTCAGCCCCCTTGTTTAACTCCCTAAATATGCTAAACATAATCTCACTCCATAAATTCTCTTGTGTCAACTACATTTACAAAACCCTGTTCTTAAATGCAAATCCTGCTCTGAAATTACATCTGTCCTCTTCCTGGACAGATGTAATAGGATCCATTATCACCACACCAGAAATAAATATCTCTTTGGTATTCCCAGAGTTAAACTGTGTCTATGTAAACACGCTATGCAAATAAAGGGACCCAGTTTATGGAACTCACTCCCTATTGAATTGAAAAGCTGTCCAACTTTTACATCATTCAAAATCAATACTAAAAAGTACCTAATTTCATCTTCATAGTTTTTCACCTTTTGCCTTAAAATTGCACTATATCTATTGCTACTCAATCTCCAAACCTTTATGTTCCCAATTTGAACATCTTTACCATTGTGATCATTGCTGTCTTCTTATATGTGCTGCCAATTGGCTGTATGGTGTTAATTAATCTTGTTTATCTGTATCTATTGCTACCCAGTCTCCCAATCTTTATGCACCCAATATGAGCATCTTTACCATGGTGATCATTGCTGTCTTATATGTGCTGTCAATCTGCTGTATGGTGTCTATTAATCTTGTTTAAATTACCAATCAAGCTGTCAATGTAATCAATCAGAACTTTAATATAACAATGTGCTTTAATATACTTACTAAGCTCTCTCATCTCATTTTTCTCTTGCAATGTATTTGTTATCATTTATCAATTCTGACAGAAAAAACCTTCTTAAAATTATCTGTTAGATTAAGGACCTGCCCGAAACGCTGTGCGTACTAGTGGCTTTACAAGATTGCAAATACTGTACTATTCAATGTATTCTCACAAACCCAATGTACCTTCTTGTATATAAATAAATAAAATAAAATAAAATAAATAAAGCAGAAGAGATAAAAGAAAGAGTTAGTGAGGCAGACCCAGACATAGTGGCAATTGTGAAAACTAAAATAAATGGCATGATCTCGGATGCAATCTTTCCAGAAGGGTACCAGGTGAAAAGAAAAAAAAAGACACAGAGACAGGGAGGAGAAGTGGCACTCCTAATAAAGCAGAAATGGAAGATTGATAAGCTGGAAAATCCGGGTACCAATGAAAGCACGAACTCCATACATAGAACTCTGACAGTGAATGGGAAAAAGACTGTAATCTGAATACTCTACAATCTCCCACCAAACAGTAGAAGGCCCAGGCAGGAGTATAAGGACAGCAACAAAGCATGTATAGGTGAACTGCAGAGGGCAACAACAATAGCGCATAGAATGAGAGCGAAGCTGCTGGTCACGGGGGACCTAAATCATGGTGAGATAGATTGGGAAACTAGAATCCCCATTTCGTGGGAGGAGACCTGGGGAGCGAAGCTGGTAGACTTTATTGACAGGAATTTCCTAACACAACATGCGAAGGAAGACACTAGGGAAAGAGGAGGGGGATACGCCCAGCCTATTAGACCTCATTTTCACCCAGAATGTAGAAGACATCGAGCATTTGGAACATGAAATACCACTTGGAGCCAGTGACCATTGTGTCCAAGTCTTTGACTACATGATGGAGCTTAAAATTGTGACCAAAGGACAAGAGGTCCGGGAAAGGAGACTTGATTACAGAAAAGGGACTACAGAAGGATAAGGGGGCTACCTGGGAGAAGTGCAGTGGGAAGAAGAAATGAGAGGAAAAACAGTGCAAGGTATGATGAACCAAGTCATATGGAAATGCAAGGAGGCTGAAGAGAGATTTATTCCAACAGTAAAGGAAAAAAGCAGGAGGGAATATAATAACCCATGGTTTAATAGACAGTGTCAGGAAGCAAAAGTGAGAAGCAGGAGGAAGTGGAGGAAGTACAGAAGACAAAGGACAGAGGACAACAGGATTAGATGTAACAGAGCTAGGAACGAATACATTAACATACGACGAGTGTCGGAAAGAAATTATGAGAATGATATTGCAATCAAAGCGAAAAAGCAACCTAAATTACTACATAGCCATATAAGAAGGAAGATGTTGGTAAATGACCAAGTGACAAGACTGAGGAAAACAGAAGGGGCATATACAGAAAGGGACATGGAAATCTACGAGGTACTGAATGCCAGTTTCCATGGAGTGTTCACAACGAGCACCGAGCCTGAGTGGCTCCCATTGTTGGAAGAGATTACCCTAGATGAAAGACTATCAGATATAGAGGTGACAGCAGAGGAGGTAATGAAACAGTTGACAACATTGGATGCAACTAAAGCAGTTGGTCCAGACAAACTATCACCGTGGATACTAAAAGAGGCAGCGCAGGCTCTCAGCGTGCCTCTAGCAATGATCTTCAATGAGTCACTTATGTCGGGAGAGTAGCCCAGTTGCTGGAAGGAGGCAAATGTCGTACTGATTTTCAAGAAAGGTGATAGGGAGGAGGCACTTAACTACTGACCCGTATCACTGACAAGCATCCCCTGCAAAATACTTGAAAGAATAATTAGGCTAAGACATGTTGAGCACCTGGAGAGCATTGGACTACCTGGGAGAAGTGCAGTGGGAGGAAGAATTTAGAGGAAAAACAGTGCAAGGTATGATGAACCAAGTAATATTGAAATGCAAGGAGGCTGAAGATAGATTTATTCCAACAATAAAGGAAAAAAGCAGGAGGGAATATAATAACCCATGGTTTAATAGACAGTGTCAGGAAGCAAAGGTGAGAAGCAGGAGGGAGTGGAGGAAGTACAGAAGACAAAGGACAGAGGACAACAGGATTAGATGTAACAGAGCTAGGAATGAATACATTAACATAAGACGAGTGTCGGAAAGAAATTATGAGAACGATATTGCAGTCAAAGCGAAAAAGCAACCAAAATTACTACATAGCCATATAAGAAGGAAGATGTCGGTAAATGACCAAGTGACAAGACTGAGGAAAACAGAAGGGGCATATACAGAAAGCGACAAGGAAATCTGCGAGGTACTGAATGCAAAATTCCATGGAGTGTTCACAACCGAGCCTGAGCAGCTCCCATTGTTAGAAGAGATTACCCAAGATGAAAGACTATCAGATATAGAGGTGACAGAAGAGGATGTAATGAAACAGTTGACAACACTGGATGCAAATAAAGCTGTTGGACCAGACAAAGTATCACCGTGGATACTTAAAGAGGCAGCGCAGGCTCTCAGCGTGCCTCTGGCAATGATCTTTAATGAGTCACTTATGTCGGGAGAATTGCCCAGTTGCTGGAAGGAGGCAAATGTCGTACCGATTTTCAAAAAAGGTGATAGGGAGGAGGCACTTAACTACAGACCCGTATCACTAACAAGCATCCCCTGCAAAATACTTGAAAGAATAATTAGGCTAAGACTTGTTGAGCACCTGGAGAGCATTGGGTTTGTAAACAAGCACCAACATGGGTTCTGGACAGGGAAATCATGCCTAACAAACCTTTTAGAATTCTATGATAAAGTAACAAGGATAAGGCAGGACAGAGAAGGCTGGGCAGACTGCATATTTCTTGACTGCCAAAAGGCCTTTGATACGGTACCGCACATGAGACTGCTATACAAACTTGAGAGGCAGGCAGGAGTAAGCGGAAGGGCCCTAGTATGGGTGAAGAACTACCTAACAGGAAGGAGCCAGAGGGTAATGGTAAGGGGCGAAAAGTCGGACTGGCGAACAGTAACAAGTGGAGTACCTCAAGGATCGGTGCTGGGACCAATCCTCTTTCTAATTTACGTAAATGATATGTTTACAGGAGTGGAATCATACATGTCAATGTTTGCAGATGAAGCAAAATTAATGAGAAGAGTTGTAAACAGACGAGGATTGTAGGATCCTCCAAGAGGACTTAAACAGACTGCAGAGATGGTCAGGGAAATGGCTACTGGAGTTTAACACCAGTAAATGTAAAGTTATGGAAATGGGATCAGGTGACAGGAGACCAAAGGGACAGTACACAATGAAGGGGAACAGTCTACCTGTAACGATTCGAGAAAGAGACCTGGGAGTGGATGTGACACCTAATCTAACTCCTGAGGCACATATAAATAGGATAACGACAGCAGCGTACTCTACACTGGCGAAAATTAGAACTTCATTCAGAAACCTAAATGAGGAAGCTTTTAGGGCGCTTTACACTGCCTACGTAAGACCCGTCTTAGAGTATGCCGCGCCATCATGGAGCCCCCACCTGAAGAAACACATAAAGAAACTGGAGAAGGTTCAGAGGTTTGCGACGAGGCTTGTCCCAGAGTTACGAGGGATGGGATATGAAGAGCGGCTGAAGGAACTGAACCTTACGACACTAGAGAAAAGAAGGGAGAGAGGAGATATGATAGGGACATATAAAATACTCAGGGGAATTGACAAAGTGGAAATAGATGAAATGTTCACACGTAATAATAACAGAACGAGGGGACATGGGTGGAAACTGGAAACTCAGATGAGTCACAGAGATGTTAGGAAGTTTTTTTTTAGCGTGAGAGTAGTAGAAAAATGGAATGCACTTGGGGAACAGGTTGTGGAAGCAAATACTATTCATACTTTTAAAACTAGGTATGATAGGGAAATGGGACAGGAGTCATTGCTGTAAACAACCGATAGCTAGAAACGCGGGATCCAAGAGTCAATGCTCGATCCTGCAAGCACATATAGGTGAGTACATATAGGTGAGTACACACACACACACACACACACACACACACACACACACACAGAGAAAGAGCAGCTTCTGTTGCAAACAGGAATGGATCTGGACTACTAATGATGGGAGACTTCAACCATGGGAAGATTGATTGGAAGAACAGACACCCGCATGGAGGACCAGAAACATGGAGAGCTAAGCTGCTGGATGTGGCAACAAGAAACTTTCTAAGCCAGCACATCAAAGAACCAACAAGAATGAGAGGAGAAGATGAACCAGCAATGCTTGATTTGATATTTAACCTAAATGAGTGGGATATAAGAGAAGTTAAGATGGAAGTGCCCTTGGGAATGAGTGACCACAGTGTATTGAACTTTGAGTACCTGGTAGAGCTAGAACTTATCTCCCCCAAAAAAGAACTAGGAATCAAAAGGCTGGCATGCCGAAAGGGGAACTATGAACAGATGAGAAGTTTCCTAAGTGAAATACCTTGGGACACAGACCTAAGAGATAAGTCTGTACAGAATATGATGGACTATGTTACCCAAAAGTGTCAGGAGGCAGTAAACAGGTTCATCCCGGCCCAAAGGGAAAAATCCGAGAAGCAACAGAAGAATCCATGGTATAATAGGGCATGTATGGAAGCGAAGAAACTGAACAAAAGGGCGTGGAGGAACTTCCGGAATAACAGAACACCAGAAAGCAGAGAGAGATACCAGAGAACCAGGAATGAGTACGTCAGGGTGAGAGGAGAAGCAGAGAAAAGTTTTGAAAATGATATAGCAAACAAAGCCAAGACTGAACCAAAGCTACTCCACAGTCACATCAGAAGGAAAACAACAGTGAAAGAACAGCCTTACAGGCTTGATTGAATTCTTCGATCAGGTGACAAAGATTAAACAAGAAAGAGAAGAGTGGGCGGACTGCATTTTTTTTGACTGTCGGAAAGCCTTTGACACAGTACCCCATAAAAGGTTGATGCATAAGCTGGAGAAACAGGCAGGAGTAACTGGTAGGGCGCTCCAGTGGATAAGGGAGTACCTAAACAATAAGAAGCAGAGGGTTACAGTGAGGGGTGAGACCTCAGACTAGCGTGAAGTCACCAGTGGAGTCCCACAGGGCTCTGTACTTGGACCTATCCTGTTTCTGATATACGTAAATGATCTCCCAGAGGGTATAGACTCATTCCTCTCAATGTTTGCTGACGACGCCAAAATTATGAGAAGGATTAAGACAGAGGAGGACAGCTTGAAGCTTCAAGAAGACCTGGACAAGCTGCAGGAATGGTCGAATAAATGGCTGTTAGAGTTTAATCCAAGCAAATGTAATGTAATGAAGATAGGGGTAGGAAGCAGGAGACCAGATACAAGGTATCACTTGGGAGATGAAATACTTCAAGAGTCCGAGAGAGAGAAAGACCTGGGGGTTGATATCACGCCAGACCTGTCCCCTGAAGCTCATATCAAGAGGATAACAGCAGCAGAATATGCCAGATTGGCTAACATAAGAACGGCCTTTAGAAACTTGTGTGAGGAATCTTTCAGAACATTATATACCACATATGTCAGACCAATCCTGGAGTATGCGGCACCAGCATGGAGTCCATATCTAGTCAAGCATAAGACTAAACTGGAAAAGGTTCAAAGGTTTGCCACCAGACTAGTACCCGAGCTGAGAGGTATGAGCTACGAGGAGAGACTACGGGAATTAAACCTCACTTCACTGGAAGACAGAAGAGTTAGGGGGGACATGATCACTACATTCAAGATCCTCAAGGGAATCGACAGGGTTGATAAAGACAGGCTGTTTAACACAACGGGCACGTGCACTAGGGGACACAGGTGGAAACTGAGTGCCCAAATGAGCCACAGAGATATTAGAAAGAACTTTTTTAGTGTCAGAGTGGTTGGCAAATGGAATGCATTAGGAAGTGATGTGGTGGAGGCTGACTCCATACACAGTTTCAAGTGTAGATATGATAGAGCCCAATAAGCTCAGGAACCTGTACACCTGTTGATTGACAGTTGAGAGGCGTGACCAAAGAGCCAGAGCTCAACCCCCGCAAGCACAACTAGGTGAGTACACACCTACTGATGTAGTAGGCTCAGGAATCTGTACACAAGTTGATTGACAGTTGAGAGCCGGGACCAAAGAGCCAGAGCTCAACCCCCGCAAGCACAACTAGGTGAGTACAACTAGGTGAGTACACACCTACTGATGTAGTAGGCTCAGGAATCTGTACACTAGTTGATTGACAGTTGAGAGCCGGGACCAAAGAGCCAGAGCTCAACCCCCGCAAGCACAACTAGGTGAGTACAACTAGGTGAGTACACACCTACTGATGTAGTAGGCTCAGGAATCTGTACACTAGTTGATTGACAGTTGAGAGCCGGGACCAAAGAACCAAAACTTAACTCTCGCAAGCACAAATGGGTGAGTACAAATATTTGAGTACACACACACTCACACAGACTCACAAAGGGGCCTGTGGGTGAGTGGACTGCGTTTCGGACTTGTAATCCTAGAGGTTCGGGTTTGATCCCCGGTGATGGCAGAAACAAAATGGGCAGAATTTCTTTCCCCCTTGATGCCCATGTTACCTAGCAGTAAATAGGTACCTGGGAGTTACACAGCTGCTACGGGCTGCTTCCTGTGAGTACTCACCTAGTTGTACTCACCTAGTTGTGTTTGTGGGCTTGGTTTGAGCTTTGGCTCTTTGGTCCCGCCTCTCAACCGTCAATCAACAGGTGTACAGATTACTGAGCCTATCGGGCTCTATCATATCTACACTTGAAACTGTGTATGGAGTCAGCCTCCACCACATCACTTCCTAATGCATTCCATTTGTCAACCACTCTGACACTAAAAAAGTTCTTTCTAATATCTCTGTGGCTCATTTGGGCACTCAGTTTCCACCTGTGTCCCCTTGTGCGTGTTTCCCTTGTGTTAAATAGACTGTCTTTATCTACCCTATCAATTCCCTTCAGAATCTTGAATGTGGTGATCATGTCCCCCCTAACTCTTCTGTCTTCCAGCGAAGTGAGGTTTAATTCACGTAGTCTCTCCTCGTAGCTCATACCTCTCAGCTCAGGTACTAGTCTGGTGGCTAACCTTTGAACCTTTTCCAGTTTAGTCTTATCCTTGACTAGATATGGACTCCATGCTGGGGCTGCATACTCCAGGATTGGCCTGACATATGTGGTATACAAAGTTCTGAATGATTCTTTACACAAGTTCCTGAATGCCGTTCGTATGTTGGCCAGCCTGGCATATGCCGCTGATGTTATCCGCTTGATATGTGCTGCAGGAGACAGGTCTGGCGTGATGTCAATCCCCAAGTCTTTTTCCTTCTCTGACTCCTGAAGAATTTCCTCTCCCAGATGATACCTTGTATCTGGCCTCCTGCTCCCTACACCTATCTTCATTACATTACATTTGGTTGGGTTAAACTCTAACAACCATTTGTTCAACCATTCCTTCAGCTTGTCTAGGTCTTCTTGAAGCCTCAAACAGTCCTCTTCTGTTTTAATCCGTCTCATAATTTTAGCATCGTCTGCAAACGCTGAGAGAAATGAATCGATATCCTCTGGGAGATCATTTACATATATCAGAAACAAGATAGGACCGAGTACAGAGCCCTGTGGGACTCCACTGGAGACTTCACGCCAATCGGAGGTCTCACCCCTCACCGTAACTCTCTGCTTCCTATTGCTTAGATACTCCCTTATCCACTGGCGAACCTTACCAGCTACACCTGCCTGTCTCTCCAGCTTATGTACCAGCCTCTTATGTGGTACTGTGTCAAAGGCTGTCCGACAATCCAAGAAAATGCAGTCCGCTCAGCCCTCTCTTTCTTGCTTAATCTTTGTGACCTGATCGTAGAATTCTATCAAGCCTGTAAGGCAAATTTTACCCTCCCTGAACCCATGTTGGCGATTTGTCACGAAGTCCCTTCTCTCCAGATGTGTTACCAGGTTTTTTCTCACGATCTTCTCCATCACCTTGCATTGTATACAAGTCAAGGACACTGGCCTGTAGTTAAGTGCCTCTTGCCTGTCGCCCTTTTTGTATATTGGGACCACATTCGCCGTCTTCCATATTTCTGGTAGGTCTCCCGTCTCCAGTGACTTACTATACACTATGGAGAGTGGCAAGCAAAGTGCCTCTGCACACTCTTTCAGTATCCATGGTGAGATCCCATCTGAACCAACAGCCTTTCTTGCATCTAGATCCAGCAGGTGTCTCTTGACCTCCTCTCTCGTAATTTCGAACTCTTCCAAGGCCGCCTGGTTTACCTCCCTTTCTCCTAGCACAGTAACCTCACCTTGTTCTATTGTGAAGACCTCCTGGAACCTCTTGTTGAGTTCTTCACACACCTCTCTGTCATTCTCTGTATACCCGTCCTCGCCTGTTCGAAGTTTCAATACCTGTTCTTTCACTGTTGTTTTCCTTCTGATGTGACTGTGGAGTAGCTTTGGTTCGGTCTTGGCTTTGTTTGCTATATCATTTTCAAAACTTTTCTCTGCTTCTCTTCTCACCCTGACGTACTCATTCCTGGTTCTCTGGTATCTCTCTCTGCTTTCTGGTGTTCTGTTATTCCGGAAGTTCCTCCACGCCCTTTTGTTCAGTTTCTTCGCTTCCATACATGCCCTATTATACCATGGATTCTTCTGTTGCTTCTCGGATTTTTCCCGTTGGTCCGGGATGAACCTGTTTACTGCCTCCTGACACTTTTGGGTAACATAGTCCATCATACCCTGTACAGACTTATCTCTGAGGTCTGTGTCCCAAGGTATTTCACTTAGGAAACTTCTCATCTGTTCATAATTTCCCTTTCGGTAAGCCAGCATTTTGATTCCTAGTTCTTTTTTGGGGGAGATAAGTTCTAGCTCTACCAGGTACTCAAAGTTCAATACACTGTGGTCACTCATTCCCAAGGGCACGTCCATCTTAACTTCTCTTATATCCCACTCATTTAGGGTAAATATCAAATCAAACATTGCTGGTTCATCTTCTCCTCTCATTCTTGTTGGTTCTGTGATGTGCTGGCTTAGAAAGTTTCTTGTTGCCACGTCCAGCAGCTTAGCCCTCCATGTTTCTGGTCCTCCATGCGGGTCTCTGTTCTTCCAATCTATCTTCCCATGGTTGAAGTCTCCCATAATTAGTAGTCCAGATCCATTCCTGCTAGCAACAGAAGCTGTTCTTTCTATTATGTTAATGGTGGCCATGTTATTTCTATCATATTCCTATCTAGGTCTTCTGTCATTTGGTGGTGGATTATATATGACTACGACTATAATTTTTTTCCCTCCATTTGTTACGGTACCTGCTATATAGTCACTGAAACCTTCACAGCCCTGAATATCCATCTCCTCGAAATCCCAGCCTTTTCTTACCAGCAGAGCTACACCACCCCCACCTCTTCCTTCCCTCTCTTTCCTCATAACATAATAGTCCTGTGGGAACACTGCGTTTGTTATCGTTTTCGTGATCTTTGTTTCTGTGAGGGCTATTATGTCTGGGTTTTCCTCTAGTACCCGTTCTCCAAGCTCATTTGCTTTATTTGTAATTCCATCTATGTTAGTGTACATACTTTGAGGCTCACTTTCTTCTGTCCCTTCTCAAATCGCCTCCCTGGTGAATGTTCTGCTGGTGGGGGAGGCTGTTCCATGGGTGTGAGGACCTGTGAGGTGGATAACAGGGTCTCAGAGGATACTGGGATGAGGGGCGGGGGATCCACTGAAGGGGGAGGGACAGGGAGGGTATGAGGTGAAAGGGGAGGGAGGACGGGAAGGAAAGGGGGTGAGGGAGGACTCGGGAAGAGGGGAGGGGTAGAAGGGTGGGGATTGGGTGTGGGGGGAGGGAGATTTGGCTGAACATTTGAGTGGGGCAGGGAGGGTTTGGGGTAAGTGGGTTTTCTATGTAGAGGAGGAAGGCGGGGTTGTCCTCCCTTCTGGTGTTACTGGGTAGCTGGTTGTGGGTTCCCCCCTCGCTTCTGGGGGTGTTGTGTTGGGAGCTGTGACTTCCTGGTTTTCCCCTCTCGTCCTGCGCCTCTTCCTTGCTTCTGCCGCCACAGCTCTCTCCTCCCTTGTCATGTCTCTCTGGAGGAATACATTTTTTAATTTTCCCACGTTTTTCAGGGAGCTCTTCCTTGATAGGATCTTCTCCTTTGTGCTCTCGTTTGCAAACACTATCTTTAACACTCAGTCTCAGTCTTTGTTGTACCATCCTAGCCTGAAAACCTTCTCAATGCTATGCTCATCCCCTTCCATGTCAAGTGCCTTTAGTACTTCATTCACTGCTGCTTTGTCCTTTTCATTCCACTCTGTCCTATTAGAGTTAGGTTAGGCTGGTTTGATAGGATTTATGAAATGAATAACAGAAAATATAAGTAATGAGCGAAAATACCAGCTATTGTAGCTGAATATCGACTCTGGTGAAGCACAGAGTACAGTTGAGGTATTAAGCCTGATTAATAGTTCACACTTATGTGTGAACCTCCTGGGATCCGCATTTAGTACGTTGACGCCTCGCACCACATTAGGGTTGATGACGTCAGAAAAGAAGGTGACTGCAGAAAGCTTTATTTCATAACATGAGAGGCATGCTTTCACTTAATATAGTCCATACATATGTATACTGAATGAGTATTTTTGATTTGTTTTATGCTACAGTAAGGTGTGGGAGGCATGTTTTTGAGTGAATGCGAGATGTGCATATATATTTATGTACACGCAAATACATTTATGCGTTTATGCAGCAATATTGAATTACTACTGAAAATGCATTGAAGTCACCACGCCTGGCAGGGGACTGTTTTCATACAAATGGATGATAGTAGGTTTTCATTTTTATTAGCCCTATGCTCAATAAGCTATCTCTGAAGAAAGATTGACAAAGCTCAAATTACATTCTCTAGAAAGGCTAAGAAATAGATGTGACATGATAGAGCTGTGAATGAATGAACATGATACAGGGGGATATTAATAGGCTATTAAAATTATCAACACTAGACAGAACATGAAACAATGGGCATAAATTGGAATATGTTTTAGATTTAGGAAAAAGACCTGGGTAAATACTGGTTCTGTAACAGGGTTTGAACTCATTTCTTATGTTAATATGAAATCTTAGCTATAAAATGATCTTAGACAATGGGAAACAGTACGGTAATACCTTATTGAGAAAAAAACGAGCATATAATGGTTAACGCTACTGCACATTAGGCTTGACAGAAGGCAGCATTTTAATCCCCTTTGCTATAAATATTGAAAATGGGAATAAATACAGAATAACAGAAAACGAACTTATTCAGGGAAGATTAAGACGGGATGACTGGCTAGCTGATGATGTCATTGACCATTAGCAATGCCTGTGCAGGGTCATTGAGTGGCTACCTGGTGACGTCATTGACCATTAGCGATGTCTGTGCAAGGCTCGCTGGGGTAACGAAAATGAACCGGGCCATAGAGGGGCCTTTTAATCCCCTCGTGCAAAAATTTCAGGGAGTAGAAGCAATCACTCATAGGGGCATACTGATAAAATACTGGTAAAATTGACCGGGCCAAAGCTAAATGTAACGAAAAACGCCCGGGCCAAGTTGGGGCCAAAGCTAAAAGTAACAAAAAACACCCAGGCCAAGTAGGGGCCAAAGCTAAATGTAACGAAAAACACCTTGGCCAAGTTGGGGCCAAAGCCTAATGTAACGAAAACACCCGGGCCAAGTAGGGGCCGTCAAATCTCACTGGGGTAACTAAAAACACCTGGGCCAAGTTGGGGCCGTCAAATCTCACTGGGGTAACTAAAAACACCTGGGCCAAGTTGGGGCCGTCAAATCTCACTGGGGTAACTAAAAACACCTGGGCCAAGTTGGGGCCGTCAAATCTCACTGGGGTAACTAAAAACACCCGGGCCAAGTTGGGGCCGTCAAATCTCACTGGGGTAACTAAAAACACCTGGGCCAAGTTGGGGCCGTCAAATCTCACTGGGGTAACTAAAAACACCCGGGCCAAGTTGGGGCCGTCAAATCTCACTGGGGTAACTAAAAACACCTGGGCCAAGTTGGGGCCGTCAAATCTCACTGGGGTAACTAAAAACATCCGGGCCAAGTTGGGGCAGTCAAATCTCACTGGGGTAACTAAAAACACCCGGGCCAAGTTGGGGCCAAAGCCTAATGTAACGAAAAACACCCGGGTCAAGTTGGGGCCGTCGAAAAAAGCAAAACGGCCCCGACTTGGCCCGGTTTACACTACTGGCGCCGCGTCAGGGAGGGAGAGCTGGAGCCGTGTCAGGGAGGGAGAGCTGGCGCCGTGTCAGGGGGGAAGCTGGAGCCGTGTCAGGGAGGGAGAGCTGGAGCCGTGTCAGGGGGGGAGAGCTGGCGCCGTGTCAGGGGGGGGGAGCTGGCGCCGTGTCAGGGAGGGAGAGCTGGAGCCGTGTCAGGGAGGGAGAGCTGGAGCCGTGTCAGGGAGGGAGAGCTGGAGCCGTGTCAGGGAGGGAGAGCTGGAGCCGTGTCAGGGGGGAAGCTGGAGCCGTGTCAGGGGGGGAGAGCCGGAGCCGTGTCAGGGAGGGAGAGCTGGCGCCGTGTCAGGGAGGGAGAGCTGGAGCCGTGTCAGGGGGGAAGCTGGAGCCGTGTCAGGGGGGGAGAGCTGGAGCCGTGTCAGGGAGGGAGAGCTGGAGCCGTGTCAGGGAGGGAGAGCTGGAGCCGTGTCAGGGAGGGAGAGCTGGCGCCGTGTCAGGCAGGGAGAGCTGGAGCCGTGTCAGGGAGGGAGAGCTGGCGCCGTGTCAGGCAGGGAGAGCTGGAGCCGTGCCAGGGAGGGAGAGCTGGCGCCGTGTCAGGGGGGAAGCTGGAGCCGTGTCAGGGGGGGGGGGAGAGCTGGAGCCGTGTCAGGGAGGGATAGCTGGAGCCGTGTCAGGGAGGGAGAGCTGGAGCCGTGTCAGGGAGGGAGAGGTGGAGCCGTGTCACGGGGGAGTTGGAGCCGTGTCAGGGAGGGAGAGCTGGCGCCCAGTCAGGGAGGGAGAGCTAGAGCCGTGTCAGGGAGGGAGAGCTGGAGCCGTGTCAGGGGGGGAGCTGGAGCCGTGTCAGGGGGGGAGCTGGCGCCGTGTCAGGGGGGGGAGAGCTGGAGCCGTGTCAGGGGGGAGAGCTGGCGCCGTGTCAGGGGGGAGAGCTGGAGCCGTGTCAGGGGGGAGAGCTGGAGCCGTGTCAGGGGGGGAGCTGGAGCCGTGTCAGGGGGGGAGAGCTGGAGCCGTGTCAGGGGGGAGAGCTGGCGCCGTGTCAGGGGGGGAGAGCTGGAGCCGTGTCAGGGGGGAGAGCTGGAGCCGTGTCAGGGGGGGAGCTGGCGCCGTGTCAGGGGGGGAGCTGGAGCCGTGTCAGGGGGGGAGCTGGCGCCGTGTCAGGGAGGGAGAGCTGGAGCCGTGTCAGGGGGAGAGCTGGAGCCGTCTCAGGGAGGGAGAGCTGGAGCCGTGTCAGGGAGGAGAGCTGGCGCCGTGTCAGGGAGGGAGAGCTGGAGCCGTGTCAGGGAGGGAGAGCTGGCGCCGTGTCAGGGGGGGAGCTGGCGCCGTGTCAGGGAGGGAGAGCTGGCACCGTGTCAGGGGGGGGGGAGCTGGAGCCGTGTCAGGCAGGGAGAGCTGGAGCCGTGTCAGGGAGGGAGAGCTGGCGCCGTGTCAGGCAGGGAGAGCTGGAGCCGTGTCAGGGAGGGAGAGCTGGCGCCGTGTCAGGGGGGAAGCTGGAGCCGTGTCAGGGGGGGGGGAGAGCTGGAGCCGTGTCAGGGAGGGATAGCTGGAGCCGTGTCAGGGAGGGAGAGCTGGAGCCGTGTCAGGGAGGGAGAGGTGGAGCCGTGTCACGGGGGAGTTGGAGCCGTGTCAGGGAGGGAGAGCTGGCGCCCAGTCAGGGAGGGAGAGCTGGAGCCGTGTCAGGGAGGGAGAGCTGGAGCCGTGTCAGGGGGGGAGCTGGAGCCGTGTCAGGGGGGGAGCTGGCGCCGTGTCAGGGGGGGAGAGCTGGAGCCGTGTCAGGGGGGGAGAGCTGGCGCCGTGTCAGGGGGGAGAGCTGGAGCCGTGTCAGGGGGGAGAGCTGGAGCCGTGTCAGGGGGGGAGCTGGAGCCGTGTCAGGGGGGGAGAGCTGGAGCCGTGTCAGGGGGGAGAGCTGGCGCCGTGTCAGGGGGGGAGAGCTGGAGCCGTGTCAGGGGGGAGAGCTGGAGCCGTGTCAGGGGGGGAGCTGGCGCCGTGTCAGGGGGGGAGCTGGAGCCGTGTCAGGGGGGGAGCTGGCGCCGTGTCAGGGAGGGAGAGCTGGAGCCGTGTCAGGGGGAGAGCTGGAGCCGTCTCAGGGAGGGAGAGCTGGAGCCGTGTCAGGGAGGAGAGCTGGCGCCGTGTCAGGGAGGGAGAGCTGGAGCCGTGTCAGGGAGGGAGAGCTGGCGCCGTGTCAGGGGGGGAGCTGGCGCCGTGTCAGGGAGGGAGAGCTGGCACCGTGTCAGGGGGGGGGGGAGCTGGAGCCGTGTCAGGGGGGGGGAGCTGGAGCCGTGTCAGGGGGGGAGCTGGAGCCGTGTCAGGGGGGGAGCTGGCGCCGTGTCAGGGAGGGAGAGCTGGCACCGTGTCAGGGGGGAGAGCTGGCGCCGGGTCAGGGAGGGAGAGCTGGAGCCGTGTCAGGGAGGGAGAGCTGGCGCCGTGTCAGGGAGGGAGAGCTGGAGCCGTGTCAGGGAGGAAGAGCTGGAGCCGTGTCAGGGGGGGGGGAGCTGGAGCCGTGTCAGGGGGGGAGCTTGCGCCGTGTCAGGGAGGGAGAGCTGGAGCCGTGTCAGGGGGGGAGAGCTGGAGCCGTGTCAGGTGGGAGAGCTGGAGCCGTGTCAGGGAGGGAGAGCTGGCACCGTGTCAGGGGGGAGAGCTGGAGCCGTGTCAGGGGGGAGAGCTGGCGCCGTGTCAGAAGCGACCTGTTCTTTATAAATGCGGGTCTTGAGGTCCCCGGCAGAGCATAGGAAGCCCGCATAATGACATTAGTATACATTGCCTTCCCTGCCCTTTAGTATACATTGTACTTCAGTAAGTATACAGTATACATTAGTATACATTGCCTTCCCTGCCTCAGGATCCCTCACCACAAGCCGGGCTTCGCTGCCCCTTCGCCGGCGGGACATCTCGCTCCAAGCCCCGGCAAACTAAGATCACTTTTTACCAAGTTATCTGTAGCACACGCACGCAAATCCGTTAAGAGTAAATACGCGGAGAGACGTTGAAAAATAACAGAAGGGAGCCCGCAACAGGGAGGAGGGAGCCCACAACAGGGAGGAGGGAGCCCGCAACAGGGAGGAGGGAGCCCGCAACAGGGAGGAGGGAGCCCGCAACAGGAAGGAGGGAGGGAGGGAATTATCAAGGGAATGCGCCTAGCCATTACGACTATTTAGAACTGGGAAGGGGGGATCAGGATAAGGATTTCGGATGGGACGGGTGGGAAGGAATGGTGCCCAACCACTTGGACGGTCAGGGATTGAACGCCGACCTGCACTAAGCGAGTAGGTAGTCAGCCTAATGGTAGCCAGCCGCCAACCTCAGCCGAGTCTCCACCTGGGCGGAAATTCAGCTCAGTTTCTTAAATTTGTTTCTTTAAAACTAAAAGGAAACGGGGTTCCATCCCTGGCCGGAACAGAAACCATTTGTGCAGAATTTTCTCTCACATAATGCACCTGTTCACCCAGCAGCAAATGTGCGCCTAGGATTAGACAGTTGTTGTGGGCTGCATCTTTGTGATGTGTATATGAGTGTGTGTGTGTAATAAACAGTAGCTACGATAGAAAACAAAAAGGTCGGGAGTGAGTCAGTACTCAGAGGCAACCAACGGTTAGAAAGGCGGGGTCCAAGAGCTAACAGCTCGATCCTACAGGCACAAGTTATAAATACACACACAAGTGAGCAGATAGAGCACAAATGTTTCTCAGAAAAGCCTAACAGGCTCCAGTACCCAGCCTCAGGCCAGGAGGTGAACACAACAACGTTCCCGTTTAATTTAAAAACAAAAGCTGAAGGAATGATTGCATAAGTGTTTGATAACTTGTGGTCGTGGTTCGAGTAGGTTCAACTGCACAAGCAGTGGGAAGTTTTGTTTAATCCTGTAGCTAGAACGTTATAATTTAAGGTCTTGTTCTTTGCTGCTTCTTTCGTTCAAAGTCTTGTTCTAGGTGATATTTTGTCACCTTGTTCTTTAGTGTTATTGAACATCTTGTTCTTTACTATTTGTGTTTAACACCTTGTCTTAGTTATTTTTGTTCAATATTTTGTTCTTGCTGTTTAAAACCTTATTATTGTTATTTTTTGTTCAAGACTTTGTTCTTGCTACTTGTTCAACACTACCACCATCCCAACCACCACCATCACCATCCCCACTACCACCAACACCACCATCACCATCCCCACCACCATCACCATCCCCACCACCACCAACACTACCATCACCATCCCCACCATCAACACCACCACCATCACCATCCCCACCACCACCAACACTACCACCACCAACAACACCACCATCACCATCCCCACCACCACCAACACTACCATCACCATCCCCACCACCAACAACACCACCATCACCATCCCCACCACCACCAACACTACCATCACCATCCCCACCACCAACAACACCACCATCCTCACCACCACCACCATTGTTGGAAATTTCCAACACTAATAAACTACAATTGTATTATAATAAATCATCATCATTATATACTAACTACAGTAGTTATTAATCTCACTAACGGTAGTGTCAACATAAATTAAACCATTTCATCTGTGCATCAGTGGTAGAATTCTCATTAAATCGAGTAGCAACATTGCGTCAAATAATGTCTAGTTAGACACGTTTATTACCAATGTGTTAGAGAATTGAATGTGGTTCTATAAAATTATCAGTATTCCGTGTAATAATTACCTACGGATAATATAACTACCAATAATCTAAAACCGAGAGTTATTAACTGAAATTGTTATCAAGTAGCAGTTTTATCTGTTACATGCGAATGCCATGGAGAGAATAAAATCTTCTCCATTTCTCGTTCAACACCATTAAACGAGAATATGATAATATTTAAGTCCCTATAATTGCAACCCCGTTCTCATTCACGTATTACATCCATAATTGCGCGGAAAAGAATTATTCGTGATTAATAATTTCTGTGGTGAATGCGAGAGACGGGTTGAGGGAAGGCGGAGACGCCATTGTTGGACACGAGGCATCCCTGGCGTGAAGAGTGGCGAGACACGTGGTAGTAACTGGGGAGTTTTTATCGAAAAGAATTACGTTGATAACCGGTTAACAGTTAACAATTACTTATTCACGTGTTCTATAGTGCCCGGCCAGTTAATAACGCATCAATAATTGAAGCCACGTCCCGTAATTACACGTACACAGCAGTGGACGCCTGGGACTGGCTGACGCGGTTTCGGCAGACCTCAGTATTTGATACGCTCATGTCACGCCCATTCTCGTTTGATGCTTCACCCTAGATTGTATATTTGTGAGTAGTCTGTCGTTATACAGCAAGGATACCTAACACACAACGTTAGTTGAATTTCAACAATTTCTCCGTTTCATGAATATTTGAAATAAATCGTAGCCTAATCAAATGAAACTTAAATTTCTCTGATTTTAGCGTGTATACGAGGAGTCGACATGTTGTTTCTCATCATTTGTGATATTCACCTCGGGTTCTTTCTTTATTGTGATCCTGTGACCACGAGGACGAATGACGAAATGGCGTTACAGAAATCGGTCTTACAGCTAAGAATTTTTTTCGTACAAATTTATCTAATATTATTACTGATTTCTATATAATTCATATAGGATCTTTACATTGAATAAATTATTGCCAGAAATGATGATTTGGTAATTAATGTGTTTTGCTCTGACTGTTGCTCAGTAATTCATAATCTTTAATATTCATAATTTGAGTTATCATATCTTTGAATCTATTGTAGTTTAGATTTACTATGTTATTAACTCAACAATGAACGAGTGACGAACCACACTGGTTCCTAGATATATATGAACTTCTAGAAATACCCCCCCAAATGTTGATATTTGAGGCTTTGACTTTAATTAATTATTAATACAGTCTATTCATTATTTTCAAGTGTTTATTCTTTTAATTATTATCCATTGACACTGGTTCTCTAGTGTCATTCTAATGATCACTAGTATTCGTTTTCCCTCTTTTCTCAAAAGTGGGTGGTCCTTCGATTTATTTAAATACAATAATCAAATAATTGAATATCTGAGTCAAGCCCCAGAAATCCAACATTTTGGTCCTCTTCGAACCGGATATATATATTAATTAATAACTAACACCAATTATGTGTTAACCATTATTGGGCTATACAAAAAATTTACAATTTACGGCTGTCAGCAGACTGTCCATTATAGCCTAAATTCAATCCATAATTACTGATTCACTCAAGTCAGTGAATTCATTAACATTTTAGGATCCAGTATACTAATACAAATTGCTGATCCCATAAATCAATTAATCATTACTAACCCTGATAACATTATATTCCACAATTAGGAAGTTCATTTAGGTGTTAAATATTATTTACGGCAGTAGAACACGATTAATACTCTTGTGTTCATTTAATTTCTTATACACATAATTTCTACCAGTGTATATATTATATAAAATTACAAAATCCAAAAACATAGCACTATTTTACATATTACTGTACCACATTTATTGTAGTTATCATGCCAACCTAACAGAGGTAGGATATTTCAGACTGACACAGTACTAAAATTTGTACAAATTCAGTTTGCACCATTAGCTGCATTAATAGGTAGGATTATTACCTAACTAGTACTGTTAGACAGTGCTGGTGCATTATTAATTTATGTAGTGCTGACCCTAATGGGTGGGATTAACCATTTATTGTGTAATTATATTTTATTACATATTTCTATGTACATCTTTGAGTGTTACTGTAAGTTCACTACCCATCCAAGGCTGATTTTGAAGAGCTAAGCTAAGGAACACCTGTAGTGATACCAGGGCACCACTCAAATCTTAGTTGCTTATTATTAGGTAGGTAGCTAACCTCTAAATGAGGTAAATTACAATCAGCCTCAAGAAAATATCAGGCTGTCAATAATTATACCTGCTCTACATAAAGGAGCTAGTACCATAGCTGTCCAAGTAACTATATAAGCCCTATAAGGCTCAAACTTACAGCCAGAATGGCTACTCCAGAAAAAACTGGAAGAATCTTGAGAGGTCTTCAAGATCACCTGTCAAGACTACTTGACAAATGTGACAACTGTTTAGAACTAACTTAGTTGACGTCTTCAGGCTAATAAGTTCCTCAAAGGTGGCTAGTCAAAAATATGACTATGTAAAGGTTATAATCGAGTCTTATAGGAACATACTCCTTGGCAATAATACTGACCCAGACGAATTACGTCTGATAGAATCTGATCTTGCCGACTATGAAGATATCATTCAAGATAAGTTAGACCAATATAACAAAGTTCTTGTGACACAAAATGTTCCTGATTGGATAGAACATTTTTTTAGTAGACCTACACCCAAGCAAGCACCCAGCTCAGATGAAATACATGAGCTACCTCAAAATGAGGAGAATCCTCTAATCAATACTGATCACTACACAGGATCAACAACTGAAGTACAACCTTCAATTTCTACCATCTCATCCAATACAACTTCACGTAATAATTTATTTACAGAGTCTGATCAATTTTCAGACAGCTCTTCTCAATATTCCCTGGATTCTATAAATTCAATGCATGAGGCTACTGAATTAACTAGCTCCTCACAGGAACCCAGAGAAACCAGTGAAGCTGCAGATGAAACTAGTGAAGCTGTAATAATCAGTGAATCTGAACCAGAAAATGATAAAGCTAAAGCTGCTGCAGCAGCCGAAGCTGTAATTCAAGCTGAGGCTAAGCAAGAAGCCTCGAGCAATACAAGTAATGGTCACAATTACTCACACCAGCCTTCTAGAGTAAGTGCTAACAATGAGAAGACTGTTATAAACCTTGCACAACAATTACTAGATTTATCTCAACCAGAACCATCAGTTGACTCTTTACATGTCTTTAGTTTTCAGCTTCAGTCACTGTTGAATTCCTACAGTAAAGAGGTGGATCACCCAACTGCTGAGTGGATGACTAAAATTATCATCCAGAGAAAATTGTCTGGTGACACACTCAATAAATTATATGTATACCAGAATGGTAATGTCCTGTCAATGCAGGATATATTTGCAGGTTTGCGCAATATAAGCAAGCATTCAGCAAACCAGGCACTTAATGCCTCTTCTGAATGCACCGAAACTGTACCCACATCAGTTTCCTTACCTGGAACTCCTAAAGTGACACTGTCACCAGGTAATAAGGGTACTAATAATCAATGTAATAACAATAAGTCAAACACTGATTCATCAGTAAGGCCCAAGAGCCCCACAGGTGCTCATAAGAGACCTAATAGTCCAAAGAGCACTCCCAAGAGCCCAGTAATTGCTCCCCAGAGTACACCAAGTACTCACAAGAGAATAAATAACAAGCAAATGCAAGCAACAAAACCATCACAACCTGCAGGTACTGTTTTACCTAAACCGGTAACCCCTAAACGAGCTGTAGGATGGGGAATGTGCTTGTTTTGCAATCAAAAACATTCTCTGTACAAATGTACTAATTACCCTAATAGAGACACAAGAGTCAGACGACTCAAACAGTTACATAAATGTACTAGGTGTCTCAAATCACATAATGTTCATAGCTGTGACACCCCACTGAACACCTTCAATAGGTGTAGAAGGGGCAAGCATCATGCTGCACTGTGCAAATTTGTCAAGACAAATTATGTCAATCCTAGAATAGGAGGTAGAGAATCTACACCAGTACAGTGCTGCAAGGTGCGAGATGTGTACAGCGTAATTTCACCAGCATCTCAAGTGGATGCAACTTTGCCTACTTCCCAACTTCAAGTAAAGAACAAAGGAGCCAAGATCACCACTCGTGGATTATTTGATCAAGGATCCCAGAGAACTTTCATTACTCAGAAAGCGGCAGAGACACTCAATTTACAACCAATCAGACAGGTAAAATTAAACCTGTCAGTGTTCATGATAAATCGAGGAACTCATGAATTCTCAGTAGTTCAACCGCTTGTACGACTAGGTAGTCATGTCAAGGCTATCCAAGCCATTGTTGTAGATCAAATACCTTTTGACCTAAATATTAAGGGTCTGGGGTACACAGCCCACTTCCTGCAGGAACGTGAAATTAATTTGACTGACAACAAGTTAACGCCTGACCGCCTTAACAATGTAAATTTACTAGTAGGATCAGACTATTATTACCAATTCATAACTGGATATGTTAAACGATTGGGCATGAATATGCTCCAATCTGCAGGTGGCTACTTACTTACTGGTAAAGTTCTGAATGTGAACAAGCCTTGGCCTGCCAACAATAATAAATTAGTCGGCAGTAAATCAATTCTCCAGCAGCCAGCTAAAAGGAGAAACACAGCTGAGTAATAAACCCAGATTGAACGTAGTACAATTAGTATTCGCCGAGATGTTTCATAGCTCTCAGTGGAAAACCAGTGGTCCGTACCTAAACAAGTACAAGTCACAGCGACCAAGCCATTGAATCCACTACAGACCTAGAATTATTCTCGACAAGTAATGATTGAACACACTCAGTCTCCCTAGGTAATTAATAATATTAGGCTAGAGAATCTAGCACTCAATGCATCTATCATTTCCTGAATTTAGCAATACTATGAAGTCATTAAGCAACTTCTATAATTATAAATTCACTGGGACCAAGGTCCAAAATACCTGCGCTTAAGGTTTGCCAAGAAAAACCTTATCAATTCAATGTTTTCTGCACTAAGAGTTAGTGAAAAATACTTGCATCAATTTTGTTTGAGCTGTTTTCTTTCGTTTCTGCTTAATTATTGTAGGAGTGCAGCACGAACAAACTGGCAAAGTTACCAATATGTAAGTGAATCTACAGAGAACTAATAACCCGTGAAACGTTTAGGTTGGGAAAATGTTACAAATTATTTTTGAATAGGATTAATCGTGACAGTAATTAAATTTCCAGCAACCTTAGGTTTCCCTTTTGCTTAATGCATTATCATTAAAACATCAACATTGTTACTTAACATGCTTAATGAGCTCAATATAGCTCACCTTTGAGTTAACGTAACAATTGAGCCCTTTAATGTTCCTCCATGCTAATACGATCACTGCTCGCAATGGCAATTGAACGCTACAATGCTCCACCTTATTAATTCGAGTTCAATATGACTCACCCTGGGTTAGCGTAACAATTGAGCCCTTTAATGTTCCTCCATGCTAATACGAGCATTGCTCGTAATGATAATTGAACGCTACAATGGTCCTCACGCTAATTCGAGCACTGCTCACCAGAGAATCTGCCTAGATTCCGTGCTTAGCTATTCTTCAACAAGGATCTTGCACTAATAACCCGAGCTGATCTTACAGCTCACCTGTGAATTAACGTAATAACTGAGTGCTTTATTGTTCCCCATGCGAATTCGAGCTCAATATTGCTCGCCATGATAATTGAACGCTACAATACTCCACCTCGTTAGTTCGAGCTCAATATAGCTCACCCTGTTAACTGTTAATGAGCTCAATATAGCTCACCCTGTTAACTGTTAACGAGCTCAATATAGTTCAACATGTTAACGAGCTCAATATAGCTCACAATGTTAACGGGCTCAATATAGCTCAACCTGTTAATGAGCTCAATACAGCTCCCATGTTAATTTGAGTACATTACTGCTCACAATTTAGGTAGAGTAACTCCACTAAGAATTAGTGAGTTATCACAGTTAGCTTAATCCTCTACTTAGTTAGGTTAGAAATTTAAACCATTTATTTAGGTAGGTTTAGAGACTTTAGTTAGTGTCAACTGAGTACTAGCCTAGTCTGTACTCACAATTAATTACAGTTGACTATACTTAAAGAGACTGATTTAATAAACTCAATTTTCATTTAAAGGTTGAGGATGTATTAATGAGTTTACAGTGTCAAGCCTATGAGCTGCATTTCAATTAGCTCATGAGTCCGAATGACTAGGCTACTAATCTCACTGTCGACTCAGAATCTTGTTAGATTTTAATGAATAAACATTTTCAGTTCTCTAATACTACACTATTTTAGCTAGTTAGCAACTTAGTTATACCATCAGTCAGAATGACTACTGCACGGCAGTGCATATTAAATCAAATTTCCTCATTTGATTTTGGGGTAATCATGATGCTCCGTGATGTTATTGTCTAGTAACACAATAGTTACAAGTCACAGTGACCATACTGTAGTGTCAGAGTCTCCTTGATCTTGAATGACCCAATAATACTTTACTGAATAATAATGTAGAATACAACTTATACAATAATGTTATCAGTTCTTAGGAACTTTTTCTGGGTTTGCCTACTATTCAGTAACTACATAATACAACCATTACATGTCATTGCGACCCTAGTTGTTGAGTTTATTGTAAGCTTTAGAGAGTTCTTGATTACAGATAACTTAATCATTTAATATTTCAATGTATAATTCATGTTCCCATAATGCCTTAGAGTATTATCTGTCTCTGACAGATTCGGGACATTCGTTGCTATCATACTAACGTATTAATTTACTAATCCATAATATAACTTCGGAATGGGTACTTCAGTACTCAGAACTGCGACCCGAGTTTTCTCCCCCCGGAGTTATGTCGGAAATTTCCAACACTAATAAACTACTATTGTATTATAATAAATCATCATCATTATATACTAACTACAGTAATTATTAATCTCACTAACGGTAGTGTCAACATAAATTAAACCATTTCATCTGCGTATTAGTGCTAGAATTCTCATGAAATCGAGTAGCAACATTGCGTCAGATAATGTCTAGTTAGACAAGTTTATTACCAATGTGTTAGAGAATTGAATGTGATTCTCTAAAATTATCAGTATTCCGTGTAATAATTACCTACGGATAATATAACTCCCAATAATCTAAAACCGAGAGTTATTAACTGAAATTGTTATCAAGTAGCAGTTTTATCTTTTACGTACGAATGCCATGGAGAGAATAAAATCTTCTCCATTTCTCATTCAACACCATTAAACGAGAATATGATAATATTTAAGTCCCTATAATTGCAACCCAGTTCTCTTTCACGTATTACATCCATAATTGCGCGGAAAAGAATTATTCGTGATTAATAATTTCTGTGGTGAATGCGAGAGACGGGTTGAGGGATGGCGGAGACGCCATTGTTGGACACGATGAGGCATCCCTGGCGTGAAGAGTAGCGAGACACGTGGTAGTAGCTGGGGAGTTTTTATCGAAAAGAATTACGTTGATACCCGGTTAACAGTTAACAATAACTCATTCACGTGTTCTATAGTGCCCGACCAGTTAATAACGCGTCAACAATTGAAGCCATGTCCCGTAATTACACGTACACAGCAGTGGATGCCTGGGACTGGCTGACGCGGTTTCGGCAGACCTCAGTATACGCTCATGTTAAGTATACCATTCTCGTTTGATGCTTCACCCTAGATTGTATATTTGTGAGTAGTCTATCGTTATACAGCAAGGATACCTAATACACAACGTTAGTTGAATTTCAACAATTTCTCCGTTTTCATGAATATTTGAAATAAATTGTAGCCTAATCAAATGCTACTTAAATTTCTCTGATTTCAGCGTGTATACGAGGAGTCGACAAGTTGTTTCTTATCATTTGTGATATTCACCTCGGGTTCTTTCTTTATTGGGATCCTGTGACCACGAGGACGAATGACGAAATGGCGTTACAGAAATCGTCTTACAGCTAAGACATTTTTTCGTACAAATTTATCTAATATTATTACTGATTTCTATATAATTCATATAGGATCTTTACATTGAATAAATTATTGCCAGAAATGATGATTTGGTAATTAATGTGTTTTGCTCTGACTGTTGCTCAGTAATTCATAATCTTTAATATTCATAATTTGGGATATCATATCTCTGAATCTATTGTAGTTTAGATTTACTGTGTTATTAACTCAACAATGAACTAGTGACGAACCACACTGGTTCCTAGATATATATGAACTTCTAGAAATACCCCCCCCCCCAATGTTGATATATGAGGCTTTGACTTTAATTAATTATTAATACAGTCTATTCATTATTTTCAAGTGATTATTCTTTTAATTATTATCCATAGACACTGGTTCTCTAGTGTCATTCTAATGATCACTAGTATTCGTTTTCCCTCTTTTCTCAAAAGAGGATGGTCCTTCGATTTATTTTAATACAATAATCAAATAATTGAATAGCTGAGTCAAGCCCCAGAAATCCAACAACCATCCCCACCACTACCAACATCCCCACCACCACCACCACCATCCCCACTACCACCACCACTATCCCCACTACCACCACCATCACCACCACCACCACCATCCCCACTACCATACCCATCCCCACCACCACCACTACCACCTTCACCACCACCATCCCCACTACCATACCCATCCCCACCACCACCACTACCACCTTCACCACCATTACAATACTGTATTATGCCCTCTACCATTACAACCCTGCATTTCGCCCACTGCCATTACAACCCTACATTACGCCCACTGCCATTACAACCCTGCATTATGCCCACTACCATTACAACCCTGCATTATGCCCACTACCATTACAACCCTGCATTACGCCCACTACCATTACAACCCTGTATTACGCCCACTACCATTACAACCCTGCATTATGCCCACTACCATTACAACCCTGCATTACGCCCACTACCATTACAACCATACATTACACCCACTACCATTACAACCCTGCATTACGCCCACTACCATTACAACCATACATTACGCCCACTACCATTACAACCCTGCATTACGCCCACTACCATTACAACCCTGCATTACGCCCACCACCATTACAACCATACATTACACCCACTACCATTACAACCCTGCATTACGCCCACTACCATTACAACCATACATTACACCCACTACCATTACAACCCTGCATTACGCCCACTACCATTACAACCCTGCATTACGCCCACTACCATTACACCCCTACATTACGCCCACTACTATTACAACCATACATTACGCCCACTACCATTACAACCATACATTACACCCACTACCATTACAACCCTGCATTACGCCCACTACCATTACAACCATACATTATGCCCACTACCATTACAACCATACATTATGCCCACTACCATTACACCCCTACATTACGCCCACTACCATTACAACCATACATTACGCCCACTACCATTACAACCATACATTACGCCCACTACCATTACAACCATACATTATGCCCACTACTATTACAACCATACATTACGCCCACTACCATTACAACCATACATTATGCCCACTACCATTACAACCCTGCATTACGCCCACTACCATTACACCCCTACATTACGCCCACTACTATTACAACCATACATTACGCCCACTACCATTACAACCATACATTACGCCCACTACCATTACAACCATACATTATGCCCACTACCATTACAACCCTGCATTACGCCCACTACCATTACAACCATACATTACGCCCACTACCATTACAACCATACATTATGCCCACTACCATTACAACCCTGCATTACGCCTACTACCATTACAACCATACATTACGCCTACTACCATTACAACCATACATTATGCCCACTACCATTACAACCATACATTATGCCCACTACCATTACAACCATACATTATGCCCACTACCATTACAACCCTGCATTACGCCCACTACCATTACAACCATACATTACGCCCACTACTATTACAACCATACATTACGCCCACTACCATTACAACCCTGCATTACGCCCACTACCATTACAACCATACATTACGCCCACTACTATTACAACCATACATTATGCCCACTACCATTACAACCATACATTACGCCCACTACCATTACAACCATACGTTACGCCCACTACCATTACAACCATACATTACGCCCACTACCATTACAACCATACATTATGCCCACTACCATTACAACCATACATTACGCCCACTACCATTACAACCATACATTACGCCCACTACCATTACAACCCTGCATTACGCCCACTACCATTACAACCATACATTACGCCCACTACCATTACAACCATACATTACGCCCACTACCATTACAACCATACATTACGCCCACTACCATTACAACCATACATTACGCCCACTACCATTACAACCATACATTACGCCCACTACCATTACAACCATACATTATGCCCACTACCATTACAACCCTGCATTACGCCCACTACCATTACACCCCTACATTACGCCCACTACCATTACAACCATACATTACGCCCACTACCATTACAACCATACATTACGCCCACTACCATTACAACCATACATTACGCCCACTACCATTACACCCCTACATTACGCCCACTACTATTACAACCATACATTACGCCCACTACCATTACAACCATACATTACGCCCACTACCATTACAACCATACATTACGCCCACTACCATTACACCCCTACATTACGCCCACTACTATTACAACCATACATTACGCCCACTACCATTACACCCCTACATTACGCCCACTACTATTACAACCATACATTACGCCCACTACCATTACAACCATACATTACGCCCACTACCATTACAACCATACATTACGCCCACTACCATTACACCCCTACATTACGCCCACTACTATTACAACCATACATTACGCCCACTACCATTACACCCCTACATTACGCCCACTACTATTACAACCATACATTACGCCCACTACTATTACAACCATACATTACGCCCACTACCATTACAACCATACATTACGCCCACTACCATTACAACCATACATTACGCCCACTACCATTACACCCCTACATTACGCCCACTACTATTACAACCATACATTACGCCCACTACCATTACAACCATACATTACTACCCACATTTCACCCGCTCGCTTCACGCCTCTGCACCACTGCCATTGCAACCTCTGCTTCCTGCTGGACGTAACGACAGTACACCTGTCCTCTTATATCTGGAACAACTCCATGTTATTTTCTCCTGGCTGGGGTGACACTGCCACCTGGCTCCCACTGAGTCCACTACACAGTGCACCCAAACACTCCCCATCTAGTGTTTATAGTTGCCATATATTCGCAGGTGATGGGGGCGGCGGCCTGCGACGCGGCCATTACCAGCTTATGGTCCACTAACAGCCACAGAAAAAAAAGCAAGGGAGAGAGAAAGGGTTTCCACTCGAATAAGGGCCCAAAGAGATGAACCAAGATAGTGTCCTGGGGAGAAACATTGTTGCCTTGCCGCGTTGTGCTGTTTCAGGACCCCCTCGTGTGCTAGTTGCTTCACCTTCAACAGTCTATTGCAGTTACCCCTCGTGCAATATCCAGCCTCTCCACCCTCCCCATTCTCTACCAACACTAAAGTGTTGCTTCTTTTTACTCCTACTCGGTTAGAGGCCCTCACCGTAAGCCCCTCACCCTGAACTAATCCATGAGGGCCGCGACGAGGATTCGAATCTAGGTCCGAGAGCATTCCAGACGCTGCCTTATTCGACTGAGCTAACAGTCGAAAGTCCTCTTACCCTGCCTAACACCCTCCAGAACACCTTCTGCTACACTCACCAGAACACCTTCCCCAACACCCTCCAGAACACCTACCCAAACACCTTCCCCAAAACCTCCCACAACACCCTCCAGAACACCTTCCCCAACACCCTCCAGAGCACCTACCCAAACACCTTCTCCAACACCTCCCACAACACCCTCCAGAACACCTTCCCCAACACCCTCCAGAACACCTCCCACAACACCCTCCAGAAGATCTCCCACAACACCCTAAAGAACACCTTCCCCAACAACCTCCAGAACACCTTCCCCCAACACCCTCCAGAAACACCTCCCACAACACCCTCCAGAACACCTTCCCCAACACCCTCCAGAACACCTCCCGCAACACCCTCCAGAACACCTTCCCCAACAGCCTCCAGAACACCTTCCCCAACAGCCTCCAGAACACTTCCCACAACACCCTCCAGAACACCTCTCACAACACCCTCCAGAACACCTCCCACAACATCCTCCAGAACACTTCCCACAACACCCTCCAGAACACCTCCCACAACACCCTCCACAACACCTCCCACAACACCCTCCAGAACACTTCCCACAACACCCTCCAGAACACCTCCCACAACACCCTCCACAACACCTCCCACAACACCCTCCACAACACTTCCCACAACACCCTCCAGAACACTTCCCACAACACCCTCCAGAACACTTCCCACAACACCCTCCAGAACAGTTCCCACAACACCCTCCAGAACACCTCCCATAACACCCTCCAGAACACCTCCCACAACACCCTCCAGAACACCTTCCCCAACACCCTCCAGAACACCTCCCACAACACCCTCCAGAACACCTTCCCCAACAGCCTCCAGAACACCTCCCACAACACCCTCCAGAACACCTCCCACAATAGCCTCCAGAACACCTTCCCCAACAGCCTCCAGAACACTTCCCACAACACCCTCCATAACACCTCTCACAACACCCTCCAGAACACCTTACACAACACCCTCCAGAACACCTCCCACAACACCCTCCAGAACACCTCCCACAATACCCTCCAGAACACCTCACACAACACCCTCCAGAACACCTCCCACAATACCCTCCAGAACACCTCCCACAACACCCTCCAGAACACCTCCCACAACACCCTCCAGAACACCTCCCACAACACCCTCCAGAACACCTCCCACAATACCCTCCACAACACTTCCCACAACACCCTCCAGAACACCTCCCACAACAGCCTCCAGAACACCTCCCACAACACCCTCCAGAACACCTTCCCCAACACCCTCCAGAACACCTCCCACAACACCCTCCAGAACACCTCCCACAACACCCTCCAGAACACCTCCCACAATACCCTCCAGAACACCTCCCACAACACCCTCCAGAACACCTCCCACAATACCCTCCAGAACACCTCCCCCAACACCCTCCAGAACACCTCCCACAACACCCTCCAGAACACCTCCCACAACACCCTCCAGAACACTTCCCACAACACCCTCCAGAACACTTCCCACAACACCCTCCAGAACACCTCCCACAACACCCTCCAGAACACCTCCCACAACACCCTCCAGAACACTTCCCCCAACACCCTCCAGAACACCTTCCCCAACACCCTCCAGAACACCTCCCAAAACAGCCTCCAGAACACCTCCCACAACACCCTCCAGAACACCTCCCACAACACCCTCCAGAACACTTCCCCAACACCTTCCAAAACACCTTCCCCAACACCCTCCAGAACACCTCCCACAACAGCCTCCAGAACACCTCCCACAAAACCCTCCAGAACACTTCCCTCAACACCCTCCAGAACACCTCCCACAACACCCTCCAGAACACCTCCCACAACACCCTCCAGAACACCTTCCACAACACCCTTCAGAACACCTCCCACAACACCCTCCAGAACACCTCCCACAACACCCTCCAGAACACCTCCCATAACACCCTCCAGAACACCTCCCACAACACCCTCCAGAACACCTCCCATAACACCCTCCAGAACACCTCCCACAACACCCTCCAGAACACCTCCCACAACACCCTCCAGAACACTTCCCACAACACCCTCCAGAACAGTTCCCACAACACCCTCCAAAACACCTCCCATAACACCCTCCAGAACACCTCCCACAACAGCCTCCAGAACACCTCCCACAACACCCTCCAGAACACTTCCCACAACACCCTTCAGAACACCTCCCACAACACCCTCCTCAACACCTCCCACAACAGCCTCCAGAACACCTCCCAGAACACCCTCCAGAACACCTCTCACAACACCCTCCAGAACACCTCCCACAACACCCTCCAGAACACCTTCCCCAACACCCTCCAGAACACCTCCCACAACACCCTCCAGAACACCTTCCCCAACAGCCTCCAGAACACCTCCCACAACACCCTCCAGAACACCTCCCACAATAGCCTCCAGAACACCTTCCCCAACAGCCTCCAGAACACTTCCCACAACACCCTCCAGAACACCTCTCACAACACCCTCCAGAACACCTCCCACAACACCCTCCAGAACACCTCCCACAACACCCTCCAGAACACCTCCCACAATACCCTCCAGAACACCTCACACAACACCCTCCAGAACACCTCCCACAATACCCTCCAGAACACCTCCCACAACACCCTCCAGAACACCTCCCACAACACCCTCCAGAACACCTCCCACAACACCCTCCAGAACACCTCCCACAATACCCTCCACAACACTTCCCACAACACCCTCCAGAACACCTCCCACAACAGCCTCCAGAACACCTCCCACAACACCCTCCAGAACACCTTCCCCAACACCCTCCAGAACACCTCCCACAACACCCTCCAGAACACCTCCCACAACACCCTCCAGAACACCTCCCACAACACCCTCCAGAACACCTCCCACAACACCCTCCAGAACACCTCCCACAATACCCTCCAGAACACCTCCCCCAACACCCTCCAGAACACCTCCCACAACACCCTCCAGAACACCTCCCACAACACCCTCCAGAACACTTCCCACAACACCCTCCAGAACACTTCCCACAACACCCTCCAGAACACCTCCCACAACACCCTCCAGAACACCTCCCACAACACCCTCCAGAACACTTCCCCCAACACCCTCCAGAACACCTTCCCCAACACCCTCCAGAACACCTCCCAAAACAGCCTCCAGAACACCTCCCACAACACCCTCCAGAACACCTCCCACAACACCCTCCAGAACACTTCCCCAACACCTTCCAAAACACCTTCCCCAACACCCTCCAGAACACCTCCCACAACAGCCTCCAGAACACCTCCCACAAAACCCTCCAGAACACTTCCCTCAACACCCTCCAGAACACCTCCCACAACACCCTCCAGAACACCTCCCACAACACCCTCCAGAACACCTTCCACAACACCCTTCAGAACACCTCCCACAACACCCTCCAGAACACCTCCCACAACACCCTCCAGAACACCTCCCATAACACCCTCCAGAACACCTCCCACAACACCCTCCAGAACACCTCCCATAACACCCTCCAGAACACCTCCCACAACACCCTCCAGAACACCTCCCACAATACCCTCCAGAACACCTCCCCCAACACCCTCCAGAACACCTCCCACAACACCCTCCAGAACACCTCCCACAACACCCTCCAGAACACTTCCCACAACACCCTCCAGAACACTTCCCACAACACCCTCCAGAACACCTCCCACAACACCCTCCAGAACACCTCCCACAACACCCTCCAGAACACCTCCCACAATACCCTCCAGAACACCTCACACAACACCCTCCAGAACACCTCCCACAATACCCTCCAGAACACCTCCCACAACACCCTCCAGAACACCTCCCACAACACCCTCCAGAACACCTCCCACAACACCCTCCAGAACACCTCCCACAATACCCTCCACAACACTTCCCACAACACCCTCCAGAACACCTCCCACAACAGCCTCCAGAACACCTCCCACAACACCCTCCAGAACACCTTCCCCAACACCCTCCAGAACACCTCCCACAACACCCTCCAGAACACCTCCCACAACACCCTCCAGAACACCTCCCACAATACCCTCCAGAACACCTCCCACAACACCCTCCAGAACACCTCCCACAATACCCTCCAGAACACCTCCCCCAACACCCTCCAGAACACCTCCCACAACACCCTCCAGAACACCTCCCACAACACCCTCCAGAACACTTCCCACAACACCCTCCAGAACACTTCCCACAACACCCTCCAGAACACCTCCCACAACACCCTCCAGAACACCTCCCACAACACCCTCCAGAACACTTCCCCCAACACCCTCCAGAACACCTTCCCCAACACCCTCCAGAACACCTCCCAAAACAGCCTCCAGAACACCTCCCACAACACCCTCCAGAACACCTCCCACAACACCCTCCAGAACACTTCCCCAACACCTTCCAAAACACCTTCCCCAACACCCTCCAGAACACCTCCCACAACAGCCTCCAGAACACCTCCCACAAAACCCTCCAGAACACTTCCCTCAACACCCTCCAGAACACCTCCCACAACACCCTCCAGAACACCTCCCACAACACCCTCCAGAACACCTTCCACAACACCCTTCAGAACACCTCCCACAACACCCTCCAGAACACCTCCCACAACACCCTCCAGAACACCTCCCATAACACCCTCCAGAACACCTCCCACAACACCCTCCAGAACACCTCCCATAACACCCTCCAGAACACCTCCCACAACACCCTCCAGAACACCTCCCACAACACCCTCCAGAACACTTCCCACAACACCCTCCAGAACAGTTCCCACAACACCCTCCAGAACACCTCCCATAACACCCTCCAAACCACCTCCCACAACAGCCTCCAGAACACCTCCCACAACACCCTCCAGAACACTTCCCACAACACCCTTCAGAACACCTCCCACAACACCCTCCACAACACCTCCCACAACAGCCTCCAGAACACCTCCCAGAACACCCTCCAGAACACCTCTCACAACACCCTCCAGAACACCTCCCACAACACCCTCCAGAACACCTCCCACAACACCCTCCAGAACACCTCTCACAACACCCTCCAGAACACCTAACCAAACACCTTCCCCAACACCTCCCACAACACCCTCCAGAACACCTTCCCCAGCACCCTCCAGAGCACCTACCCAAACACCTTCCCCAACACCTCCCACAACATCCTCCAGAACACTTCCCACTACACCCTCCAGAACACCTCCCACAACACCCTCCACAACACCTCCCACAACACCCTCCAGAACACTTCCCACAACACCCTCCAGAACACCTCCCACAACACCCTCCACAACACCTCCCACAACACCCTCCACAACACTTCCCACAACACCCTCCAGAACACTTCCCACAACACCCTCCAGAACACTTCCCACAACACCCTCCAGAACAGTTCCCACAACACCCTCCAGAACACCTCCCATAACACCCTCCAGAACACCTCCCACAACACCCTCCAGAACACCTTCCCCAACACCCTCCAGAACACCTCCCACAACACCCTCCAGAACACCTTCCCCAACAGCCTCCAGAACACCTCCCACAACACCCTCCAGAACACCTCCCACAATAGCCTCCAGAACACCTTCCCCAACAGCCTCCAGAACACTTCCCACAACACCCTCCAGAACACCTCTCACAACACCCTCCAGAACACCTCCCACAACACCCTCCAGAACACCTCCCACAACACCCTCCAGAACACCTCCCACAATACCCTCCAGAACACCTCACACAACACCCTCCAGAACACCTCCCACAACACCCTCCAGAGCACCTCCCACAACACCCTCCAGAACACCTTCCCCAACACCCTCCAGAACACCTCCCACAACACCCTCCAGAACACCTCCCACAACACCCTCCAGAACACCTCCCACAATACCCTCCAGAACACCTCCCACAACACCCTCCAGAACACCTCCCACAATACCCTCCAGAACACCTCCCCCAACACCCTCCAGAACACCTCCCACAACACCCTCCAGAACACCTCCCACAACACCCTCCAGAACACTTCCCACAACACCCTCCAGAACACTTCCCACAACACCCTCCAGAACACCTCCCACAACACCCTCCAGAACACCTCCCACAACACCCTCCAGAACACTTCCCCCAACACCCTCCAGAACACCTTCCCCAACACCCTCCAGAACACCTCCCAAAACAGCCTCCAGAACACCTCCCACAACACCCTCCAGAACACCTCCCACAACACCCTTCAGAACACTTCCCCAACACCTTCCAAAACACCTTCCCCAACACCCTCCAGAACACCTCCCACAACAGCCTCCAGAACACCTCCCACAAAACCCTCCAGAACACTTCCCTCAACACCCTCCAGAACACCTCCCACAACACCCTCCAGAACACCTCCCACAACACCCTCCAGAACACCTTCCACAACACCCTTCAGAACACCTCCCACAACACCCTCCAGAACACCTCCCACAACACCCTCCAGAACACCTCCCATAACACCCTCCAGAACACCTCCCACAACACCCTCCAGAACACCTCCCATAACACCCTCCAGAACACCTCCCACAACACCCTCCAGAACACCTCCCACAACACCCTCCAGAACACTTCCCACAACACCCTCCAGAACAGTTCCCACAACACCCTCCAAAACACCTCCCATAACACCCTCCAGAACACCTCCCACAACAGCCTCCAGAACACCTCCCACAACACCCTCCAGAACACTTCCCACAACACCCTTCAGAACACCTCCCACAACACCCTCCACAACACCTCCCACAACAGCCTCCAGAACACCTCCCAGAACACCCTCCAGAACACCTCTCACAACACCCTCCAGAACACCTCCCACAACACCCTCCAGAACACCTCCCATAACACCCTCCAGAACACCTCCCACAACACCCTCCAGAACACCTTCCCCAACACCCTCCAGAACACCTCCCACAACACCCTCCAGAACACCTTCCACAACACCCTCCAGAACACCTCCCACAATAGCCTCCAGAACACCTTCCCCAACAGCCTCCAGAACACTTCCCACAACACCCTCCAGAACACCTCTCACAACACCCTCCAGAACACCTCCCACAACACCCTCCAGAACACCTCCCACAACACCCTCCAGAACACCTCCCACAATACCCTCCAGAACACCTCACACAACACCCTCCAGAACACCTCCCACAATACCCTCCAGAACACCTCCCACAACACCCTCCAGAACACCTCCCACAACACCCTCCAGAACACCTCCCACAACACCCTCCAGAACACCTCCCACAATACCCTCCACAACACTTCCCACAACACCCTCCAGAACACCTCCCACAACAGCCTCCAGAACACCTCCCACAACACCCTCCAGAACACCTTCCCCAACACCCTCCAGAACACCTCCCACAACACCCTCCAGAACACCTCCCACAACACCCTCCAGAACACCTCCCACAATACCCTCCAGAACACCTCCCACAACACCCTCCAGAACACCTCCCACAATACCCTCCAGAACACCTCCCCCAACACACTCCAGAACACCTCCCACAACACCCTCCAGAACACCTCCCACAACACCCTCCAGAACACTTCCCACAACACCCTCCAGAACACTTCCCACAACACCCTTCAGAACACCTCCCACAACACCCTCCAGAACACCTCCCACAACACCCTCCAGAACACTTCCCCCAACACCCTCCAGAACACCTTCCCCAACACCCTCCAGAACACCTCCCAAAAATGCCTCCAGAACACCTCCCACATCACCCTCCAGAACACCTCCCACAACACCCTCCAGAACACTTCCCCAACACCTTCCAAAACACCTTCCCCAACACCCTCCAGAACACCTCCCACAACAGCCTCCAGAACACCTCCCACAAAACCCTCCAGAACACTTACCTCAACACCCTCCAGAACACCTCCCACAACACCCTCCAGAACACCTCCCACAACACCCTCCAGAACACCTTCCACAACACCCTTCAGAACACCTCCCACAACACCCTCCAGAACACCTCCCACAACACCCTCCAGAACACCTCCCATAACACCCTCCAGAACACCTCCCACAACACCCTCCAGAACACCTCCCATAACACCCTCCAGAACACCTCCCACAACACCCTCCAGAACACCTCCCACAACACCCTCCAGAACACTTCCCACAACACCCTCCAGAACAGTTCCCACAACACCCTCCAGAACACCTCCCATAACACCCTCCAGAACACCTCCCACAACAGCCTCCAGAACACCTCCCACAACACCCTCCAGAACACTTCCCACAACACCCTTCAGAACACCTCCCACAACACCCTCCACAACACCTCCCACAACAGCCTCCAGAACACCTCCCAGAACACCCTCCAGAACACCTCTCACAACACCCTCCAGAACACCTCCCACAACACCCTCCAGAACACCTCCCACAACACCCTCCAGAACACCTCTCACAACTCCCTCCAGAACACCTAACCAAACACCTTCCCCAACACCTCCCACAACACCCTCCAGAACACCTTCCCCAGCACCCTCCAGAGCACCTACCCAAACACCTTCCCCAACACCTCCCACAAAACCCTCCAGAACACCTTCCCCAACACCCTCCAGAACACCTCCCACAACACCCTCCAGAAGATCTCCCACAACACCCTAAAGAACACCTTCCCCAACAACCTCCAGAACACCTTCCCCCAACACCCTCCAGAAACACCTTCCACAACACCCTCCAGAACACCTTCCCCAACACCCTCCAGAACACCTCCCACAACACCCTCCAGAACACCTTCCCCAACAGCCTCCAGAACACCTCCCACAACACCCTCCAGAACACCTTCCCCAACAGCCTCCAGAACACCTCCCACAACACCCTCCAGAACACCTCCCACAACAGCCTCCAGAACACCTTCCCCAACAGCCTCCAGAACACTTCCCACAACACCCTCCAGAACACCTCTCACAACACCCTCCAGAACACCTCCCACAACACCCTCCAGAACACTTCCCACAACACCCTCCAGAATACCTCCCACAACACCCTCCACAACACCTCCCACAACACCCTCCAGAACACTTCCCACAACACCCTCCAGAACACCTCCCACAACACCCTCCACAACACCTCCCACAACACCCTCCACAACACTTCCCACAACACCCTCCAGAACACCTCCCACAACAGCCTCCAGAACACTTCCCACAACACCCTCCAGAACAGTTCCCACAACACCCTCCAGAAAACCTCCCATAACACCCTCCAGAACACCTCCCACAACACCCTCTAGAACACCTTTTCCAACACCCTCCAGAACACCTCCCACAACACCCTCCAGAACACCTTCCCCAACAGCCTCCAGAACCCTTCCCACAACACCCTCCAGAACAGTTCTCACAACACCCTCCAGAACACCTCCCACAACACCCTCCAGAACACTTCCCACAACACTCTCCAGAATACCTCCCACAACACCCTCCACAACACCTCCCACAACACCCTCCAGAACACTTCCCACAACACCCTCCAGAACACCTCCCACAACACCCTCCACAACACCTCCCACAACACCCTCCACAACACTTCCCACAACACCCTCCAGAACACTTCCCACAACACCCTCCAGAACACTTCCCACAACACCCTCCAGAACAGTTCCCACAACACCCTCCAGAACACCTCCCATAACACCCTCCAGAACACCTCCCACAACACCCTCCAGAACACCTTTTCCAACACCCTCCAGAACACCTCCCACAACAGCCTCCAGAACACCTTCCCCAACAGCCTCCAGAACACTTCCCACAACACCCTCCAGAACACCTCTCACAACACCCTCCAGAACACCTCCCACAACACCCTCCAGAACACCTCCCACAACACCCTCCAGAACACCTCCCACAATACCCTCCAGAACACCTCACACAACACCCTCCAGAACACCTCCCACAATACCCTCCAGAACACCTCCCACAACACCCTCCAGAACACCTCCCACAACACCCTCCAGAACACCTCCCACAACACCCTCCAGAACACCTCCCACAATACCCTCCAGAACACTTCCCACAACACCCTCCAGAACTGTTCCCACAACACCCTCCAGAACACCTCCCATAACACCCTCCAGAACACCTCCCACAACACCCTCCAGAACACCTCCCACAACACCCTCCAGAACACCTCCCACAATACCCTCCAGAACACCTCCCACAACACCCTCCAGAACACCTCCCACAATACCCTCCGAACACCTCCCTCAACACCCTCCAGAACACCTCCCACAACACCCTCCAGAACACCTCCCACAACACCCTCCAGAACACTTCCCACAACACCCTCAAGAACACTTCCCACAACACCCTCCAGAACACCTCCCACAACATCCTCCAGAACACCTCCCACAACACCCTCCAGAACACTTCCCCCAACACCCTCCAGAACACCTTCCCCAACACCCTCCAGAACACCTCCCACAACAGCCTCCAGAACACCTCCCACAACACCCTCCAGAACACCTCCCACAACACCCTCCAGAACACTTCCCCCAACACCCTCCAAAACACCTTCCCCAACACCCTCCAGAACACCTCCCACAACAGCCTCCAGAACACCTCCCACAACACCCTCCAGAACACTTCCCACAACACCCTCCAGAACACCTCCCACAACACCCTCCAGAACACCTCCCACAACACCCTCCAGAACACCTTCCACAACACCCTCCAGAACACCTCCCACAACACCCTCCAGAACACCTCCCACAACACCCTCCAGAACACCTCCCATAACACCCTCCAGAACACCTCCCACAACACCCTCCAGAACACCTCCCATAACACCCTCCAGAACACCTCCCACAACACCCTCCAGAACACCTCCCACAACACCCTCCAGAACACTTCCCACAACACCCTCCAGAACAGTTCCCACAACACCCTCCAGAACACCTCCCATAACACCCTCCAGAACACCTCCCACAACAGCCTCCAGAACACCTCCCACAACACCCTCCAGAACACTTCCCACAACACCCTCCAGAACACCTCCCACAACACCCTCCACAACACCTCCCACAACAGCCTCCAGAACACCTCCCACAACACCCTCCAGAATACCACTCACAACACCCTCCAGAACACCTCCCACAACACCCTACAGAACACCTCCCACAACACCCTCCAGAACACCTCTCACAACACCCTCCAGAACACCTCCCACAACACCCTCCAGAATACCTCCCACAACACCCTCCAGAACACCTCCCACAACACCCTCCAGTACACCTCCCACAACAACCTCCAGAACACCTCCCACAACACCCTCCAGAACACCTCCCACAACAGCCTCCAGAACACCTTCCCCAACACCTCCCAAAACACCCTCCAGAACACCTTCCCAACACCCTCCAGAACACCTTCCCCAACACCCTCCAGTACACCTCCCACAACACCCTCCAGAACACCTCTCACAACACCCTCCAGAACACCTCCCACAACACCCTCCAGAACACCTCCCACAACACCCTCCAGAACACCTCTCACAACACCCTCCAGAACACCTCCCACAACACCCTCCTGAACCCCTCTCACAACACCCTACAGAACAACTCCCACAACACCCTCCAGAACACCTCCCACAACACCCTCCAGAACACCTCTCACAACACCCTCCAGAACACCTCCCACAACACCCTCCAGAACACCTCTCACAACACCCTCCAGAACACCTCCTACAACACCCTCCAGAACACCTCCCACAACACCCTCCAGAACACCTCCCACAACACCCTCCAGAACACCTCCCACAACAACCTCCAGAACACCTCCCACAACACCCTCCAGAACACTTCTCACAACACCCTCCAGAACACCTCTCACAACACCCTCCAGAACACCTCTCACAACACCCTCCAGAACACCTCCCACAACACCCTCCAGAACACCTCCCACAACACCCTCCAGAACACCTCCCACAACACCCTCCAGAACACCTCCCACAACAGCCTCCAGAACACCTTCCCCGACACCTCCCACAACACCCTCCAGAACACCTTCCCAACAACCTCCAGAACACCTTCCCCAACAACCTCCAGAACACCTTCCCCAACACCTCCCAAAACAACCTCCAGAACACCTTCCCAACAACCTCCAGAACACCTTCCCCAACAACCTTCAGAACACCTTCCCAACACCCTCCAGAACACTTCCAACAACACCCTCCAGAACACCTCTCACAACACCCTCCAGAACACCTCCCACAACACCCACCAGAACACCTCCCACAACACCCTCCAGAACACCTCCCACAACACCCTCCAGAACACCTCTCACAACACCCTCCAGAACACCTCCCACAACACCCTCCAGAACACCTCCCACAACACCCTCCAGAACACCTCTCACAATACCCTCCAGAACACCTCCCACAACACCCTCCAGAACACCTCCCACAACACCCTCCAGAACACCTCCCACAACACCCTCCAGAACACCTCCCACAACAGCATCCAGAACGCCTTCCCCAACACCTCCCAAAACACCCTCCAGAACACCTTCCCAACAACCTCCAGAACACCTTCCCCAACAACCTTCAGAACACCTTCCCAACACCCTCCAGAACACCTCCCACAACACCCTCCAGAACACCTCTCACAACACCCTCCAGAACACCTCCCACAACACCCTCCAGAACACCTCCCACAACACCCTCCATAACACCTCTCACAACACCCTCCAGAACACCTGCTGCAACACCCTCCAGAACACCTCCCACAACACCCTCCAGAACACCTCCCACAACACCCTCCAGAACACCTCCCACAACACCTTCCAGAACACCTCTCACAACACCCTCCAGAACACCTCCCACAACACCCTCCAGAACACCTCCCACAACACCCTCCATAACACCTCCCACAACACCCTCCAGAACACCTCCCACAACACCCTCCAGAACACCTCTCACAACACCCTCCAGAACACCTCCCGCAACACCCTCCAGAACACCTCTCACAACACCCTCCAGAACACCTGCTACAACACCCTCCAGAACACCTCCCACAAAACCCTCCAGAACACCTTCCACAACACCCTCCAGAACACCTCCCACAACACCCTCCAGAACACCTCTCACAACACCCTCCAGAACACCTCCCACAACACCCTCCAGAACACCTCTCACAACACCCTCTAGAACACCTCTCACAACACCCTCCAGAACACCTCCCACAACACCCTCCAGAACACCTCCCACAACACCCTCCAGAACACCTCCCACAACACCCTCCAGAACACCTCCCACAACAGCCTCCAGAACACCTTCCCCAACACCTCCCACAACACCCTCCAGAACACCTTCCCAACAACCTCCAGAACACCTTCCCCAACAACCTCCAGAACACCTTCCCCAACACCTCTCACAACACCCTCCAGAACACCTCCCACAACACCCTCCAGAACACCTCCCACAACACTCTCCAGAACACCTCCCACAACACTCTCCAGAACACCTCCCACAACACCCTCCAGAACACCTCTCACAACACCCTCCAGAACACCTCCCACAACACCCTCCAGAACACCTCCCACAACACCTCCCACAACACCCTCCAGAACACCTCCCACAACAGCCTCCAGAACACCTCCCACAACACCCTCCAGAACACCTCCCACAACACCTCCCACAACACCCTCCAGAACACCTCCCACAACAGCCTCCAGAACACCTCCCACAACACCCTCCAGAACACCTTCCACAACACCTCCCACAACACACTCCAGAACACCTTCCCAACAACGTCCAGAACACCTTCCCCAACAACCTCCAGAACACCTTCCCCAACACCTCCCAAAACACCCTCCAGAACACCTTCCCAACACCCTCCAGAACACCTTCCCCAACAACCTCCAGAACACCTTCCCCAACACCTCCCAAAACACCCTCCAGAACACCTTCCCAACACCCTCCAGAACACCTTCCCCAACACCCTCCAGTACACCTCCCACAACAGCCTCCAGAACACCTCCCACAACACCCTCCAGAACACCTCCCACAACACCCTCCAGTACACCTCCCACAACACCCTCCAGAACACCTCCCACAACACCCTCCAGAACACCTCTCACAATACCCTCCAGAACACCTCCCACAACACCCTCCAGAACACCTTCCCAACACCCTCCAGAACACCTTCCCCAACACCCTCCAGTACACCTCCCACAACAGCCTCCAGAACACCTCCCACAACACCCTCCAGAACACCTCCCACAACACCCTCCAGTACACCTCCCACAACACCCTCCAGAACACCTCCCACAACACCCTCCAGAACACCTCCCACAACACCCTCCAGTACACCTCCCACAACACTCTCCAGAACACCTCCCACAACACCCTCCAGAACACCTCTCACAACACCCTCCAGAACACCTCCCACAACACCCTCCAGAACACCTCCCACAACACCTCCCACAACACCCTCCAGAACACCTCCCACAACAGCCTCCAGAACACCTCCCACAACACCCTCCAGAACACCTTCCACAACACCTCCCTCAACACCCTCCAGAACACCTTCCCAACAACGTCCAGAACACCTTCCCCAACAACCTCCAGAACACCTTCCCCAACACCTCCCAAAACACCCTCCAGAACACCTTCCCAACACCCTCCAGAACACCTTCCCCAACACCCTCCAGTACACCTCCCACAACAGCCTCCAGAACACCTCCCACAACACCCTCCAGAACACCTCCCACAACACCCTCCAGTACACCTCCCACAACACCCTCCAGAACACCTCCCACAACACCCTCCAGAACACCTCTCACAATACCCTCCAGAACACCTCCCACAACACCCTCCAGAACACCTCCCACAACACCCTCCAGAACACCTCCCACAACACCCTCCAGAACACCTCCCACAACAGCCTCCAGAACGCCTTCCCCAACACCTCCCAAAACACCCTCCAGAACACCTTCCCAACAACCTCCAGAACACCTTCCCCAACAACCTTCAGAACACCTTCCCAACACCCTCCAGAACACCTCCCACAACACCCTCCAGAACACCTTCCCAACAACCTCCAGAACACCTTCCCCAACAACCTTCAGAACACCTTCCCAACACCCTCCAGAACACCTCCCACAACACCCTCCAGAACACCTCTCACAACACCCTCCAGAACACCTCCCACAACACCCTCCAGAACACCTCCCACAACACCCTCTATAACACCTCTCACAACACCCTCCAGAACACCTGCTGCAACACCCTCCAGAACACCTCCCACAACACCCTCCAGAACACCTCCCACAACACCCTCCAGAACACCTCCCACAACACCCTCCAGAACACCTCTCACAACACCCTCCAGAACACCTCCCACAACACCCTCCAGAACACCTCCCACAACACCCTCCATAACACCTCCCACAACACCCTCCAGAACACCTCCCACAACACCCTCCAGAACACCTCTCACAACACCCTCCAGAACACCTCCCACAACACCCTCCAGAACACCTCTCACAACACCCTCCAGAACACCTGCTACAACACCCTACAGAACACCTCCCACAACACCCTCCAGAACACCTCCCACTACACCCTCCAGAACACCTCCCACAACACCCTCCAGAACACCTCTCACAACACCCTCCAGAACACCTCCCACAACACCCTCCAGAACACCTCTCACAACACCCTCCAGAACACCTCTCACAACACCCTCCAGAACACCTCGCACAACACCCTCCAGAACACCTCCCACAACACCCTCCAGAACACCTCCCACAACACCCTCCAGAACACCTCCCACAACAGCCTCCAGAACACCTTCCCCAACACCTCCCACAACACCCTCCAGAACACCTTCCCAACAACCTCCAGAACACCTTCCCCAACAACCTCCAGAACACCTTCCCCAACACCTCTCACAACACCCTCCAGAACACCTCCCACAACACCCTCCAGAACACCTCCCACAACACCCTCCAGAACACCTCCCACAACACCCTCCATAACACCTCCCACAACACCCTCCAGAACACCTCCCACAACACCCTCCAGAACACCTCTCACAACACCCTCCAGAACACCTCCCACAACACCCTCCAGAACACCTCTCACAACACCCTCCAGAACACCTGCTACAACACCCTCCAGAACACCTCCCACAAAACCCTCCAGAACACCTCCCACAACACCCTCCAGAACACCTCCCACAACACCCTCCAGAACTCCTCTTACAACACCCTCCAGAACACCTCCCACAACACCCTCCAGAACACCTCTCACAACACCCTCCAGAACACCTCTCACAACACCCTCCAGAACACCTCCCACAACACCCTCCAGAACACCTCCCACAACACCCTCCAGAACACCTCCCACAACACCCTCCAGAACACCTCCCACAACAGCCTCCAGAACACCTTCCCCAACACCTCCCACAACACCCTCCAGAACACCTTCCCAACAACCTCCAGAACACCTTCCCCAACAACCTCCAGAACACCTTCCCCAACACCTCTCACAACACCCTCCAGAACACCTCCCACAACACCCTCCAGAACACCTCCCACAACACTCTCCAGAACACCTCCCACAACACTCTCCAGAACACCTCCCACAACACCCTCCAGAACACCTCCCACAACAGCCTCCAGAACACCTCCCACAACACCCTCCAGAACACCTTCCACAACACCTCCCACAACACCCTCCAGAACACCTTCCCAACAACGTCCAGAACACCTTCCCCAACAACCTCCAGAACACCTTCCCCAACACCTCCCAAAACACCCTCCAGAACACCTTCCCAACACCCTCCAGAACACCTTCCCCAACACCCTCCAGTACACCTCCCACAACAGCCTCCAGAACACCTCCCACAACACCCTCCAGAACACCTCCCACAACACCCTCCAGTACACCTCCCACAACACCCTCCAGAACACCTCCCACAACACCCTCCAGAACACCTCTCACAATACCCTCCAGAACACCTCCCACAACACCCTCCAGAACACCTCCCACAACACCCTCCAGAACACCTCCCACAACACCCTCCAGAACACCTCCCACAACAGCCTCCAGAACGCCTTCCCCAACACCTTCCAAAACACCCTCCAGAACACCTTCCCAACAACCTCCAGAACACCTTCCCCAACAACCTTCAGAACACCTTCCCAACACCCTCCAGAACACCTCCCACAACACCCTCCAGAACACCTCTCACAACACCCTCCAGAACACCTCCCACAACACCCTCCAGAACACCTCCCACAACACCCTCCATAACACCTCTCACAACACCCTCCAGAACACCTGCTGCAACACCCTCCAGAACACCTCCCACAACACCCTCCAGAACACCTCCCACAACACCCTCCAGAACACCTCCCACAACACCCTCCAGAACACCTCTCACAACACCCTCCAGAACACCTCCCACAACACCCTCCAGAACACCTCCCACAACACCCTCCATAACACCTCCCACAACACCCTCCAGAACACCTCTCACAACACCCTCCAGAACACCTCCCACAACACCCTCCAGAACACCTCTCACAACACCCTCCAGAACACCTGCTACAACACCCTCCAGAACACCTCCCACAACACCCTCCAGAACACCTCCCACAACACCCTCCAGAACACCTACCACAACACCCTCCAGAACACCTCCCACAACACCCTCCAGAACACCTCCCACAACACCCTCCAGAACACCTCTCACAACACCCTCCAGAACACCTCCCGCAACACCCTCCAGAACACCTCTCAAAACACCCTCCAGAACACCTGCTACAACACCCTCCAGAACACCTCCCACAAAACCCTCCAGAACACCTCCCACAACACCCTCCAGAACACCTCCCACAACACCCTCCAGAACACCTCTCACAACACCCTCCAGAACACCTCCCACAACACCCTCCAGAACACCTCTCACAACACCCTCCAGAACACCTCTCACAACACCCTCCAGAACACCTCCCACAACACCCTCCAGAACACCTCCCACAACACCCTCCAGAACACCTCCCACAACACCCTCCAGAACACCTCCCACAACAGCCTCCAGAACACCTTCCCCAACACCTCCCACAACACCCTCCAGAACACTTTCCCAACAACCTCCAGAACACCTTCCCCAACAACCTCCAGAACACCTTCCCCAACACCTCTCACAACACCCTCCAGAACACCTCCCACAACACCCTCCAGAACACCTCCCACAACACCCTCCAGAACACCTCCCACAACACCCTCCAGAACACCTCCCACAACAGCCTCCAGAACACCTTCCCCAACACCTCCCACAACACCCTCCAGAACACCTTCCCAACAACCTCCAGAACACCTTCCCCAACAACCTCCAGAACACCTTCCCAACACCTCTCACAACACCCTCCAGAACACCTCCCACAACACCCTCCAGAACACCTCCCACAACACTCTCCAGAACACCTCCCACAACACTCTCCAGAACACCTCCCACAACACCCTCCAGAACACCTCCCACAACAGCCTCCAGAACACCTCCCACAACACCCTCCAGAACACCTTCCACAACACCTCCCACAACACCCTCCAGAACACCTTCCCAACAACGTCCAGAACACCTTCCCCAACAACCTCCAGAACACCTTCCCCAACACCTCCCAAAACACCCTCCAGAACACCTTCCCAACACCCTCCAGAACACCTACCCCAACACCCTCCAGTACACCTCCCACAACAGCCTCCAGAACACCTCCCACAACACCCTCCAGAACACCTCCCACAACACCCTCCAGTACACCTCCCACAACACCCTCCAGAACACCTCCCACAACACCCTCCAGAACACCTCTCACAATACCCTCCAGAACACCTCCCACAACACCCTCCAGAACACCTCCCACAACACCCTCCAGAACACCTCCCACAACACCCTCCAGAACACCTCCCACAACAGCCTCCAGAACGCCTTCCCCAACACCTTCCAAAACACCCTCCAGAACACCTTCCCAACAACCTCCAGAACACCTTCCCCAACAACCTTCAGAACACCTTCCCAACACCCTCCAGAACACCTCCCACAACACCCTCCAGAACACCTCTCACAACACCCTCCAGAACACCTCCCACAACACCCTCCAGAACACCTCCCACAACACCCTCCATAACACCTCTCACAACACCCTCCAGAACACCTGCTGCAACACCCTCCAGAACACCTCCCACAACACCCTCCAGAACACCTCCCACAACACCCTCCAGAACACCTCCCACAACACCCTCCAGAACACCTCTCACAACACCCTCCAGAACACCTCCCACAACACCCTCCAGAACACCTCCCACAACACCCTCCATAACACCTCCCACAACACCCTCCAGAACACCTCTCACAACACCCTCCAGAACACCTCCCACAACACCCTCCAGAACACCTCTCACAACACCCTCCAGAACACCTGCTACAACACCCTCCAGAACACCTCCCACAACACCCTCCAGAACACCTCCCACAACACCCTCCAGAACACCTACCACAACACCCTCCAGAACACCTCCCACAACACCCTCCAGAACACCTCCCACAACACCCTCCAGAACACCTCTCACAACACCCTCCAGAACACCTCCCGCAACACCCTCCAGAACACCTCTCAAAACACCCTCCAGAACACCTGCTACAACACCCTCCAGAACACCTCCCACAAAACCCTCCAGAACACCTCCCACAACACCCTCCAGAACACCTCCCACAACACCCTCCAGAACACCTCTCACAACACCCTCCAGAACACCTCCCACAACACCCTCCAGAACACCTCTCACAACACCCTCCAGAACACCTCTCACAACACCCTCCAGAACACCTCCCACAACACCCTCCAGAACACCTCCCACAACACCCTCCAGAACACCTCCCACAACACCCTCCAGAACACCTCCCACAACAGCCTCCAGAACACCTTCCCCAACACCTCCCACAACACCCTCCAGAACACCTTCCCAACAACCTCCAGAACACCTTCCCCAACAACCTCCAGAACACCTTCCCCAACACCTCTCACAACACCCTCCAGAACACCTCCCACAACACCCTCCAGAACACCTCCCACAACACTCTCCAGAACACCTCCCACAACACTCTCCAGAACACCTCCCACAACACCCTCCAGAACACCTCTCACAACACCCTCCAGAACTCCTCCCACAACACCCTCCAGAACACCTCCCACAACACCTCCCACAACACCCTCCAGAACACCTCCCACAACAGCCTCCAGAACACCTCCCACAACACCCTCCAGAACACCTTCCACAACACCTCCCACAACACCCTCCAGAACACCTCCCACAACACCTCCCACAACACCCTCCAGAACACCTCCCACAACACCCTCCAGAACACCTCCCACAACACCCTCCAGAACACCTTCCACAACACCCTCCAGAACACCTCCCACAACACCCTCCAGAACACCTCCCACAACACCCTCCAGAACACCTCCCATAACACCCTCCAGAACACCTCCCACAACACCCTCCAGAACACCTCCCATAACACCCTCCAGAACACCTCCCACAACACCCTCCAGAACACCTCCCACAACACCCTCCAGAACACTTCCCACAACACCCTCCAGAACAGTTCCCACAACACCCTCCAGAACACCTCCCATAACACCCTCCAGAACACCTCCCACAACAGCCTCCAGAACACCTCCCACAACACCCTCCAGAACACTTCCCACAACACCCTCCAGAACACCTCCCACAAACACCCTCCACAACACCTCCCACAACAGCCTCCAGAACACCTCCCACAACACCCTCCAGAATACCACTCACAACACCCTCCAGAACACCTCCCACAACACCCTACAGAACACCTCCCACAACACCCTCCAGAACACCTCTCACAACACCCTCCAGAACACCTCCCACAACACCCTCCAGAATACCTCCCACAACACCCTCCAGAACACCTCCCACAACACCCTCCAGTACACCTCCCACAACAACCTCCAGAACACCTCCCACAACACCCTCCAGAACACCTCCCACAACAGCCTCCAGAACACCTTCCCCAACACCTCCCAAAACACCCTCCAGAACACCTTCCCAACACCCTCCAGAACACCTTCCCCAACACCCTCCAGTACACCTCCCACAACACCCTCCAGAACACCTCTCACAACACCCTCCAGAACACCTCCCACAACACCCTCCAGAACACCTCCCACAACACCCTCCAGAACACCTCTCACAACACCCTCCAGAACACCTCCCACAACACCCTCCTGAACCCCTCTCACAACACCCTACAGAACAACTCCCACAACACCCTCCAGAACACCTCCCACAACACCCTCCAGAACACCTCTCACAACACCCTCCAGAACACCTCCCACAACACCCTCCAGAACACCTCTCACAACACCCTCCAGAACACCTCCTACAACACCCTCCAGAACACCTCCCACAACACCCTCCAGAACACCTCCCACAACACCCTCCAGAACACCTCCACAACAACCTCCAGAACACCTCCCACAACACCCTCCAGAACACTTCTCACAACACCCTCCAGAACACCTCTCACAACACCCTCCAGAACACCTCTCACAACACCCTCCAGAACACCTCCCACAACACCCTCCAGAACACCTCCCACAACACCCTCCAGAACACCTCCCACAACACCCTCCAGAACACCTCCCACAACAGCCTCCAGAACACCTTCCCCGACACCTCCCACAACACCCTCCAGAACACCTTCCCAACAACCTCCAGAACACCTTCCCCAACAACCTCCAGAACACCTTCCCCAACACCTCCCAAAACAACCTCCAGAACACCTTCCCAACAACCTCCAGAACACCTTCCCCAACAACCTTCAGAACACCTTCCCAACACCCTCCAGAACACTTCCAACAACACCCTCCAGAACACCTCTCACAACACCCTCCAGAACACCTCCCACAACACCCACCAGAACACCTCCCACAACACCCTCCAGAACACCTCCCACAACACCCTCCAGAACACCTCTCACAACACCCTCCAGAACACCTCCCACAACACCCTCCAGAACACCTCCCACAACACCCTCCAGAACACCTCTCACAATACCCTCCAGAACACCTCCCACAACACCCTCCAGAACACCTCCCACAACACCCTCCAGAAACACCTCCCACAACACCCTCCAGAACACCTCCCACAACAGCATCCAGAACGCCTTCCCCAACACCTCCCAAAACACCCTCCAGAACACCTTCCCAACAACCTCCAGAACACCTTCCCCAACAACCTTCAGAACACCTTCCCAACACCCTCCAGAACACCTCCCACAACACCCTCCAGAACACCTCTCACAACACCCTCCAGAACACCTCCCACAACACCCTCCAGAACACCTCCCACAACACCCTCCATAACACCTCTCACAACACCCTCCAGAACACCTGCTGCAACACCCTCCAGAACACCTCCCACAACACCCTCCAGAACACCTCCCACAACACCCTCCAGAACACCTCCCACAACACCTTCCAGAACACCTCTCACAACACCCTCCAGAACACCTCCCACAACACCCTCCAGAACACCTCCCACAACACCCTCCATAACACCTCCCACAACACCCTCCAGAACACCTCCCACAACACCCTCCAGAACACCTCTCACAACACCCTCCAGAACACCTCCCGCAACACCCTCCAGAACACCTCTCACAACACCCTCCAGAACACCTGCTACAACACCCTCCAGAACACCTCCCACAAAACCCTCCAGAACACCTTCCACAACACCCTCCAGAACACCTCCCACAACACCCTCCAGAACACCTCTCACAACACCCTCCAGAACACCTCCCACAACACCCTCCAGAACACCTCTCACAACACCCTCTAGAACACCTCTCACAACACCCTCCAGAACACCTCCCACAACACCCTCCAGAACACCTCCCACAACACCCTCCAGAACACCTCCCACAACACCCTCCAGAACACCTCCCACAACAGCCTCCAGAAACACCTTCCCCAACACCTCCCACAACACCCTCCAGAACACCTTCCCAACAACCTCCAGAACACCTTCCCCAACAACCTCCAGAACACCTTCCCCAACACCTCTCACAACACCCTCCAGAACACCTCCCACAACACCCTCCAGAACACCTCCCACAACACTCTCCAGAACACCTCCCACAACACTCTCCAGAACACCTCCCACAACACCCTCCAGAACACCTCTCACAACACCCTCCAGAACACCTCCCACAACACCCTCCAGAACACCTCCCACAACACCTCCCACAACACCCTCCAGAACACCTCCCACAACAGCCTCCAGAACACCTCCCACAACACCCTCCAGAACACCTCCCACAACACCTCCCACAACACCCTCCAGAACACCTCCCACAACAGCCTCCAGAACACCTCCCACAACACCCTCCAGAACACCTTCCACAACACCTCCCACAACACACTCCAGAACACCTTCCCAACAACGTCCAGAACACCTTCCCCAACAACCTCCAGAACACCTTCCCCAACACCTCCCAAAACACCCTCCAGAACACCTTCCCAACACCCTCCAGAACACCTTCCCCAACAACCTCCAGAACACCTTCCCCAACACCTCCCAAAACACCCTCCAGAACACCTTCCCAACACCCTCCAGAACACCTTCCCCAACACCCTCCAGTACACCTCCCACAACAGCCTCCAGAACACCTCCCACAACACCCTCCAGAACACCTCCCACAACACCCTCCAGTACACCTCCCACAACACCCTCCAGAACACCTCCCACAACACCCTCCAGAACACCTCTCACAATACCCTCCAGAACACCTCCCACAACACCCTCCAGAACACCTTCCCAACACCCTCCAGAACACCTTCCCCAACACCCTCCAGTACACCTCCCACAACAGCCTCCAGAACACCTCCCACAACACCCTCCAGAACACCTCCCACAACACCCTCCAGTACACCTCCCACAACACCCTCCAGAACACCTCCCACAACACCCTCCAGAACACCTCCCACAACACCCTCCAGTACACCTCCCACAACACCCTCCAGAACACCTCCCACAACACCCTCCAGAACACCTCTCACAACACCCTCCAGAACACCTCCCACAACACCCTCCAGAACACCTCCCACAACACCTCCCACAACACCCTCCAGAACACCTCCCACAACAGCCTCCAGAAACACCTCCCACAACACCCTCCAGAACACCTTCCACAACACCTCCCTCAACACCCTCCAGAACACCTTCCCAACAACGTCCAGAACACCTTCCCCAACAACCTCCAGAACACCTTCCCCAACACCTCCCAAAACACCCTCCAGAACACCTTCCCAACACCCTCCAGAACACCTTCCCCAACACCCTCCAGTACACCTCCCACAACAGCCTCCAGAACACCTCCCACAACACCCTCCAGAACACCTCCCACAACACCCTCCAGTACACCTCCCACAACACCCTCCAGAACACCTCCCACAACACCCTCCAGAACACCTCTCACAATACCCTCCAGAACACCTCCCACAACACCCTCCAGAACACCTCCCACAAACACCCTCCAGAACACCTCCCACAACACCCTCCAGAACACCTCCCACAACAGCCTCCAGAACGCCTTCCCCAACACCTCCCAAAACACCTCCAGAACACCTTCCCAACAACCTCCAGAACACCTTCCCCAACAACCTTCAGAACACCTTCCAACACCCTCCAGAACACCTCCCACAACACCCTCCAGAACACCTTCCCAACAACCTCCAGAACACCTTCCCCAACAACCTTCCAGAACACCTTCCCAACACCCTCCAGAACACCTCCCACAACACCCTCCAGAAACACCTCTCACAACACCCTCCAGAAACACCTCCCACAACACCCTCCAGAACACCTCCCACAACACCCTCTATAACACCTCTCACAACACCCTCCAGAACACCTGCTGCAACACCCTCCAGAACACCTCCCACAACAACCCTCCAGAACACCTCCCACAACACCCTCCAGAACACCTCCCACAACACCCTCCAGAACCACCCTCTCACAACACCCTCCAGAACACCTCCCACAACACCCTCCAGAACACCTCCCACAACACCCTCCATAACACCTCCCACAACACCCTCCAGAACACCTCCCACAACACCCTCCAGAACACCTCCTCACAACACCCTCCAGAACACCTCCCACAACACCCTCCAGAACACCTCTCACAACACCCTCCAGAACACCTGCTACAACACCCTACAGAACACCTCCCACAACACCCTCCAGAACACCTCCCACTACACCCTCCAGAACACCTCCCACAACACCCTCCAGAACACCTCTCACAACACCCTCCAGAACACCTCCCACAACACCCTCCAGAACACCTCTCACAACACCCTCCAGAACACCTCTCACAACACCTCCAGAACACCTCGCACAACACCCTCCAGAACACCTCCACAACACCCTCCAGAACACCTCCCACAACACCCTCCAGAACACCTCCCACAACAGCCTCCAGAACACCTTCCCCAACACCTCCCACAACACCCTCCAGAACACCTTCCCAACAACCTCCAGAACACCTTCCCCAACAACCTCCAGAACACCTTCCCCAACACCTCTCACAACACCCTCCAGAACACCTCCCACAACACCTCCAGAACACCTCCCACAACACCCTCCAGAACACCTCCCACAACACCCTCCATAACACCTCCCACAACACCCTCCAGAACACATCCCACAACACCCTCCAGAAACACCTCTCACAACACCCTCCAGAACACCTCCCACAACACCCTCCAGAACACCTCCACAACACCCTCCAGAAACACCTGCTACAACACCCTCCAGAACACCTCCCACAAAACCACTCCAGAACACCTCCACAACACCTCCAGAACACCTCCCACAACACCCTCCAGAACTCCTCTTACAACACCCTCCAGAAACACCTCCCACAACACCCTCCAGAACACCTCTCCACAACACCCTCCAGAACACCTCTCACAACACCCTCCAGAACACCTCCCACAACACCCTCCAGAACACCTCCCACAACACCCTCCAGAACACCTCCCACAACACCCTCCAGAACACCTCCCACAACAGCCTCCAGAACACCTTCCCCAACACCTCCCACAACACCCTCCAGAACACCTTCCCAACAACCTCCAGAACACCTTCCCCAACAACCTCAGAACACCTTCCCCAACACCTCTCACAACACCCTCCAGAACACCTCCCACAACACCCTCCAGAACACCTCCCACAACACTCTCCAGAACACCTCCCACAACACTCTCCAGAACACCTCCCACAACACCCTCCAGAACACCTCCCACAACAGCCTCCAGAACACCTCCCACAACACCCTCCAGAACACCTTCCACAACACCTCCCACAACACCCTCCAGAACACCTTCCCAACAACGTCCAGAACACCTTCCCCAACAACCTCCAGAACACCTTCCCCAACACCTCCCAAAACACCCTCCAGAACACCTTCCCAACACCCTCCAGAACACCTTCCCCAACACCCTCCAGTACACCTCCCACAACAGCCTCCAGAACACCTCCCACAACACCCTCCAGAACACCTCCCACAACACCCTCCAGTACACCTCCCACAACACCCTCCAGAACACCTCCCACAACACCCTCCAGAACACCTCTCACAATACCCTCCAGAACACCTCCCACAACACCCTCCAGAACACCTCCCACAACACCCTCCAGAACACCTCCCACAACACCCTCCAGAACACCTCCCACAACAGCCTCCAAGAACGCCTTCCCCCAAACACCTTCCAAAACACCCTCCAGAACACCTTCCCAACAACCTCCAGAAAACACCTTCCCCACAACCTTCAGAACACCTTCCCAACACCCTCCAGAACACCTCCCACAACACCCTCCAGAACACCTCTCACAACACCCTCCAGAACACCTCCCACAACACCCTCCAGAAACACCTCCCACAACACCCTCCATAACACCTCTCACAACACCCTCCAGAATCACCTGCTGCAACACCCTCCAGAACACCTCCCACAACACCCTCCAGAAACACCTCCCACAACACCCTCCAGAACACCTCCCACAACACCCTCCAGAACACCTCTCACAACACCCTCCAGAACACCTCCCCACAACACCCTCCAGAACACCTCCCACAACACCCTCCATAACACCTCCCACAACACCCTCCAGAAACACCTCTCACAACACCCTCCAGAACACCTCCCACAACACCCTCCAGAACACCTCTCACAACACCCTCCAGAACACCTGCTACAACACCCTCCAGAACACCTCCCACAACACCCTCCAGAACACCTCCCACAACACCCTCCAGAACACCTACCACAACACCCTCCAGAACACCTCCCACAACACCCTCCAGAACACCTCCCACAACACCCTCCAGAACACCTCTCACAACACCCTCCAGAACACCTCCCGCAACACCCTCCAGAACACCTCTCAAAACACCCTCCAGAACACCTGCTACAACACCCTCCAGAACACCTCCCACAAAACCCTCCAGAACACCTCCCACAACACCCTCCAGAACACCTCCCACAACACCCTCCAGAACACCTCTCACAACACCCTCCAGAACACCTCCCACAACACCCTCCAGAACACCTCTCACAACACCCTCCAGAACACCTCTCACAACACCCTCCAGAACACCTCCCACAACACCCTCCAGAACACCTCCCACAAACACCCTCCAGAACACCTCCCACAACACCCTCCAGAACACCTCCCACAACAGCCTCCAGAACACCTTCCCCAACACCCTCCCACAACACCCTCCAGAACACTTTCCCAACAACACTCCAGAACACCTTCCCAACAACCTCAGAACACCTTCCCCAACACCTCTCACAACACCCTCCAGAACACCTCCCACAACACCCTCCAGAACACCTCCCACAACACCCTCCAGAACACCTCCCACAACACCCTCCAGAACACCTCCCACAACAGCCTCCAGAACACCTTCCCCAACACCTCCCACAACACCCTCCAGAACACCTTCCCAACAACCTCCAGAACACCTTCCCCAACAACCTCCAGAACACCTTCCCCAACACCTCTCACAACACCCTCCAGAACACCTCCCACAACACCCTCCAGAACACCTCCCACAACACTCTCCAGAACACCTCCCACAACACTCTCCAGAACACCTCCCACAACACCCTCCAGAACACCTCCCACAACAGCCTCCAGAACACCTCCCACAACACCCTCCAGAACACCTTCCACAACACCTCCCACAACACCCTCCAGAACACCTTCCCCAACAACGTCCAGAACACCTTCCCCAACAACCTCCAGAACACCTTCCCCAACACCTCCCAAAACACCCTCCAGAACACCTTCCCAACACCCTCCAGAACACCTACCCCAACACCCTCCAGTACACCTCCCACAACAGCCTCCAGAACACCTCCCACAACACCCTCCAGAACACCTCCCACAACACCCTCCAGTACACCTCCCACAACACCCTCCAGAACACCTCCCACAACACCCTCCAGAACACCTCTCACAATACCCTCCAGACACCTCCCACAACACCCTCCAGAACACCTCCCACAACACCCTCCAGAACACCTCCCACAAACACCCTCCAGAACACCTCCCACAACAGCCTCCAGAAACGCCTTCCCCAACACCTTCCAAAACACCCTCCAGAACACCTTCCCAACAACCTCCAGAACACCTTCCCCAACAACCTTCAGAACACCTTCCCAACACCCTCCAGAACACCTCCCACAACACCCTCCAGAACACCTCTCCACAACACCCTCCAGAACACCTCCCACAACACCCTCCAGAACACCTCCCACAACACCCTCCATAACACCTCTCACAACACCCTCCAGAACACCTGCCTACAACACCCTCCAGAACACCTCCCACAACACCCTCCAGAACACCTCCCACAACACCCTCCAGAACACCTCCCACAACACCCTCCAGAACACCTTCTCACAACACCCTCCAGAACACCTCCCACAACACCCTCCAGAACACCTCCCACAACACCCTCCAGAACACCTCCCACAACACCCTCCAGAACACCTCTCACAACACCCTCCAGAACACCTCCCACAACACCCTCCAGAACACCTCTCACAACACCCTCCAGAACACCTGCCTACAACACCCTCCAGAACACCTCCACAACACCCTCCAGAACACCTCCCACAACACCCTCCAGAACACCTACCACAACACCCTCCAGAACACCTCCCACAACACCCTCCAGAACACCTCCCACAACACCCTCCAGAACACCTCCACAACACCCTCCAGAACACCTCCCAGCAACACCCTCCAGAACACCTCTCACAACACCCTCCAGAACACCTGCCTACAACACCCTCCAGAACACCTCCCACAAAACCCTCCAGAACACCTCCCACAACACCCTCCAGAACACCTCCCACAACACCCTCCAGAACACCTCTCACAACACCCTCCAGAACACCTCCCACAACACCCTCCAGAACACCTCTCACAACACCCTCCAGAACACCTCTCACAACACCCTCCAGAACACCTCCCACAACACCCTCCAGAACACCTCCCACAACACCCTCCAGAACACCTCCCACAACACCCTCCAGAACACCTCCCACAACAGCCTCCAGAACACCTTCCCCAACACCTCCCACAACACCCTCCAGAACACCTTCCCACAACAACCTCCAGAACACCTTCCCACAACCTCCAGAACACCTTCCCCAACACCTCCCCAACATCCTCCAGAACACTTCCCACAACACCCTCCAGAACACCTTCCCACAACCCTCCAGAACACCTTCCCACAACACCCTCCAGAAACACCTCCCACAACAGCCCTCCCAGAACACCTCCCACAACCCCCTCCAGAACACCTTCCCCCAACACCCTCCAGCAACACCTTCCCCAACATCCCTCCAAAACACCTCCCACAAACACCTGCCAGAACACCTCTCCCACAACAGCCCTCCAGGAACACCTTCCCACAAACACCCCTCCAGAACACCTCCCACAACACCCTCCAGAACACCTCCCACAACACCTCCAGAACACCTTCCACACACCTCCAGAACACCTCCACAACACCCTCCAGAACACCTCCCACAACACCCTCCAGAACAACTCCCACAACACCCTCCAGAAACACCTCCCATAACACCCCTCCAGAACACCTCCCAACACCTCCAGAACACTCCCATAACACCCTCCAGAACACCTCCCACAACACCCTCCAGAACACCTCCCACAACACCCTCCAGAACACTTCCCACAACACCCTCCAGAACAGTTCCCACAACACCCTCCAGAACACCTCCCATAACACCCTCCAGAACACCTCCCACAACAGCCTCCAGAACACCTCCCACAACACCCTCCAGAACACTTCCCACAACACCCTCCAGAACACCTCCCACAACACCCTCCACAACACCTCCCACAACAGCCTCCAGAACACCTCCCACAACACCCTCCAGAATACCACTCACAACACCCTCCAGAACACCTCCCACAACACCCTACAGAACACCTCCCACAACACCCTCCAGAACACCTCTCACAACACCCTCCAGAACACCTCCCACAACACCCTCCAGAATACCTCCCACAACACCCTCCAGAACACCTCCCACAACACCCTCCAGTACACCTCCCACAACAACCTCCAGAACACCTCCCACAACACCCTCCAGAACACCTCCCACAACAGCCTCCAGAACACCTTCCCCAACACCTCCCAAAACACCCTCCAGAACACCTTCCCAACACCCTCCAGAACACCTTCCCCAACACCCTCCAGTACACCTCCCACAACACCCTCCAGAACACCTCTCACAACACCCTCCAGAACACCTCCCACAACACCCTCCAGAACACCTCCCACAACACCCTCCAGAACACCTCTCACAACACCCTCCAGAACACCTCCCACAACACCCTCCTGAACCCCTCTCACAACACCCTACAGAACAACTCCCACAACACCCTCCAGAACACCTCCCACAACACCCTCCAGAACACCTCTCACAACACCCTCCAGAACACCTCCCACAACACCCTCCAGAACACCTCTCACAACACCCTCCAGAACACCTCCTACAACACCCTCCAGAACACCTCCCACAACACCCTCCAGAACACCTCCCACAACACCCTCCAGAACACCTCCCACAACAACCTCCAGAACACCTCCCACAACACCCTCCAGAACACTTCTCACAACACCCTCCAGAACACCTCTCACAACACCCTCCAGAACACCTCTCACAACACCCTCCAGAACACCTCCCACAACACCCTCCAGAACACCTCCCACAACACCCTCCAGAACACCTCCCACAACACCCTCCAGAACACCTCCCACAACAGCCTCCAGAACACCTTCCCCGACACCTCCCACAACACCCTCCAGAACACCTTCCCAACAACCTCCAGAACACCTTCCCCAACAACCTCCAGAACACCTTCCCCAACACCTCCCAAAACAACCTCCAGAACACCTTCCCAACAACCTCCAGAACACCTTCCCCAACAACCTTCAGAACACCTTCCCAACACCCTCCAGAACACTTCCAACAACACCCTCCAGAACACCTCTCACAACACCCTCCAGAACACCTCCCACAACACCCACCAGAACACCTCCCACAACACCCTCCAGAACACCTCCCACAACACCCTCCAGAACACCTCTCACAACACCCTCCAGAACACCTCCCACAACACCCTCCAGAACACCTCCCACAACACCCTCCAGAACACCTCTCACAATACCCTCCAGAACACCTCCCACAACACCCTCCAGAACACCTCCCACAACACCCTCCAGAACACCTCCCACAACACCCTCCAGAACACCTCCCACAACAGCATCCAGAACGCCTTCCCCAACACCTCCCAAAACACCCTCCAGAACACCTTCCCAACAACCTCCAGAACACCTTCCCCAACAACCTTCAGAACACCTTCCCAACACCCTCCAGAACACCTCCCACAACACCCTCCAGAACACCTCTCACAACACCCTCCAGAACACCTCCCACAACACCCTCCAGAACACCTCCCACAACACCCTCCATAACACCTCTCACAACACCCTCCAGAACACCTGCTGCAACACCCTCCAGAACACCTCCCACAACACCCTCCAGAACACCTCCCACAACACCCTCCAGAACACCTCCCACAACACCTTCCAGAACACCTCTCACAACACCCTCCAGAACACCTCCCACAACACCCTCCAGAACACCTCCCACAACACCCTCCATAACACCTCCCACAACACCCTCCAGAACACCTCCCACAACACCCTCCAGAACACCTCTCACAACACCCTCCAGAACACCTCCCGCAACACCCTCCAGAACACCTCTCACAACACCCTCCAGAACACCTGCTACAACACCCTCCAGAACACCTCCCACAAAACCCTCCAGAACACCTTCCACAACACCCTCCAGAACACCTCCCACAACACCCTCCAGAACACCTCTCACAACACCCTCCAGAACACCTCCCACAACACCCTCCAGAACACCTCTCACAACACCCTCTAGAACACCTCTCACAACACCCTCCAGAACACCTCCCACAACACCCTCCAGAACACCTCCCACAACACCCTCCAGAACACCTCCCACAACACCCTCCAGAACACCTCCCACAACAGCCTCCAGAACACCTTCCCCAACACCTCCCACAACACCCTCCAGAACACCTTCCCAACAACCTCCAGAACACCTTCCCCAACAACCTCCAGAACACCTTCCCCAACACCTCTCACAACACCCTCCAGAACACCTCCCACAACACCCTCCAGAACACCTCCCACAACACTCTCCAGAACACCTCCCACAACACTCTCCAGAACACCTCCCACAACACCCTCCAGAACACCTCCCACAACACCCTCCAGAACACCTCCCACAACACCCTCCAGAACACCTCCCACAACACCTCCCACAACACCTCCAGAACACCTCCCACAACAGCCTCCAGAACACCTCCCACAACACCCTCCAGAACACCTCCCACAACACCTCCCACAACACCCTCCAGAACACCTCCCACAACAGCCTCCAGAACACCTCCCACAACACCCTCCAGAACACCTTCCACAACACCTCCCACAACACACTCCAGAACACCTTCCCAACAACGTCCAGAACACCTTCCCCAACAACCTCCAGAACACCTTCCCCAACACCTCCCAAAACACCCTCCAGAACACCTTCCCAACACCCTCCAGAACACCTTCCCCAACAACCTCCAGAACACCTTCCCCAACACCTCCCAAAACACCCTCCAGAACACCTTCCCAACACCCTCCAGAACACCTTCCCCAACACCCTCCAGTACACCTCCCACAACAGCCTCCAGAACACCTCCCACAACACCCTCCAGAACACCTCCCACAACACCCTCCAGTACACCTCCCACAACACCCTCCAGAACACCTCCCACAACACCCTCCAGAACACCTCTCACAATACCCTCCAGAACACCTCCCACAACACCCTCCAGAACACCTTCCCAACACCCTCCAGAACACCTTCCCCAACACCCTCCAGTACACCTCCCACAACAGCCTCCAGAACACCTCCCACAACACCCTCCAGAACACCTCCCACAACACCCTCCAGTACACCTCCCACAACACCCTCCAGAACACCTCCCACAACACCCTCCAGAACACCTCCCACAACACCCTCCAGTACACCTCCCACAACACTCTCCAGAACACCTCCCACAACACCCTCCAGAACACCTCTCACAACACCCTCCAGAACACCTCCCACAACACCCTCCAGAACACCTCCCACAACACCTCCCACAACACCCTCCAGAACACCTCCCACAACAGCCTCCAGAACACCTCCCACAACACCCTCCAGAACACCTTCCACAACACCTCCCTCAACACCCTCCAGAACACCTTCCCAACAACGTCCAGAACACCTTCCCCAACAACCTCCAGAACACCTTCCCCAACACCTCCCAAAACACCCTCCAGAACACCTTCCCAACACCCTCCAGAACACCTTCCCCAACACCCTCCAGTACACCTCCCACAACAGCCTCCAGAACACCTCCCACAACACCCTCCAGAACACCTCCCACAACACCCTCCAGTACACCTCCCACAACACCCTCCAGAACACCTCCCACAACACCCTCCAGAACACCTCTCACAATACCCTCCAGAACACCTCCCACAACACCCTCCAGAACACCTCCCACAACACCCTCCAGAACACCTCCCACAACACCCTCCAGAACACCTCCCACAACAGCCTCCAGAACGCCTTCCCCAACACCTCCCAAAACACCCTCCAGAACACCTTCCCAACAACCTCCAGAACACCTTCCCCAACAACCTTCAGAACACCTTCCCAACACCCTCCAGAACACCTCCCACAACACCCTCCAGAACACCTTCCCAACAACCTCCAGAACACCTTCCCCAACAACCTTCAGAACACCTTCCCAACACCCTCCAGAACACCTCCCACAACACCCTCCAGAACACCTCTCACAACACCCTCCAGAACACCTCCCACAACACCCTCCAGAACACCTCCCACAACACCCTCTATAACACCTCTCACAACACCCTCCAGAACACCTGCTGCAACACCCTCCAGAACACCTCCCACAACACCCTCCAGAACACCTCCCACAACACCCTCCAGAACACCTCCCACAACACCCTCCAGAACACCTCTCACAACACCCTCCAGAACACCTCCCACAACACCCTCCAGAACACCTCCCACAACACCCTCCATAACACCTCCCACAACACCCTCCAGAACACCTCCCACAACACCCTCCAGAACACCTCTCACAACACCCTCCAGAACACCTCCCACAACACCCTCCAGAACACCTCTCACAACACCCTCCAGAACACCTGCTACAACACCCTACAGAACACCTCCCACAACACCCTCCAGAACACCTCCCACTACACCCTCCAGAACACCTCCCACAACACCCTCCAGAACACCTCTCACAACACCCTCCAGAACACCTCCCACAACACCCTCCAGAACACCTCTCACAACACCCTCCAGAACACCTCTCACAACACCCTCCAGAACACCTCGCACAACACCCTCCAGAACACCTCCCACAACACCCTCCAGAACACCTCCCACAACACCCTCCAGAACACCTCCCACAACAGCCTCCAGAACACCTTCCCCAACACCTCCCACAACACCCTCCAGAACACCTTCCCAACAACCTCCAGAACACCTTCCCCAACAACCTCCAGAACACCTTCCCCAACACCTCTCACAACACCCTCCAGAACACCTCCCACAACACCCTCCAGAACACCTCCCACAACACCCTCCAGAACACCTCCCACAACACCCTCCATAACACCTCCCACAACACCCTCCAGAACACCTCCCACAACACCCTCCAGAACACCTCTCACAACACCCTCCAGAACACCTCCCACAACACCCTCCAGAACACCTCTCACAACACCCTCCAGAACACCTGCTACAACACCCTCCAGAACACCTCCCACAAAACCCTCCAGAACACCTCCCACAACACCCTCCAGAACACCTCCCACAACACCCTCCAGAACTCCTCTTACAACACCCTCCAGAACACCTCCCACAACACCCTCCAGAACACCTCTCACAACACCCTCCAGAACACCTCTCACAACACCCTCCAGAACACCTCCCACAACACCCTCCAGAACACCTCCCACAACACCCTCCAGAACACCTCCCACAACACCCTCCAGAACACCTCCCACAACAGCCTCCAGAACACCTTCCCCAACACCTCCCACAACACCCTCCAGAACACCTTCCCAACAACCTCCAGAACACCTTCCCCAACAACCTCCAGAACACCTTCCCCAACACCTCTCACAACACCCTCCAGAACACCTCCCACAACACCCTCCAGAACACCTCCCACAACACTCTCCAGAACACCTCCCACAACACTCTCCAGAACACCTCCCACAACACCCTCCAGAACACCTCCCACAACAGCCTCCAGAACACCTCCCACAACACCCTCCAGAACACCTTCCACAACACCTCCCACAACACCCTCCAGAACACCTTCCCAACAACGTCCAGAACACCTTCCCCAACAACCTCCAGAACACCTTCCCCAACACCTCCCAAAACACCCTCCAGAACACCTTCCCAACACCCTCCAGAACACCTTCCCCAACACCCTCCAGTACACCTCCCACAACAGCCTCCAGAACACCTCCCACAACACCCTCCAGAACACCTCCCACAACACCCTCCAGTACACCTCCCACAACACCCTCCAGAACACCTCCCACAACACCCTCCAGAACACCTCTCACAATACCCTCCAGAACACCTCCCACAACACCCTCCAGAACACCTCCCACAACACCCTCCAGAACACCTCCCACAACACCCTCCAGAACACCTCCCACAACAGCCTCCAGAACGCCTTCCCCAACACCTTCCAAAACACCCTCCAGAACACCTTCCCAACAACCTCCAGAACACCTTCCCCAACAACCTTCAGAACACCTTCCCAACACCCTCCAGAACACCTCCCACAACACCCTCCAGAACACCTCTCACAACACCCTCCAGAACACCTCCCACAACACCCTCCAGAACACCTCCCACAACACCCTCCATAACACCTCTCACAACACCCTCCAGAACACCTGCTGCAACACCCTCCAGAACACCTCCCACAACACCCTCCAGAACACCTCCCACAACACCCTCCAGAACACCTCCCACAACACCCTCCAGAACACCTCTCACAACACCCTCCAGAACACCTCCCACAACACCCTCCAGAACACCTCCCACAACACCCTCCATAACACCTCCCACAACACCCTCCAGAACACCTCTCACAACACCCTCCAGAACACCTCCCACAACACCCTCCAGAACACCTCTCACAACACCCTCCAGAACACCTGCTACAACACCCTCCAGAACACCTCCCACAACACCCTCCAGAACACCTCCCACAACACCCTCCAGAACACCTACCACAACACCCTCCAGAACACCTCCCACAACACCCTCCAGAACACCTCCCACAACACCCTCCAGAACACCTCTCACAACACCCTCCAGAACACCTCCCGCAACACCCTCCAGAACACCTCTCAAAACACCCTCCAGAACACCTGCTACAACACCCTCCAGAACACCTCCCACAAAACCCTCCAGAACACCTCCCACAACACCCTCCAGAACACCTCCCACAACACCCTCCAGAACACCTCTCACAACACCCTCCAGAACACCTCCCACAACACCCTCCAGAACACCTCTCACAACACCCTCCAGAACACCTCTCACAACACCCTCCAGAACACCTCCCACAACACCCTCCAGAACACCTCCCACAACACCCTCCAGAACACCTCCCACAACACCCTCCAGAACACCTCCCACAACAGCCTCCAGAACACCTTCCCCAACACCTCCCACAACACCCTCCAGAACACTTTCCCAACAACCTCCAGAACACCTTCCCCAACAACCTCCAGAACACCTTCCCCAACACCTCTCACAACACCCTCCAGAACACCTCCCACAACACCCTCCAGAACACCTCCCACAACACCCTCCAGAACACCTCCCACAACACCCTCCAGAACACCTCCCACAACAGCCTCCAGAACACCTTCCCCAACACCTCCCACAACACCCTCCAGAACACCTTCCCAACAACCTCCAGAACACCTTCCCCAACAACCTCCAGAACACCTTCCCCAACACCTCTCACAACACCCTCCAGAACACCTCCCACAACACCCTCCAGAACACCTCCCACAACACTCTCCAGAACACCTCCCACAACACTCTCCAGAACACCTCCCACAACACCCTCCAGAACACCTCCCACAACAGCCTCCAGAACACCTCCCACAACACCCTCCAGAACACCTTCCACAACACCTCCCACAACACCCTCCAGAACACCTTCCCAACAACGTCCAGAACACCTTCCCCAACAACCTCCAGAACACCTTCCCCAACACCTCCCAAAACACCCTCCAGAACACCTTCCCAACACCCTCCAGAACACCTACCCCAACACCCTCCAGTACACCTCCCACAACAGCCTCCAGAACACCTCCCACAACACCCTCCAGAACACCTCCCACAACACCCTCCAGTACACCTCCCACAACACCCTCCAGAACACCTCCCACAACACCCTCCAGAACACCTCTCACAATACCCTCCAGAACACCTCCCACAACACCCTCCAGAACACCTCCCACAACACCCTCCAGAACACCTCCCACAACACCCTCCAGAACACCTCCCACAACAGCCTCCAGAACGCCTTCCCCAACACCTTCCAAAACACCCTCCAGAACACCTTCCCAACAACCTCCAGAACACCTTCCCCAACAACCTTCAGAACACCTTCCCAACACCCTCCAGAACACCTCCCACAACACCCTCCAGAACACCTCTCACAACACCCTCCAGAACACCTCCCACAACACCCTCCAGAACACCTCCCACAACACCCTCCATAACACCTCTCACAACACCCTCCAGAACACCTGCTGCAACACCCTCCAGAACACCTCCCACAACACCCTCCAGAACACCTCCCACAACACCCTCCAGAACACCTCCCACAACACCCTCCAGAACACCTCTCACAACACCCTCCAGAACACCTCCCACAACACCCTCCAGAACACCTCCCACAACACCCTCCATAACACCTCCCACAACACCCTCCAGAACACCTCTCACAACACCCTCCAGAACACCTCCCACAACACCCTCCAGAACACCTCTCACAACACCCTCCAGAACACCTGCTACAACACCCTCCAGAACACCTCCCACAACACCCTCCAGAACACCTCCCACAACACCCTCCAGAACACCTACCACAACACCCTCCAGAACACCTCCCACAACACCCTCCAGAACACCTCCCACAACACCCTCCAGAACACCTCTCACAACACCCTCCAGAACACCTCCCGCAACACCCTCCAGAACACCTCTCAAAACACCCTCCAGAACACCTGCTACAACACCCTCCAGAACACCTCCCACAAAACCCTCCAGAACACCTCCCACAACACCCTCCAGAACACCTCCCACAACACCCTCCAGAACACCTCTCACAACACCCTCCAGAACACCTCCCACAACACCCTCCAGAACACCTCTCACAACACCCTCCAGAACACCTCTCACAACACCCTCCAGAACACCTCCCACAACACCCTCCAGAACACCTCCCACAACACCCTCCAGAACACCTCCCACAACACCCTCCAGAACACCTCCCACAACAGCCTCCAGAACACCTTCCCCAACACCTCCCACAACACCCTCCAGAACACCTTCCCAACAACCTCCAGAACACCTTCCCCAACAACCTCCAGAACACCTTCCCCAACACCTCTCACAACACCCTCCAGAACACCTCCCACAACACCCTCCAGAACACCTCCCACAACACTCTCCAGAACACCTCCCACAACACTCTCCAGAACACCTCCCACAACACCCTCCAGAACACCTCTCACAACACCCTCCAGAACTCCTCCCACAACACCCTCCAGAACACCTCCCACAACACCTCCCACAACACCCTCCAGAACACCTCCCACAACAGCCTCCAGAACACCTCCCACAACACCCTCCAGAACACCTTCCACAACACCTCCCACAACACCCTCCAGAACACCTCCCACAACACCTCCCACAACACCCTCCAGAACACCTCCCACAACACCCTCCAGAACACCTCCCACAACACCCTCCAGAACACCTCCCACAACACCCTCCAGAACACCTCCCACAACACCCTCCAGAACACCTCCCACAACACCCTCCAGAACACCTCCCATAACACCCTCCAGAACACCTCCCACAACACCCTCCAGAACACCTCCCATAACACCCTCCAGAACACCTCCCACAACACCCTCCAGAACACCTCCCACAACACCCTCCAGAACACTTCCCACAACACCCTCCAGAACAGTTCCCACAACACCCTCCAGAACACCTCCCATAACACCCTCCAGAACACCTCCCACAACAGCCTCCAGAACACCTCCCACAACACCCTCCAGAACACTTCCCACAACACCCTCCAGAACACCTCCCACAACACCCTCCACAACACCTCCCACAACAGCCTCCAGAACACCTCCCACAACACCCTCCAGAATACCACTCACAACACCCTCCAGAACACCTCCCACAACACCCTACAGAACACCTCCCACAACACCCTCCAGAACACCTCTCACAACACCCTCCAGAACACCTCCCACAACACCCTCCAGAATACCTCCCACAACACCCTCCAGAACACCTCCCACAACACCCTCCAGTACACCTCCCACAACAACCTCCAGAACACCTCCCACAACACCCTCCAGAACACCTCCCACAACAGCCTCCAGAACACCTTCCCCAACACCTCCCAAAACACCCTCCAGAACACCTTCCCAACACCCTCCAGAACACCTTCCCCAACACCCTCCAGTACACCTCCCACAACACCCTCCAGAACACCTCTCACAACACCCTCCAGAACACCTCCCACAACACCCTCCAGAACACCTCCCACAACACCCTCCAGAACACCTCTCACAACACCCTCCAGAACACCTCCCACAACACCCTCCTGAACCCCTCTCACAACACCCTACAGAACAACTCCCACAACACCCTCCAGAACACCTCCCACAACACCCTCCAGAACACCTCTCACAACACCCTCCAGAACACCTCCCACAACACCCTCCAGAACACCTCTCACAACACCCTCCAGAACACCTCCTACAACACCCTCCAGAACACCTCCCACAACACCCTCCAGAACACCTCCCACAACACCCTCCAGAACACCTCCCACAACAACCTCCAGAACACCTCCCACAACACCCTCCAGAACACTTCTCACAACACCCTCCAGAACACCTCTCACAACACCCTCCAGAACACCTCTCACAACACCCTCCAGAACACCTCCCACAACACCCTCCAGAACACCTCCCACAACACCCTCCAGAACACCTCCCACAACACCCTCCAGAACACCTCCCACAACAGCCTCCAGAACACCTTCCCCGACACCTCCCACAACACCCTCCAGAACACCTTCCCAACAACCTCCAGAACACCTTCCCCAACAACCTCCAGAACACCTTCCCCAACACCTCCCAAAACAACCTCCAGAACACCTTCCCAACAACCTCCAGAACACCTTCCCCAACAACCTTCAGAACACCTTCCCAACACCCTCCAGAACACTTCCAACAACACCCTCCAGAACACCTCTCACAACACCCTCCAGAACACCTCCCACAACACCCACCAGAACACCTCCCACAACACCCTCCAGAACACCTCCCACAACACCCTCCAGAACACCTCTCACAACACCCTCCAGAACACCTCCCACAACACCCTCCAGAACACCTCCCACAACACCCTCCAGAACACCTCTCACAATACCCTCCAGAACACCTCCCACAACACCCTCCAGAACACCTCCCACAACACCCTCCAGAACACCTCCCACAACACCCTCCAGAACACCTCCCACAACAGCATCCAGAACGCCTTCCCCAACACCTCCCAAAACACCCTCCAGAACACCTTCCCAACAACCTCCAGAACACCTTCCCCAACAACCTTCAGAACACCTTCCCAACACCCTCCAGAACACCTCCCACAACACCCTCCAGAACACCTCTCACAACACCCTCCAGAACACCTCCCACAACACCCTCCAGAACACCTCCCACAACACCCTCCATAACACCTCTCACAACACCCTCCAGAACACCTGCTGCAACACCCTCCAGAACACCTCCCACAACACCCTCCAGAACACCTCCCACAACACCCTCCAGAACACCTCCCACAACACCTTCCAGAACACCTCTCACAACACCCTCCAGAACACCTCCCACAACACCCTCCAGAACACCTCCCACAACACCCTCCATAACACCTCCCACAACACCCTCCAGAACACCTCCCACAACACCCTCCAGAACACCTCTCACAACACCCTCCAGAACACCTCCCGCAACACCCTCCAGAACACCTCTCACAACACCCTCCAGAACACCTGCTACAACACCCTCCAGAACACCTCCCACAAAACCCTCCAGAACACCTTCCACAACACCCTCCAGAACACCTCCCACAACACCCTCCAGAACACCTCTCACAACACCCTCCAGAACACCTCCCACAACACCCTCCAGAACACCTCTCACAACACCCTCTAGAACACCTCTCACAACACCCTCCAGAACACCTCCCACAACACCCTCCAGAACACCTCCCACAACACCCTCCAGAACACCTCCCACAACACCCTCCAGAACACCTCCCACAACAGCCTCCAGAACACCTTCCCCAACACCTCCCACAACACCCTCCAGAACACCTTCCCAACAACCTCCAGAACACCTTCCCCAACAACCTCCAGAACACCTTCCCCAACACCTCTCACAACACCCTCCAGAACACCTCCCACAACACCCTCCAGAACACCTCCCACAACACTCTCCAGAACACCTCCCACAACACTCTCCAGAACACCTCCCACAACACCCTCCAGAACACCTCTCACAACACCCTCCAGAACACCTCCCACAACACCCTCCAGAACACCTCCCACAACACCTCCCACAACACCCTCCAGAACACCTCCCACAACAGCCTCCAGAACACCTCCCACAACACCCTCCAGAACACCTCCCACAACACCTCCCACAACACCCTCCAGAACACCTCCCACAACAGCCTCCAGAACACCTCCCACAACACCCTCCAGAACACCTTCCACAACACCTCCCACAACACACTCCAGAACACCTTCCCAACAACGTCCAGAACACCTTCCCCAACAACCTCCAGAACACCTTCCCCAACACCTCCCAAAACACCCTCCAGAACACCTTCCCAACACCCTCCAGAACACCTTCCCCAACAACCTCCAGAACACCTTCCCCAACACCTCCCAAAACACCCTCCAGAACACCTTCCCAACACCCTCCAGAACACCTTCCCCAACACCCTCCAGTACACCTCCCACAACAGCCTCCAGAACACCTCCCACAACACCCTCCAGAACACCTCCCACAACACCCTCCAGTACACCTCCCACAACACCCTCCAGAACACCTCCCACAACACCCTCCAGAACACCTCTCACAATACCCTCCAGAACACCTCCCACAACACCCTCCAGAACACCTTCCCAACACCCTCCAGAACACCTTCCCCAACACCCTCCAGTACACCTCCCACAACAGCCTCCAGAACACCTCCCACAACACCCTCCAGAACACCTCCCACAACACCCTCCAGTACACCTCCCACAACACCCTCCAGAACACCTCCCACAACACCCTCCAGAACACCTCCCACAACACCCTCCAGTACACCTCCCACAACACTCTCCAGAACACCTCCCACAACACCCTCCAGAACACCTCTCACAACACCCTCCAGAACACCTCCCACAACACCCTCCAGAACACCTCCCACAACACCTCCCACAACACCCTCCAGAACACCTCCCACAACAGCCTCCAGAACACCTCCCACAACACCCTCCAGAACACCTTCCACAACACCTCCCTCAACACCCTCCAGAACACCTTCCCAACAACGTCCAGAACACCTTCCCCAACAACCTCCAGAACACCTTCCCCAACACCTCCCAAAACACCCTCCAGAACACCTTCCCAACACCCTCCAGAACACCTTCCCCAACACCCTCCAGTACACCTCCCACAACAGCCTCCAGAACACCTCCCACAACACCCTCCAGAACACCTCCCACAACACCCTCCAGTACACCTCCCACAACACCCTCCAGAACACCTCCCACAACACCCTCCAGAACACCTCTCACAATACCCTCCAGAACACCTCCCACAACACCCTCCAGAACACCTCCCACAACACCCTCCAGAACACCTCCCACAACACCCTCCAGAACACCTCCCACAACAGCCTCCAGAACGCCTTCCCCAACACCTCCCAAAACACCCTCCAGAACACCTTCCCAACAACCTCCAGAACACCTTCCCCAACAACCTTCAGAACACCTTCCCAACACCCTCCAGAACACCTCCCACAACACCCTCCAGAACACCTTCCCAACAACCTCCAGAACACCTTCCCCAACAACCTTCAGAACACCTTCCCAACACCCTCCAGAACACCTCCCACAACACCCTCCAGAACACCTCTCACAACACCCTCCAGAACACCTCCCACAACACCCTCCAGAACACCTCCCACAACACCCTCTATAACACCTCTCACAACACCCTCCAGAACACCTGCTGCAACACCCTCCAGAACACCTCCCACAACACCCTCCAGAACACCTCCCACAACACCCTCCAGAACACCTCCCACAACACCCTCCAGAACACCTCTCACAACACCCTCCAGAACACCTCCCACAACACCCTCCAGAACACCTCCCACAACACCCTCCATAACACCTCCCACAACACCCTCCAGAACACCTCCCACAACACCCTCCAGAACACCTCTCACAACACCCTCCAGAACACCTCCCACAACACCCTCCAGAACACCTCTCACAACACCCTCCAGAACACCTGCTACAACACCCTACAGAACACCTCCCACAACACCCTCCAGAACACCTCCCACTACACCCTCCAGAACACCTCCCACAACACCCTCCAGAACACCTCTCACAACACCCTCCAGAACACCTCCCACAACACCCTCCAGAACACCTCTCACAACACCCTCCAGAACACCTCTCACAACACCCTCCAGAACACCTCGCACAACACCCTCCAGAACACCTCCCACAACACCCTCCAGAACACCTCCCACAACACCCTCCAGAACACCTCCCACAACAGCCTCCAGAACACCTTCCCCAACACCTCCCACAACACCCTCCAGAACACCTTCCCAACAACCTCCAGAACACCTTCCCCAACAACCTCCAGAACACCTTCCCCAACACCTCTCACAACACCCTCCAGAACACCTCCCACAACACCCTCCAGAACACCTCCCACAACACCCTCCAGAACACCTCCCACAACACCCTCCATAACACCTCCCACAACACCCTCCAGAACACCTCCCACAACACCCTCCAGAACACCTCTCACAACACCCTCCAGAACACCTCCCACAACACCCTCCAGAACACCTCTCACAACACCCTCCAGAACACCTGCTACAACACCCTCCAGAACACCTCCCACAAAACCCTCCAGAACACCTCCCACAACACCCTCCAGAACACCTCCCACAACACCCTCCAGAACTCCTCTTACAACACCCTCCAGAACACCTCCCACAACACCCTCCAGAACACCTCTCACAACACCCTCCAGAACACCTCTCACAACACCCTCCAGAACACCTCCCACAACACCCTCCAGAACACCTCCCACAACACCCTCCAGAACACCTCCCACAACACCCTCCAGAACACCTCCCACAACAGCCTCCAGAACACCTTCCCCAACACCTCCCACAACACCCTCCAGAACACCTTCCCAACAACCTCCAGAACACCTTCCCCAACAACCTCCAGAACACCTTCCCCAACACCTCTCACAACACCCTCCAGAACACCTCCCACAACACCCTCCAGAACACCTCCCACAACACTCTCCAGAACACCTCCCACAACACTCTCCAGAACACCTCCCACAACACCCTCCAGAACACCTCCCACAACAGCCTCCAGAACACCTCCCACAACACCCTCCAGAACACCTTCCACAACACCTCCCACAACACCCTCCAGAACACCTTCCCAACAACGTCCAGAACACCTTCCCCAACAACCTCCAGAACACCTTCCCCAACACCTCCCAAAACACCCTCCAGAACACCTTCCCAACACCCTCCAGAACACCTTCCCCAACACCCTCCAGTACACCTCCCACAACAGCCTCCAGAACACCTCCCACAACACCCTCCAGAACACCTCCCACAACACCCTCCAGTACACCTCCCACAACACCCTCCAGAACACCTCCCACAACACCCTCCAGAACACCTCTCACAATACCCTCCAGAACACCTCCCACAACACCCTCCAGAACACCTCCCACAACACCCTCCAGAACACCTCCCACAACACCCTCCAGAACACCTCCCACAACAGCCTCCAGAACGCCTTCCCCAACACCTTCCAAAACACCCTCCAGAACACCTTCCCAACAACCTCCAGAACACCTTCCCCAACAACCTTCAGAACACCTTCCCAACACCCTCCAGAACACCTCCCACAACACCCTCCAGAACACCTCTCACAACACCCTCCAGAACACCTCCCACAACACCCTCCAGAACACCTCCCACAACACCCTCCATAACACCTCTCACAACACCCTCCAGAACACCTGCTGCAACACCCTCCAGAACACCTCCCACAACACCCTCCAGAACACCTCCCACAACACCCTCCAGAACACCTCCCACAACACCCTCCAGAACACCTCTCACAACACCCTCCAGAACACCTCCCACAACACCCTCCAGAACACCTCCCACAACACCCTCCATAACACCTCCCACAACACCCTCCAGAACACCTCTCACAACACCCTCCAGAACACCTCCCACAACACCCTCCAGAACACCTCTCACAACACCCTCCAGAACACCTGCTACAACACCCTCCAGAACACCTCCCACAACACCCTCCAGAACACCTCCCACAACACCCTCCAGAACACCTACCACAACACCCTCCAGAACACCTCCCACAACACCCTCCAGAACACCTCCCACAACACCCTCCAGAACACCTCTCACAACACCCTCCAGAACACCTCCCGCAACACCCTCCAGAACACCTCTCAAAACACCCTCCAGAACACCTGCTACAACACCCTCCAGAACACCTCCCACAAAACCCTCCAGAACACCTCCCACAACACCCTCCAGAACACCTCCCACAACACCCTCCAGAACACCTCTCACAACACCCTCCAGAACACCTCCCACAACACCCTCCAGAACACCTCTCACAACACCCTCCAGAACACCTCTCACAACACCCTCCAGAACACCTCCCACAACACCCTCCAGAACACCTCCCACAACACCCTCCAGAACACCTCCCACAACACCCTCCAGAACACCTCCCACAACAGCCTCCAGAACACCTTCCCCAACACCTCCCACAACACCCTCCAGAACACTTTCCCAACAACCTCCAGAACACCTTCCCCAACAACCTCCAGAACACCTTCCCCAACACCTCTCACAACACCCTCCAGAACACCTCCCACAACACCCTCCAGAACACCTCCCACAACACCCTCCAGAACACCTCCCACAACACCCTCCAGAACACCTCCCACAACAGCCTCCAGAACACCTTCCCCAACACCTCCCACAACACCCTCCAGAACACCTTCCCAACAACCTCCAGAACACCTTCCCCAACAACCTCCAGAACACCTTCCCCAACACCTCTCACAACACCCTCCAGAACACCTCCCACAACACCCTCCAGAACACCTCCCACAACACTCTCCAGAACACCTCCCACAACACTCTCCAGAACACCTCCCACAACACCCTCCAGAACACCTCCCACAACAGCCTCCAGAACACCTCCCACAACACCCTCCAGAACACCTTCCACAACACCTCCCACAACACCCTCCAGAACACCTTCCCAACAACGTCCAGAACACCTTCCCCAACAACCTCCAGAACACCTTCCCCAACACCTCCCAAAACACCCTCCAGAACACCTTCCCAACACCCTCCAGAACACCTACCCCAACACCCTCCAGTACACCTCCCACAACAGCCTCCAGAACACCTCCCACAACACCCTCCAGAACACCTCCCACAACACCCTCCAGTACACCTCCCACAACACCCTCCAGAACACCTCCCACAACACCCTCCAGAACACCTCTCACAATACCCTCCAGAACACCTCCCACAACACCCTCCAGAACACCTCCCACAACACCCTCCAGAACACCTCCCACAACACCCTCCAGAACACCTCCCACAACAGCCTCCAGAACGCCTTCCCCAACACCTTCCAAAACACCCTCCAGAACACCTTCCCAACAACCTCCAGAACACCTTCCCCAACAACCTTCAGAACACCTTCCCAACACCCTCCAGAACACCTCCCACAACACCCTCCAGAACACCTCTCACAACACCCTCCAGAACACCTCCCACAACACCCTCCAGAACACCTCCCACAACACCCTCCATAACACCTCTCACAACACCCTCCAGAACACCTGCTGCAACACCCTCCAGAACACCTCCCACAACACCCTCCAGAACACCTCCCACAACACCCTCCAGAACACCTCCCACAACACCCTCCAGAACACCTCTCACAACACCCTCCAGAACACCTCCCACAACACCCTCCAGAACACCTCCCACAACACCCTCCATAACACCTCCCACAACACCCTCCAGAACACCTCTCACAACACCCTCCAGAACACCTCCCACAACACCCTCCAGAACACCTCTCACAACACCCTCCAGAACACCTGCTACAACACCCTCCAGAACACCTCCCACAACACCCTCCAGAACACCTCCCACAACACCCTCCAGAACACCTACCACAACACCCTCCAGAACACCTCCCACAACACCCTCCAGAACACCTCCCACAACACCCTCCAGAACACCTCTCACAACACCCTCCAGAACACCTCCCGCAACACCCTCCAGAACACCTCTCAAAACACCCTCCAGAACACCTGCTACAACACCCTCCAGAACACCTCCCACAAAACCCTCCAGAACACCTCCCACAACACCCTCCAGAACACCTCCCACAACACCCTCCAGAACACCTCTCACAACACCCTCCAGAACACCTCCCACAACACCCTCCAGAACACCTCTCACAACACCCTCCAGAACACCTCTCACAACACCCTCCAGAACACCTCCCACAACACCCTCCAGAACACCTCCCACAACACCCTCCAGAACACCTCCCACAACACCCTCCAGAACACCTCCCACAACAGCCTCCAGAACACCTTCCCCAACACCTCCCACAACACCCTCCAGAACACCTTCCCAACAACCTCCAGAACACCTTCCCCAACAACCTCCAGAACACCTTCCCCAACACCTCTCACAACACCCTCCAGAACACCTCCCACAACACCCTCCAGAACACCTCCCACAACACTCTCCAGAACACCTCCCACAACACTCTCCAGAACACCTCCCACAACACCCTCCAGAACACCTCTCACAACACCCTCCAGAACTCCTCCCACAACACCCTCCAGAACACCTCCCACAACACCTCCCACAACACCCTCCAGAACACCTCCCACAACAGCCTCCAGAACACCTCCCACAACACCCTCCAGAACACCTTCCACAACACCTCCCACAACACACTCCAGAACACCTTCCCAACAACGTCCAGAACACCTTCCCCAACAACCTCCAGAACACCTTCCCCAACACCTCCCAAAACACCCTCCAGAACACCTTCCCAACACCCTCCAGAACACCTTCCCCAACAACCTCCAGAACACCTTCCCCAACACCTCCCAAAACACCCTCCAGAACACCTTCCCAACACCCTCCAGAACACCTTCCCCAACACCCTCCAGTACACCTCCCACAACAGCCTCCAGAACACCTCCCACAACACCCTCCAGAACACCTCCCACAACACCCTCCAGTACACCTCCCACAACACCCTCCAGAACACCTCCCACAACACCCTCCAGAACACCTCTCACAATACCCTCCAGAACACCTCCCACAACACCCTCCAGAACACCTCCCACAACACCCTCCAGAACACCTCCCACAACAGCCTCCAGAACACCTTCCCCAACACCTCCCACAACACCCTCCAGAACACCTTCCCAACAACCTCCAGAACACCTTCCCCAACAACCTCCAGAACACCTTCCCCAACACCTCTCACAACACCCTCCAGAACACCTCCCACAACACCCTCCAGAACACCTCCCACAACACTCTCCAGAACACCTCCCACAACACTCTCCAGAACACCTCCCACAACACCCTCCAGAACACCTCTCACAACACCCTCCAGAACACCTCCCACAACACCCTCCAGAACACCTCCCACAACACCTCCCACAACACCCTCCAGAACACCTCCCACAACAGCCTCCAGAACACCTCCCACAACACCCTCCAGAACACCTTCCACAACACCTCCCACAACACCCTCCAGAACACCTTCCCAACAACGTCCAGAACACCTTCCCCAACAACCTCCAGAACACCTTCCCCAACACCTCCCAAAACACCCTCCAGAACACCTTCCCAACACCCTCCAGAACACCTTCCCCAACACCCTCCAGTACACCTCCCACAACAGCCTCCAGAACACCTCCCACAATACCCTCCAGAACACCTCCCACAACACCCTCCAGTAAACCTCCCACAACACCCTCCAGAACACCTCCCACAACACCCTCCAGAACACCTCTCACAATACCCTCCAGAACACCTCCCACAACACCCTCCAGAACACCTCCCACAACACCCTCCAGAACACCTCCCACAACACCCTCCAGAACACCTCCCACAACAGCCTCCAGAACGCCTTCCCCAACACCTCCCAAAACACCCTCCAGAACACCTTCCCAACAACCTCCAGAACACCTTCCCCAACAACCTTCAGAACACCTTCCCAACACCCTCCAGAACACCTCCCACAACACCCTCCAGAACACCTCTCACAACACCCTCCAGAACACCTCCCACAACACCCTCCAGAACACCTCCCACAACACCCTCTATAACACCTCTCACAACACCCTCCAGAACACCTGCTGCAACACCCTCCAGAACACCTCCCACAACACCCTCCAGAACACCTCCCACAACACCCTCCAGAACACCTCCCACAACACCCTCCAGAACACCTCTCACAACACCCTCCAGAACACCTCCCACAACACCCTCCAGAACACCTCCCACAACACCCTCCATAACACCTCCCACAACACCCTCCAGAACACCTCCCACAACACCCTCCAGAACACCTCTCACAACACCCTCCAGAACACCTCCCACAACACCCTCCAGAACACCTCCCACAACACCCTCCAGAACACCTGCTACAACACCCTACAGAACACCTCCCACAACACCCTCCAGAACACCTCCCACTACACCCTCCAGAACACCTCCCACAACACCCTCCAGAACACCTCTCACAACACCCTCCAGAACACCTCCCACAACACCCTCCAGAACACCTCTCACAACACCCTCCAGAACACCTCTCACAACACCCTCCAGAACACCTCGCACAACACCCTCCAGAACACCTCCCACAACACCCTCCAGAACACCTCCCACAACACCCTCCAGAACACCTCCCACAACACCCTCCAGAACACCTTCCCCAACACCTCCCACAACACTCTCCAGAACACCTTCCCAACAACCTCCAGAACACCTTCCCCAACAACCTCCAGAACACCTTCCCCAACACCTCTCACAACACCCTCCAGAACACCTCCCACAACACCCTCCAGAACACCTCCCACAACACCCTCCAGAACACCTCCCACAACACCCTCCATAACACCTCCCACAACACCCTCCAGAACACCTCCCACAACACCCTCCAGAACACCTCTCACAACACCCTCCAGAACACCTCCCACAACACCCTCCAGAACACCTCTCACAACACCCTCCAGAACACCTGCTACAACACCCTCCAGAACACCTCCCACAAAACCCTCCAGAACACCTCCCACAACACCCTCCAGAACACCTCCCACAACACCCTCCAGAACACCTCTTACAACACCCTCCAGAACACCTCCCACAACACCCTCCAGAACACCTCTCACAACACCCTCCAGAACACCTCTCACAACACCCTCCAGAACACCTCCCACAACACCCTCCAGAACACCTCCCACAACACCCTCCAGAACACCTCCCACAACACCCTCCAGAACACCTCCCACAACAGCCTCCAGAACACCTTCCCCAACACCTCCCACAACACCCTCCAGAACACCTTCCCAACAACCTCCAGAACACCTTCCCCAACAACCTCCAGAACACCTTCCCCAACACCTCTCACAACACCCTCCAGAACACCTCCCACAACACCCTCCAGAACACCTCCCACAACACTCTCCAGAACACCTCCCACAACACCCTCCAGAACACCTCCCACAACACCCTCCAGAACACCTCCCACAACAGCCTCCAGAACACCTCCCACAACACCCTCCAGAACACCTTCCACAACACCTCCCACAACACCCTCCAGAACACCTTCCCAACAACGTCCAGAACACCTTCCCCAACAACCTCCAGAACACCTTCCCCAACACCTCCCTAAACACCCTCCAGAACACCTTCCCAACACCCTCCAGAACACCTTCCCCAACACCCTCCAGTACACCTCCCACAACAGCCTCCAGAACACCTCCAAAAACACCCTCCAGAACACCTCCCACAACACCCTCCAGTACACCTCCCACAACACCCTCCAGAACACCTCTCACAATACCCTCCAGAACACCTCCCACAACACCCTCCAGAACACCTCCCACAACACCCTCCAGAACACCTCCCACAACACCCTCCAGAACACCTCCCACAACAGCCTCCAGAACGCCTTCCCCAACACCTTCCAAAACACCCTCCAGAACACCTTCCCAACAACCTCCAGAACACCTTCCCCAACAACCTTCAGAACACCTTCCCAACACCCTCCAGAACACCTCCCACAACACCCTCCAGAACACCTCTCACAACACCCTCCAGAACACCTCCCACAACACCCTCCATAACACCTCTCACAACACCCTCCAGAACACCTGCTGCAACACCCTCCAGAACACCTCCCACAACACCCTCCAGAACAGCTCCCACAACACCCTCCAGAACACCTCCCACAACACCCTCCAGAACACCTCTCACAACACCCTCCAGAACACCTCCCACAACACCCTCCAGAACACCTCCCACAACACCCTCCATAACACCTCCCACAACACCCTCCAGAACACCTCCCACAACACCCTCCAGAACACCTCTCACAACACCCTCCAGAACACCTCCCACAACACCCTCCAGAACACCTCTCACAACACCCTCCAGAACACCTGCTACAACACCCTCCAGAACACCTCCCACAACACCCTCCAGAACACCTCCCACAACACCCTCCAGAACACCTCCCACAACACCCTCCAGAACACCTCTCACAACACCCTCCAGAACACCTCCCACAACACCCTCCAGAACACCTCTCACAACACCCTCCAGAACACCTCTCACAACACCCTCCAGAACACCTCCCACAACACCCTCCAGAACACCTCCCACAACACCCTCCAGAACACCTCCCACAACACCCTCCAGAACACCTCCCACAACAGCCTCCAGAACACCTTCCCCAACACCTCCCACAACACCCTCCAGAACACCTTCCCAACAACCTCCAGAACACCTTCCCCAACAACCTCCAGAACACCTTCCCCAACACCTCTCACAACACCCTCCAGAACACCTCCCACAACACCCTCCAGAACACCTCCCACAACACTCTCCAGAACACCTCCCACAACACTCTCCAGAACACCTCCCACAACACCCTCCAGAACACCTCTCACAACACCCTCCAGAACACCTCCCACAACACCCTCCAGAACACCTCCCACAACACCTCCCACAACACCCTCCAGAACACCTCCCACAACAGCCTCCAGAACACCTCCCACAACACCCTCCAGAACACCTTCCACAACACCTCCCACAACACCCTCCAGAACACCTTCCCAACAACGTCCAGAACACCTTCCCCAACAACCTCCAGAACACCTTCCCCAACACCTCCCAAAACACCCTCCAGAACACCTTCCCAACACCCTCCAGAACACCTTCCCCAACACCCTCCAGTACACCTCCCACAACAGCCTCCAGAACACCTCCCACAACACCCTCCAGAACACCTCCCACAACACCCTTCAGTACACCTCCCACAACACCCTCCAGAACACCTCCCACAACACCCTCCAGAACACCTCCCACAACAGCCTCCAGAACACCTTCCCCAACACCTCCCACAACACCCTCCAGAACACCTTCCCAACAACCTCCAGAACACCTTCCCCAACAACCTCCAGAACACCTTCCCCAACACCTCTCACAACACCCTCCAGAACACCTCCCACAACACCCTCCAGAACACCTCCCACAACACCCTCCAGAACACTTCCCACAACACCCTCCAGAACACCTCCCACAACACCCTCCAGAACACCTCTCACAACACCCTCCAGAACACCTCCCACAACACCCTCCAAAACACCTCCCACAACACCTCCCACAACACCCTCCAGAACACCTCCCACAACAGCCTCCAGAACACCTTCCACAACACCTCCCACAACACCCTCCAGAACACCTTCCCAACAACGTCCAGAACACCTTCCCAACAACGTCCAGAACACCTTCCCCAATTACCTCCAGAACACCTTCCCCAACACCTCCCAAAACACCCTCCAGAACACCTTCCCAACACCCTCCAGAACACCTTCCCCAACACCCTCCAGTACACCTCCCACAACAGCCTCCAGAACACCTCCCACAACACCCTCCAGAACACCTCCCACAACACCCTCCAGAACACCTCCCACAACACCCTCCAGAACATCTCCCACAACACCCTCCAGAACACCTCTCACAACACCCTCCAGAACACCTCCCACAACACCCTCCAGAATACCTCCGACAACACCCTCCAGAACACCTCCCACAACACCCTCCAGAACACCTCCCACAACACCCTCCAGAACACCTCTCACAACACCCTCCAGAACACCTCCCACAACACCCTCCAGAACACCTCTCACAACACCCTCAAAAACACCTCCCACAACACCCTCCAGAACACCTCTCACAACACCCTCCAGAACACCTCCCACAACACCCTCCAGAACACCTCCCACAACACCCTCCAGAACACCTCTCACAACACCCTCCAGAACACCTCTCACAACACCCTCCAGAACACCTCCCACAACACCCTCCAGAACACCTCCCACAACACCCTCCAGAACACCTCCCACAACACCCTCCAGAACACCTCCCACAACAGCCTCCAGGACACCTTCTCCAACACCTCACAAAACACCCTCCAGAACACCTTCCCCAACAACCTTCAGAACACCTTCCCAACACCCTCCAGAACACCTCCCACAACACCCTCCAGAACACCTCCCACAACAACCTTCAGAACACCTTCCCAACACCCTCCAGAACACCTCCCACAACACCCTCCAGAACACCTCCCACAACACCCACTTGCTTCAATGGCGGAACAAAACAAAGAGTTCAGAAGACAGAACCGTTGGGCCGCTTCGCTCTGGTGTCAGTCACTGTATCGTTGTGTGTCAGTTCACTAATTTACTGTACCACTGATCACAGTCAACACCCAACAACACAATCAGGCAGTTCCACGGCGGGTCGTCCCACCAGGCCGTAAGGTCAGGTCGCTCCACGCGGTCCTCCACACTTATATGCACCCGTGATCCACCAGCTCCACTTTGGTTTCTTCGCACTATCGCTAGCGATATGACTATGCTATATAGCCCCCTGCTGGCTACACACTGCGAGAGGCCAAATACTACGATCTAGCCTCTATACTCCTTCAATGTCCCGAGAAATTTACGAATTTCCGCGGCCTCACTAATCGTGTGTGTCCCCTACCGGCTCACGGCTACTCACTGTGTGTGTGTGTGTGTGTGTGTGTGTGTGTGTGTGTGTGTGTGTGTGTGTGTGTGTGTGTGTGTGTGTGTGTGTGTGTGTGTGTGTGTGTGTGTGTGTGTGTGTGTGTGTGTGTGTGTGTGTCTGTGTGTGTGTGTGTGTGTGTGTGTGTGTGTGTGTGTGTGTGTGTGTGTGTCTGTGTGTGTCTGTGTCTGTGTGTGTCTGTGTGTGTGTGTGTGTGTGTGTGTGTGTGTGTGTGTGTGTGTGTGTGTGTGTGTGTGTGTGTGTGTGTGTGTGTGTGTGTGTGTGTGTGTGTGTGTGTGTGTGTGTGTGTGTGTGTGTGTGTGTGTGTGTGTGTGTGTGTGTGTGTGTGTGTGTGTGTGTGTGTGTGTATGTGTGTGTGTGTGTGTGTGTGTGTGTGTGTTTATGTGTGTGTGTGTTCTCCTCTTGACATGCCAGAAAGCATAATGAGGAAACTACTCTAAGCCTGCACTAAAGAGGCACTCTCCTTGAGCCCAGATGGGCACATGTATAAGCAAGTAGATGAGGTCGCCATGGGTTCTTCCCTAGGTGTACTGTTTGCGAACTTCTACATGGGTACCATCAAGCAGAATGTTTTAGCTCACATGGACTTGAAACCCACCATATACAGCAGGTATGTTGACGACATTATCGCACAGGTACCTGATACCAGACGTCTGCAGGAACTGAAGGTGGCATTTGAGCAGAATTCTGTGTCGCATCTCACTTACGAGATGGAGAAGGATGGGAAGCTGCCCTCTCTAGACGTAACAGTCACAGAAAGGAGCGGAGGCTTCCACACTGCAGTCTCCACTAAGGAAACAAACATAGGAATGTGCCATAATGCCAATAGTGACTGCCCAGACAGGTATAAGAGGACTGTTGTCAACGCTTACGTCGAACGTGCTCTCAGCCACAGCTCAGGATGGAAGGAAGTCGATGAAGAACTCCGTAGGGGTAAGGTAGGTCCTGGTCAACAACGGCTTCTCTAGTGGTTTTGTTGAAGACATCACAAAGATAAAGGTGAAACGCCATGCAACCTCTGAAGAGTCAACTAACACAACACATGTACCACCTATTAGACTATTTTACAGGAACTTCTTTTCGACGGCTCATAAAACAGAGGAAAGGGCCCTGAAAGATATTGTCAATAGGAAAGTTATTCCTACAGACAAAAATCAGAAAATACAATTGACGATTTACTATATAACCAAAAAAACCGCCAACCTACTCATGAAGAACTGTCCGGACACCAAGCATAACGCCTTGAAGAAAACCAACTTCGTCTACGCCTTCAAATGCCCACTTGGGGACTGTAAGCTCCAAAGAACTCAGTCCTTGAGAGAGGACTTGGAGTTCCCCTTGAGAGGAAACGATGAACCAACGAGACTCGACCTAGTCTTCACTCTGAACGACTCCGACATAAGGGAAATCGCCTTAGACCCTGTAATAATGAGCGACCACAGTACACTGGTGTTTGAGTATCTGGTTGAAGAAGGGTTATTGAACTCGTGGAGGGGTACTGCAAACTAAAGGCTGGCATTCCGTATGGGTAACTATGAGGAGATAAGAAGATTCCTAACAGATATAACATGGGAAACAAAGCATAGGGGAAAGATGGCCCAAAACATGATGGACTACGTCACGAAGAAATGTAAGGAGGCAGCAAACAAGTATGTCCCAGTCCAAAAGGAAGACAATGAAATGAAGATGAGAAACCCATGGTTTAATCAGAGATGTAGGCTAGCTAAGCAGCAAAGTAAAAGGGCATGGAGAAACTATAGGAATAACAGGGCACTTGAGAGCAGAGAAAGATACCAGAGTGCTAGGAATGAATGTCAGGATGAGAAGAGAGGCAGAAAGACAATACGAAAATGACATCGCGAGCAAGGCGAAGACTCAATCTAAATTGCTGCACAGCCACATCAAGAGAAAAACAACAGTAAAGGAACAGGTTATGAAATTAAGGATAGAGGCAGAAGGATTCACTTCAAACGACCAGAAGGTGAGTGAGGAACTGAATATGAAATTCCAAGTGGTCTTCACCTTAGACCAAGGAGAAATTCCAGAGATAAGAGAGGAAATAGTTAACCAGGAACCACTGGACGAGTTTGAGATTACCAGTGAGGAAGTAAGGAAGTGTTTACTAGAGTTGGATGTGACAAAGGCTATAGGCCCAGATGGAATCTCCCCTTGGATACTAAAGGAAGGAGCAGAAGCACTGTGCTTACCACTCTCCATAGTGTATAACAAATCACTGACAACAGGGGAATTGCCAGAAATTTGGAAAGCAGCTAATGTAGTCCCTATATATACGCAAGGGAACAGACAGAAGGCACTGAACTACAGGCCAGTATCCCTAACCTGCATACCATGCAAGTTGATGGAGAAGATTGTGCGAAGAAAGCTAGTGGAACATCTGGAGCAAAGGAACTTTGTAACACAGCATTAACATGGGTTCATGGATGGCAAGTCCTGCCTCTCAGGGTTAATTGAATTCTATGACCAGGCAACAAAAATCCAGCAAGAAAGAGAGGGATGGGCAGACTGCATATTTTTGGATTGTCAGAAAGCCTTTGATGCAGTATCACACATGATGCTAGTGAAAAAGCTGGAGATGCAGGCTGGAGTGAAAGGGCAGGTACTCCCTTGGGTAAGGGAGTACCTAAGCAACAGAAGACAATGAGTCACTGTGAGGGGTGAGATCTCAGATTGGCGAGACGTCACAAGTGGAGTCCTGCTGGGGTCAGTCCTTGGATCAATACTGTTTCTGATATATGTAAATGATCTCCTGGAGGGTATAGACTCGTTTCTCTAAATGTTTGCTGATGACGCAAAGTTATGAAACTAGGAGGCGGAAACAGAACGCCAGACACAGGATACAGAATGGGATATGAAGCATTTCAGGAAACGGACAGAGAGAAAGATCTAGGGGTTGATATCACATCAAACCTGTCTCCTGAAGCCCACATAAGCAGAATTAGGTCTGCGGCATATGCGAGACTGACTAACATCAGAACAGCATTCAGGAACCTGTGTAAGGAATCATTCAGAATCTTGTATACCACATATGTAAAACCAATCGTAAAGTATGGGGCCCCAGCATGGAGCCCGTACCTTGTCAAGCACAAGACAAAGCTGGAAAAAGTTCAGAGGTATGCCACTAGACTAGTTCCGGAGCTAAGAGGCATGAGTTACGAGGAAAGGATGCGAGTGATGCACCTTACGACACTGGAAGAAAGAAGGGTAAGGGGAGACATGACCACTACCTACAAAATTCCTACCTACAAAAGGGGTAGTGACAGGGTAGACAAGGATAAACTATTCAACACTGGTGGTACGCGAACAAGGGGTCATAGGTGGAAACTGAGTACCCAAATGAGCCACAGGGACGTTAGTGAGAACTTTTTCAGTGTCGGAGTAGTTAACAGGTGGAATGCATTAGGCAGTGATGTAATGGAGGCTGACTGCATACACAGTTTTAAATGTAGGTATGATAGAGCCCAGTAGGCTCACTAATCTGTACATCAGTTGATTGACGGTTGAGAGGCAGGACCAAAGAGCCAAAGCTCAACCCCTGCAAGCACAATTAGGTGAGCACACACACACACACACACACTCTGTTATGATCCCAGATAGCTGAAAAACGAGTTTACCTTGAGAGTTATTCTGCAAGACCTGACCTAAATAAATGGTCATAGACACAGAAACATGTGAATGTATATAGTAAACATTCGATTAGATTTGGCAAACAGTTAAAAGCATGGGCAGTGAATGAATGTGTACATAAATTACTTGACATGAGATGTCATGAGGCTCGTGTCAGGGGTCTTGACCTTACTCGAGTAGCGGAAGTCGTGGAAGCCGGATGCAGTGTCTTTAAGCTCCTGATAGAAGAGGAAGATTCTCTGATAACGAGCTCCATCAAGAGGAGAATTATTTAGGCATTCTTGTATGAAGCCTGGGGAACGACATCGTGCTCGAGTCTGATAGGGAAGAAGCCCTGTAGAGAAGTTTAAATAGCAATTTGGTGGGCTAAGGAGTGCGTCAACGTCTGACGCCGAGGTCAGCAAGCGCCCTTTTACATCTAACTCTGTGGTAAGCCTTTTTCAACCAGTTTACAGCGATTGTCTGTATTTGATCGTGTGCTTAGCGATCATAACAAGTGTTTGTGAGTACGTTAGGCATGTTTTGATAGGGCAGAAGTCCATAATAAGAGAGTAAAGATGGAGGAACGTCCTGGAGGGTGAAGAGACGTCCATCCACTCCAACCGCTGGTGGGCGACTGAGTGAGAGGGAAGCCCTCCGGCAGGGAAGCGGAGAGCTTCCAGGGAGGGCAGAAAATGGACCAGCCCAAACGTGCGGGAGTCACCTCACAGAATGTAGAAAGCAGGGAAATGTCAAGTAAAACATTTATTGTGTGTGACTCATTTCAGTTATATGTTTAAGAAGGAACATTTTTATTTGGTATATCGATTGGGTTACAGGTTTGTTCTGGAGATAGGAGTTGATGAGAGTACTCTGAGGCCTGAGAAGAAGTTAATGATTGGAACTTCAAGCCTGTAGGAGTAGGTGTTGTACTCTATAGAAGAGCAAGCCCCATAGTGAAGAATTGGAACCTCATGCTATGTGAAGAGGAGCAGCGGAGTGTAGTCTCACATGCTTCTGTGGAATTAGTAGTGAAGCACCACTGGAGTTTAAGGAAAACTGCATGTTGCAGCAGCCTGGAAGAGCTGCAGTAGGTCCTGGTAGATAAGCCTGGAAGAACCTGATGATGTCAGGGTAGTGAGCTTTCAGCTGTGGAAAGGAAGTTCTTATTGATTACTTGTAGGGAGTTGGTAGAGTGTTTGGTTGTCATTAGCGTGCAAGACGCAGTGCAAGGTGGATCATTGATTACCATTTTTGTGCCAAGGAATACTTATACAGAAGTATAGAGTTACAACCGTAGGCTGGATTACCTGCACAGACATACATATGTGTTCTAGGATTGATAGGGTGATCGATTAATCATCGTTGTTTATCAAGGAATATTTATGCTGATATTTATGTTATTGCAGTCATAGGCTGGTTTTTCTTGTATGAATATATACATACACACACATACATATATATATATATATATATATATATATATATATATATATATATATATATATATATATATATATATATATATATATATATATATATTCTCTTGCTGATAGTGCAGTATTGTCTTATGAGACTTGACCTACTTGGTGAGGTTGGTGGTATAAGTGGTGAGACAGCAGTTAGGCTAACACTTCATAGGCAGATGACGGAGTCCTGATGATATTGGAGAGCAACCTGACGACAATAGTATTGAGTGTCGGATTCATATTATTATATGTGTGTGTGAATTGTGCATGTGCCTTGTACAGTAAATGTATTCAAAGTTGCCGGTGTTTGCCCTTGTCCTAGTGAGGCTTCCCAGTAAGTAGAAAAGAGAGAGAGAGAAAGAACCACAGCTGTGGACAGGGTTGAATAGAATAATAAGAGAAACGGGATTGAGGAGGTCATACCAAACAAAGAGAGAGTGGGGGAGTCACAGCGGCTCGAGTGGATGTGTGCACATGACAACGAGGTCAGTATTGGAGCCGCATCCTCTAAACGAGTGACGTTGAGCCCCTATCCAAGTGCCAGAAGCACCCAGGGTGATCGCATGGTCAAAATAAGCACTCTATGGCCTTTTGGGTTGGTTGTCTGAAAAGAAGGACGGATAACCGACCGACATTATTAACATCATCTACATCATAATAACACACACACAGGTTTGTGTTTGTTGTAAATCGTGCCTCGCAGGTTTAATTGAATTCTATGACCAAGCAACAAAAAATAGGCAAGAAAGAGAAGGGTGAGCAGACTGCATTTTCTTGGACTGTCAGAAAGCCTTTGACACAGTACCCCATAAAAGGTTGTTACAAAAGTTGGAGCAACAGTCAGGAGTAAAAGGTAAGGTGCTCCAGTGGATAAGGGAGAATCTAAGCAACAGGAAACATCGAGTAACTGTGAGGGGAGGGACATCAGAGTGGCGAGATGTCAGCAGGGGAGTCCCTCAGGGCTCTGTACATGGACCCATTCTGTTTGTAATATATGTAAATGATCTTCCAGAGGATATAGACTCATTCCTCTCAATGTTTGCTGGTAATGTAAAAATTATGAGAAGAATCAAAACAGATGAAGATGGAAGAGACTACAGGATGACTTGGACAAACTGGAGGAATGGTCTAGAATATGGCTGCTAAAGTTCTACTCAGGAAAGTGTAAAGTAATGAAATTAGGCGAAGGGAGCAGAAGGCTGAACACAAAGTACCATCTGGGAGGTGAAATCCTGCAGGAGTCAAATAGAGAAAGATCTGGGGGTTGATATCACACCGAACCTGTCCCCAGAGGCCCACATCAAAAGTATATCATCAGCGGCATAGGCTAGGTTGGCCAACATAATAACTTCCTTTAGAAACTTGTGTAAGGAATCATTCAGGACGCTGTATACCACTTATGTCAGACCAATCCTGGAATATGCAGCTCCTGCCTGAATTCCATATCTAGTTAAACACAAGACAAAGTTAGAGAAGATTCAGCGGTATGCCACCAGACTTGTCCCGGAACTGAGAAGTATGAGCTACGAGGAAAGGCTGAAGGAGCTGAACTTCACGTCCCTGGAAAACAGAAGAGAAAGGGGAGACATGATAACCACCAACAAAATTCTCAGGGGAATTGACAGGGTGGACAAAGACAAACTCTTCAACACAGGTGGAACACGAACAAGGAGACACAGATGGAAACTGAGTACCCAAATGAGCCGCAGAGATATTAGAAAGAATTTTTTCAGTGTCAGAGTAGTTAGTAAATGGAATACAATAGGAAGTGATGTGCTGGAGGTTGACTCCATACATAAGTTTCATATGTAGATATGATAGAGCCCAGTTTGCTCGGGAATCTGTACACCAGTTGATTGACAGTTGAGAGGCGGGACCAAAGAGACAAAGCTCCACCCCCACTAGCACAAATAAATGAGTACAAATATGTGGGTACACACACACAAGGGGGGCCCCCTTCCCCCTCCCCATTCCAGACCATCCATGTTTACCTACTCCAGTGGAATCAACAGAAACAGAGGATGGGCAGAAAAGAGTCAGCTTTAAGGTGATGTACTTGAACATAGATGGAATTACAAGCAAAAGAGTGAACTTAGGGAAAGAGCACAAGAAGTAAACCCAGATGTAATTGAACTCATGAAAACAAAACTCTCTTGAAACATAATGAATGCGGTGTTCTCCCAGGAATGCACTGTAATAAAGAAAGAGAGGGAGGGTAAGGGAGGAGGTGGAGTGACCCTACTTATGAGAAAGGAATGAAGTTTCAAGGAGATGGTTATCCCAAGCTGTGAAGGGCTTAGAGACTACATAACAGGTACCATGACGATGGGAGGACCAAGAGTAGTAGTAGCACTGATATATAACCTTCCACCAAACGACAGAAGACCCAGGCAAGAGTATGACAGAAACAACATGGCATTTAACAATATAATTGAGAGGGCAGCCTCTGCTGCTTGTAGAATTCGAGCCCACCTGCGCATCATGAGTGACTTCAATCACGGAAGGGTAGACTGGGAAAACAAGGATCCGCATGGAGAGGAAACCCATGGTTTAATCAGAGATGTAAGCTAGCTAAGCAAGTTAGTAGAAGAGCATGAACAAACTATAGAAATAACAGGACACTTGAGAGCAGAGAAGGACACCAAAGAGACAGGAATGAATACGTCAGGGTAAGAAGAGATGCAGAAGGGCAATATGAAAACGACATAGCAAGCAAGGTTAAGACTCAACCCAAATTGCTACTCAGTCACATCAGAAGGATGAGAAAAGTGAAGGAACAGGTAATGAAACTGAGGATAGGGGCAGACAGATTCACTATACACGAAAAAGAAGTGTGTGAGGAACTCAATAGGAAATTATAGGAAGTCTTCACATTGGAGCCAGGAGAAGTTCTAGAGATAGGAGAAGGAATAGTTAACCAGACACCACTAGAGAAATTTGAGATTACTAGTGGGGAGGTTAGGAAGCTTTTGCTAGAGTTGGATGTGAAAAAGGCTATTGGCCCGGATGGAATATCGCCATGGATACTAAAGGAAGGAGCAGAAGCACTGTGCCTGCCACTCTCCATGATGTAAAACAAATCACTGGTAACAGGTAAACAGCCAAAAATTTGAAGGACGGCGAACGTAGTCCCGATAAACAAGAAGGGGGGTAGACAGAAGACACTGAACCAGTGCCGGTGTCCCTAACTTGCATACCATGCAAGTTATTGGAGAAAATTGTGCGAAAAAGCTAGTGGAACATCTGGAGCGAACGAACTTTGTGACAAAACACCAACATGGTTTCAGTGATGGCAAGTCATGCCTCACAGGATTATTTGAATTCTACGATCAGGCAATCAGCATCAGACAAGAAAGAGAGGGGTGGGAGTGAGAGGGAAGGTACTCCATTGGATAAGGGAGTACCTAAGTAACCGAAGACATCGAGTCACTGTGAGGGGCGAGGTCTCAAATTGGCGAGACGTCACCAGTGGAGTCCCGCAGGGTTCAGTCCTTGGACCCATACTGTTTCTTATATATGTATATATATATAAGCTATATATGATTTTATATATATATGATTCTATATATATATATTCTATATATATATGATTCTATATATATATATTCTATATATATATGATTCTATATATATATGATTCTATGCCCTCTTCCAGAGGGCATAAAATCATTCGTCTCATTGTTTGCTGATGATGCAAAAATTATGAGGAGGATTAAAATGGAGGAAGATAGTATGAGGCTACAAGATGACCTAGAGAGACTTAATGAATGGTCCAACAAATGTCTGCTAAGATTCAACCCGAGTAAATGTAAGGTAATGAAACTAGGCAGTGGAAACAGGAGGCCAGACACAGGATACCGAATGGGGGTTCAAGTCCTTCATGAAACGGATAGAGTGAAAGATCTTGGCATTGATATCACACCAAACCTGTCTCCTGAAGCCCACATAAAAACAATAACGTCTGCGGCATATGCGAGGCTGGCTAACATCAGAACAGCGTTCAGGAACCTGTGTAAGGAATCATTCAGAATCTTGTACACCACATATGTAAGACCAATCCTGGAGTATGCGGCCCCAGCATGGAGCCCATATCTTGTCAAGCACAAGACGAAGCTGAAAAAAGTCCAAAGGTATGCCACTAGACTAGTCCCAGATCTAAGAGGCACGGGTTACGAGGAAAGGCTGCGGGAAATGCACCTTACGACACTGGAAGACAGAAGAGTAAGGGGAGACATGATCACAACCTACAAAATCCTCAGAGGAATCGACCGGGTAAACAAGGATAAACTATTCAACACTGGAGGGACGCGAACAAGGGGACACAGGTGGAAACTGAGTACCCACATGAGCCACAGAGAAGTTAGAAGGAACTTTCTCAGTGTCAGAGTAGTTACCAGATGGAATGCATTAGGCAGTGATGTGGTGGCGGCTAACTCCATACACAGTTTCAAATATGGATATGATAGAGCCCAGTAGGCTGAGGAATCTGTACACCAGTTGATTGACAGTTGAGAGGCGGGACCAAAGAGCCAAAGCTCAACCCCCGCAAGCACAAATAGGTGAGTACAAATAGGCGAGTACACACACTCACATACACATACTCACACACACACAACCTTTAGAAACTTGTGTAAGGAATCTTTCAGAACATTATATACCACATATGTCAGACCAATCCTGGAGTATGCGGCACCAGCATGGAGTCCATATCTAATCAAGTATAAGACATGATTAGATATGGAAAAGGTTCAAAGGTTTGCCACCAGACTAGTACCCGAGCTGAGAGGTATGAGCTACGAGGAGAGACTACGGGAAATAAACCTCACTTCGTTGGAAGACAGAAGAGTTAGGGGGGACATGATCACCACATTCAAGATCTTCAAGGGAATTGACAGGGTTGATAAAGACAGGCTGTTTAACACAAAGGGCACACGCACTAGGGGACACAGGTGGAAACTGAGTGCCCAAATGAGCCACAGAGATATTAGAAAGAACTTTTTTAGTGTCAGAGTGGTTGACAAATGGAATGCATTAGGAAGTGATGTGGTGGAGGCTGACTCCATACACAGTTTCAAGTGTAGATATGATAGAGCCCAATAGCCTCAGGAACCTGTACACCTGTTGATTGACGGTTGAGAGGCGGGACCAAAGAGCCAGAGCTCAACCCCAGCAAGCACAACTAGGTGAGTACAACTAGGTGAGTACACACACACACACACACACACACACACACACACTATTATAGACTGTGGGTTGGTTGGTGTTGTCGTCGTTGATCCTTCTCTATGGACAACCCAACCCACAACTCGGCAGAGTGCTTATACTAGGAGATCACCCTTGGCGCTTCTGGCTCTTGGAGAGGGGCTCAACGTCACACGTTTAGGGGATGCGGCTCCAACACCTAGCCTCGTTGTCACGTGCACACACCCACTCGAGCCGCTGTGACTCCCCACTCTCTCCTTAGGTAATATGATCTCCTCGATCCCCTTTTTGGCTTATTAGTATTACCTTCTACCCTGTCCAAAGCAGTGGTTCTTGGTTCTTTCTCTCTCTCTCTCTCCTTCTTTACTACCTCCTGGGAAGCCTCACTAGGACAAGGGCAAACACCAGCAAATTGTGACACATTTACTGGACAAAGCACATACACGATACATACACACATATAATAATAATGAATCCTATACTCTATAATATCACAATCAGGTTGCACTCCAACACCATCAGAACTCTATTATCAGCTTATCAAGTGGTATCCTATCTCCTGGTTCACCACCTGATACTATTAACCTCCTCAAGTTGATCAAGTCTACATACACTGTTGCACCATCAGCAAGATAATGTATATATAGAAAATCAGCATTCGAATGCAATAACATATATCAGTGTAAATGTTCATTGATACACAACAATGATCAATCGATCACTGTCAGTCCTGGAACGCATACATCTGTAGGTAATTCAACCTACGACTGTAACTCTAAACTTCAGTGTAAATCACTCCTTGACATAAGAATGCAAACAGTCACTCACCTCTCACTGCGTCTTGCACGCTACTGACAACCAAACACTATCAACTCCCTATAAGTAATCCACCAGAACTTCCCTTCCACCTCTGGAAGTTCACTACCCTAATATCCTTAGGTTCTTCCGGGCTTCACTACCAGGATCCTCTGCAGCTCCTCCAGGCTGCTATCATGAAGTTTCCTTGAGCAACTACGGTGCTTCACCCTTCTGCTAGGCTCCTCCACACAGCTCTCTTGGCTGCTACACCCTGAAGTTTCCTCGAGCAACTATGGTGCTTCTCCACCTCTACAGAAGCATGTGACACTCCTCTTCACTGCTGCTTCTCCTCACAGCTCGAGGTCCTCTCCTCCACTACCTTGGAGTCTCATCAACTACTTCATCTGTGCTGGCTTCGAAGTTCTCAGCAACTTCTTCCCCAAAGACAAACCTGCAACCCATCGACACTCCAATAAAATGTTCCCCTTTAACACATAAACAAAAATAACCACACAATATGCTTGCCTCAAACCTCTATCTGTCCTCTACATACAGTGAGAGTGGACTCCCCCGCTTTGGGCGGGTCCATACTCCACCTCGCCTGGCGGCGGTCCTCACTCGCTGGGAGGGTCTTCCTCCATCAGGAGCCAGGCTCCCTCAGTCGTCCGCCAGCGCTCAGAGGGGGCGGACGTCGCTCCGTGTTCCTCCCTCTCCACTCTCTTATTTCAGGCTTTCTGCCTTATTAAAACATGTCTAACTTATAAATAAACATTGCTACTGTCGCTGGTCACACGACCAACTACAAGCAATCACTATGAACTGGCGTATATCGTGCTTACCACAGATTAACTGATCGAGGGCGCTTTCCCTCTGACGGCGTCTGGTCAGGGCGCTCCACACAGCCCACGAAAATGCCTCTGAGCAGCTTATTAAACTCTCCTCGCCGTCCAAGACTTGACACCACAACGTTCTCAGCTCAATTCCACAGCTGGCACGTCTGCACACTTCTCTTCTCTTAGAGATATATCACTAGGGGTTCCCTTCTGACGGGAGCTCAACGGAGCGCGGCTTCCCCCTGCGATGTCTGGCACTCAAGTGAGGTCAAGGTCCTCCGGAAGCGAGCCTCACGCCTCCAGCAAAATGTCCACATCTCCTCGCCAATCATTTATCTATTTTCTTCTGCCTTGCCCATAATCTCAAACTGTTATACATATCCAACCAGCCATTTTACATATGGGTTATCACCTCTATATTTGCTAGACCTAGTTAGGTCAGGCTTGCTGAATAACTCTCAAGAAGGGAGACTCGTTTCTCCTGCAGGCTGAGATCATAACACTCCCCTCCCCTTATTTTTGAGAGTTATTCCAGTGGCAAAGCTCGGGATAATACATCCGCCACTAGACTGTCTCTTTCTTCAACCGATTGATTCGAACGGTTGATCTGCTTACGTACCCCCTTAGGAGTCTACAATTAGTTCGTTGCTCCTTGCAACATCTGGCTCACAACTCTCCAGAAACACGATCTTCTCATAAACGATTTGACTTCTCTGGCACCTCTTGGCTAGGCTGTCCTCCTTGGACGCCTGCAATCCATTGGTCCACTCTACTTACTGTCTCCACCCTCCGTTTCCTCGTCTTCTTCTCTTCCCGTCCAGAGTCAGACATCTACTGTCTGTACCTCCTCTGTCGTCTTCATACTTCCATCTACTGCCATTATACTTCCGCCTCCTGTCATCATACTTCACTCCCTCGTCTTCACCGACGATTCTCCCTTTCGTCTCCTCATTTATCCGAGACATCGTCCTGTTTGACCTCCATCGAGTCCTCGGCTTTCTTCTATTCCTCCATGCTTGTATCATCATCCTCTTCTCACATTTCTCACCTCTATACAACTCCATTTCTTCTCCTTCAACTCTTCTTCGTTCCCTAAAAGTTTCTTCGAGCACTGCACTACATCCAACAGCACTCGACCATACATGTCGCTTTGCCTCTCCCAGAGTGCTCGTAAGCATCTCTCCACACATACTGTCTCTTCTCCTTTCATTTTCTCGGCTATTACTCTTCTTCACTATCTCTTCTTCACGTTTTCTGAGAAACATGTCAACTCTTGACATCTCAAACAACTTAACTCCACTATCCATATGCCTCTGTGCTCGTGGACAACTTGACGCTCTACTCTCGTCCTCTGTATGTCCACATCTTTCCTCATTCCTACTCAGCACAGTTGCATTCACCTTCCGACCCTTAATTTCAGCAGTCTGGGCTTTACTCAGGTCAACTCTCTCCACAGTATTCTTCTTCGGCTGGGCCATCTTCACTTTTGACCTCACCGAGACTTCATTCTCCTGGGCTGGACCTTCATCAAACAGCCACGCTATATCTACGTCGATATCTTCTACCGGTTTAATCGACACTGTCTCATCTTCTCCAGTGTCTTCCTCGTCGGCCACCTCTGCCTTCATCACTACCGAGACAGGGTACTCAATGGCTTGGCGGTTTCCTGACTCATCTCCTCGGATGTCAGTCAGGTTCACACTCTCAGGTGTCCCACCCGTGCCATGGCCTTCTGGGCACTCCTCTGGCACAGTCTCCGCTATGACTCTTGGCAACACCTTTGTCCCGCACAAGTCATTCCCCAGGATCACTTGGACTCCTGGAACAGGTATGTCGGGGCACACTCCCAACATCACCTCTGCCGACACATATTCCGACCTTAGCTGGACAGTACAAACGGGCATGTCACTCTCCGACAATAACCCATATACTCTCATCTTACTCTTGCCAGCTAACCGTCGATCATTCCCAATCAGGCTTCTCGTAATCAAGCTCTGATTAGCTCCGGTATCTCTTAAGATACCAACTTCTACCTCAGGTTGGCCTCCTACACTGATCCAACCTTTGCTCATGAACGGCCTATACCTCTTGTTCACTAAGTTCGATCTCTGTGGTTTGTCTTGGAACACATTGGCATATTTACTTCGGGGGTCACACATGGCCAGGGTCACAACTCTCTTGCCCTGCCGACAGTCTCGCATCACGTGACCCAATCCGTTACAATTGTAACACCTCACCTGGGAAAAGTCTCTTCTATATGTACCAGAGTAGCTCTGACTCTGCCCACTCGTATTGGAGTTCCTCGGGCCAGACGTACTACTCGTACTCTGTGGGGCTTTACTGGACTCTTGATTTCCTGGATAACGATCAGTTTCTCGTTTTGCTCCTCCATCTTCACTTTCAGACGAAGTGCGCGACCTACTCTTCTGAGTTTTAGGGTACTTACTTTTATCTGCCCATTTATCAAAATTTTTCTCACCCCAGACTCTTCTGGGTCTTTCATAATTTCTTTCTCTCCAGACTCCACTGGATCTGCCATTGCTGCGTCTCGCCTCGCTTCTCACTCTGTTCTCCCTCAAGCTCTTATATGCTTCGGTAATCATATCCGCCCTATCTGCGGCATCTTTCACCTCCATTATCCCTGCTTCTTGGATCTTGAACTTTGTTTCGGGATGCATCATCTCCAAGAACTTCTCCATGACCATCAGTTGCTTCAGGTCAGCGTAAGATCCAACTCCAGCAGCCTCAATCCACTTCTGGAATCGTCTTTCCAGATCTCTTGCTGTCTCAGCAAACGTACACGCTCCAACTTTGATCATCTCTCTGAAGCGCTTCCTATAAGCTTCTGGGGTTAACTGAAACGAGCGCAATATGCTGCTCTTTACTGTGGCATAATCCTGGCACTCTTCCAGTGACAATTGGGTGTATGCCTCCCTGGCTGCACCGGTCAATCTTAACTGGACCAGCTGGGCCCATTCCTCCTGTGGCCACTCCTTGATACGTGCTACTTTCTCAAAATGCTCGAAGAAGCTCTCTGCCTCTTCGGGCACAAACAAGGGAATGTCCTTCTCCCTAACCCTAACATCTGGTGGGTGTGATACCTGGGTGGTGCTCTCTGGCAACCCATGTTCAATCCTTTGCTCAGCCAAGGTTCTGTTCGCTTCTATCTGCATTTGTTTTGTTCTCTCTTTTTCTTTTTCCACCTCTAGCCTTGCTTTCTCTTTTTCTTTCTCCTGTTCCAACTCCAGTTCTCTTACTCTGGTTTTCTCTTTTTCTTTCTCCACCTCTAGTCTTGCTTTCTCTTTTTCTATTTCCAGTCTGGTTTTCTCTTTTTCCTTCTCGGCTTCATTTTTCATCTGGAGTTCCAATTTCATCTTTTCCAGCTGGAACTGTCTCTCCTCACGCTGTTGTTGGATCTGGAGCTCTAACTGGAATCTCTCCAAGCTCCTATTTCGGCTACTCCTACTACTGCGGCTACTCATGCTGCTCCTACTCGATCCCTGGGATCTCACTTCATCCTGCCCATCGTCCTCCTTTCCACTTTCAGCACCTTTCTGGGCTCCTTGTTCTGCCGCTTCATTTTTGGTTCTTAACTGCCTCAGGATCTCATCCTTCATCCCAGCTACTTTAGATGCTTTCAACCTGATGCCACATTTTTCTGCTATTTGTTTCAATTGATCCCTCGTGCAACCTTCTAAGTCCTCAGGCTTGCCTGACTCCACAAACGCTTGCACCTTATCCATCTTGTCCTGTGAGTCTTCCCAAGAGAGAGTATACACCTGCGGTCACACAGTTTATCTATTTCAGCACGGGTGTACAAATCCACTCTTGGACAGGGTGTGGGTGTGTCAGTTCACTCTTCCGGACACAGGCCCCCAATTTATTATAGACTGTGGGTTGGTTGGTGTTGTCGTCGTTGATCCTTCTCTATGGACAACCCAACCCACAACTCGGCAGAGTGCTTATACTAGGAGATCACCCTTGGCGCTTCTGGCTCTTGGAGAGGGGCTCAACGTCACACGTTTAGGGGATGCGGCTCCAACACCTAGCCTCGTTGTCACGTGCACACACCCACTCGAGCCGCTGTGACTCCCCACTCTCTCCTTAGGTAATATGATCTCCTCGATCCCCTTTTTGGCTTATTAGTATTACCTTCTACCCTGTCCAAAGCAGTGGTTCTTGGTTCTTTCTCTTTCTCTCTCTCCTTCTTTACTACCTCCTGGGAAGCCTCACTAGGACAAGGGCAAACACCAGCAAATTGTGACACATTTACTGGACAAAGCACATACACGATACATACACACATATAATAATAATGAATCCTATACTCTATAATATCACAATCAGGTTGCACTCCAACACCATCAGAACTCTATTATCAGCTTATCAAGTGGTATCCTATCTCCTGGTTCACCACCTGATACTATTAACCTCCTCAAGTTGATCAAGTCTACATACACTGTTGCACCATCAGCAAGATAATGTATATATAGAAAATCAGCATTCGAATGCAATAACATATGTCAGTGTAAATGTTCATTGATACACAACAATGATCAATCGATCACTGTCAGTCCTGGAACGCATACATCTGTAGGTAATTCAACCTACGACTGTAACTCTAAACTTCAGTGTAAATCACTCCTTGACATAAGAATGCAAACAGTCACTCACCTCTCACTGCGTCTTGCACGCTACTGACAACCAAACACTATCAACTCCCTATAAGTAATCCACCAGAACTTCCCTTCCACCTCTGGAAGTTCACTACCCTAATATCCTTAGGTTCTTCCGGGCTTCACTACCAGGATCCTCTGCAGCTCCTCCAGGCTGCTATCATGAAGTTTCCTTGAGCAACTACGGTGCTTCACCCTTCTGCTAGGCTCCTCCACACAGCTCTCTTGGCTGCTACACCCTGAAGTTTCCTCGAGCAACTATGGTGCTTCTCCACCTCTACAGAAGCATGTGACACTCCTCTTCACTGCTGCTTCTCCTCACAGCTCGAGGTCCTCTCCTCCACTACCTTGGAGTCTCATCAACTACTTCATCTGTGCTGGCTTCGAAGTTCTCAGCAACTTCTTCCCCAAAGACAAACCTGCAACCCATCGACACTCCAATAAAATGTTCCCCTTTAACACATAAACAAAAATAACCACACAATATGCTTGCCTCAAACCTCTATCTGTCCTCTACATACAGTGAGAGTGGACTCCCCCGCTTTGGGCGGGTCCATACTCCACCTCGCCTGGCGGCGGTCCTCACTCGCTGGGAGGGTCTTCCTCCATCAGGAGCCAGGCTCCCTCAGTCGTCCGCCAGCGCTCAGAGGGGGCGGACGTCGCTCCGTGTTCCTCCCTCTCCACTCTCTTATTTCAGGCTTTCTGCCTTATTAAAACATGTCTAACTTATAAATAAACATTGCTACTGTCGCTGGTCACACGACCAACTACAAGCAATCACTATGAACTGGCGTATATCGTGCTTACCACAGATTAACTGATCGAGGGCGCTTTCCCTCTGACGGCGTCTGGTCAGGGCGCTCCACACAGCCCACGAAAATGCCTCTGAGCAGCTTATTAAACTCTCCTCGCCGTCCAAGACTTGACACCACAACGTTCTCAGCTCAATTCCACAGCTGGCACGTCTGCACACTTCTCTTCTCTTAGAGATATATCACTAGGGGTTCCCTTCTGACGGGAGCTCAACGGAGCGCGGCTTCCCCCTGCGATGTCTGGCACTCAAGTGAGGTCAAGGTCCTCCGGAAGCGAGCCTCACGCCTCCAGCAAAATGTCCACATCTCCTCGCCAATCATTTATCTATTTTCTTCTGCCTTGCCCATAATCTCAAACTGTTATACATATCCAACCAGCCATTTTACATATGGGTTATCACCTCTATATTTGCTAGACCTAGTTAGGTCAGGCTTGCTGAATAACTCTCAAGAAGGGAGACTCGTTTCTCCTGCAGGCTGAGATCATAACACTCCCCTCCCCTTATTTTTGAGAGTTATTCCAGTGGCAAAGCTCGGGATAATACATCCGCCACTAGACTGTCTCTTTCTTCAACCGATTGATTCAAACGGTTGATCTGCTTACGTACCCCCTTAGGAGTCTACAATTAGTTCGTTGCTCCTTGCAACATCTGGCTCACAACTCTCCAGAAACACGATCTTCTCATAAACGATTTGACTTCTCTGGCACCTCTTGGCTAGGCTGTCCTCCTTGGACGCCTGCAATCCATTGGTCCACTCTACTTACTGTCTCCACCCTCCGTTTCCTCGTCTTCTTCTCTTCCCGTCCAGAGTCAGACATCTACTGTCTGTACCTCCTCTGTCGTCTTCATACTTCCATCTACTGCCATTATACTTCCGCCTCCTGTCATCATACTTCACTCCCTCGTCTTCACCGACGATTCTCCCTTTCGTCTCCTCATTTATCCGAGACATCGTCCTGTTTGACCTCCATCGAGTCCTCGGCTTTCTTCTATTCCTCCATGCTTGTATCATCATCCTCTTCTCACATTTCTCACCTCTATACAACTCCATTTCTTCTCCTTCAACTCTTCTTCGTTCCCTAAAAGTTTCTTCGAGCACTGCACTACATCCAACAGCACTCGACCATACATGTCGCTTTGCCTCTCCCAGAGTGCTCGTAAGCATCTCTCCACACATACTGTCTCTTCTCCTTTCATTTTCTCGGCTATTACTCTTCTTCACTATCTCTTCTTCACGTTTTCTGAGAAACATGTCAACTCTTGACATCTCAAACAACTTAACTCCACTATCCATATGCCTCTGTGCTCGTGGACAACTTGACGCTCTACTCTCGTCCTCTGTATGTCCACATCTTTCCTCATTCCTACTCAGCACAGTTGCATTCACCTTCCGACCCTTAATTTCAGCAGTCTGGGCTTTACTCAGGTCAACTCTCTCCACAGTATTCTTCTTCGGCTGGGCCATCTTCACTTTTGACCTCACCGAGACTTCATTCTCCTGGGCTGGACCTTCATCAAACAGCCACGCTATATCTACGTCGATATCTTCTACCGGTTTAATCGACACTGTCTCATCTTCTCCAGTGTCTTCCTCGTCGGCCAACTCTGCCTTCATCACTACCGAGACAGGGTACTCAATGGCTTGGCGGTCTCCTGACTCATCTCCTCGGATGTCAGTCAGGTTCACACTCTCAGGTGTCCCACCCGTGCCATGGCCTTCTGGGCACTCCTCTGGCACAGTCTCCGCTATGACTCTTGGCAACACCTTTGTCCCGCACAAGTCATTCCCCAGGATCACTTGGACTCCTGGAACAGGTATGTCGGGGCACACTCCCAACATCACCTCTGCCGACACATATTCCGACCTTAGCTGGACAGTACAAACGGGCATGTCACTCTCCGACAATAACCCATATACTCTCATCTTACTCTTGCCAGCTAACCGTCGATCATTCCCAATCAGGCTTCTCGTAATCAAGCTCTGATTAGCTCCGGTATCTCTTAAGATACCAACTTCTACCTCAGGTTGGCCTCCTACACTGATCCAACCTTTGCTCATGAACGGCCTATACCTCTTGTTCACTAAGTTCGATCTCTGTGGTTTGTCTTGGAACACATTGGCATATTTACTTCGGGGGTCACACATGGCCAGGGTCACAACTCTCTTGCCCTGCCGACAGTCTCGCATCACGTGACCCAATCCGTTACAATTGTAACACCTCACATTGGGAAAAGTCTCTTCTATATGTACCAGAGTAGCTCTGACTCTGCCCACTCGTATTGGAGTTCCTCGGGCCAGACGTACTACTCGTACTCTGTGGGGCTTTACTGGACTCTTGATTTCCTGGATAACGATCAGTTTCTCGTTTTGCTCCTCCATCTTCACTTTCAGACGAAGTGCGCGACCTACTCTTCTGAGTTTTAGGGTACTTACTTTTATCTGCCCATTTATCAAAATTTTTCTCACCCCAGACTCTTCTGGGTCTTTCATAATTTCTTTCTCTCCAGACTCCACTGGATCTGCCATTGCTGCGTCTCGCCTCGCTTCTCACTCTGTTCTCCCTCAAGCTCTTATATGCTTCGGTAATCATATCCGCCCTATCTGCGGCATCTTTCACCTCCATTATCCCTGCTTCTTGGATCTTGAACTTTGTTTCGGGATGCATCATCTCCAAGAACTTCTCCATGACCATCAGTTGCTTCAGGTCAGCGTAAGATCCAACTCCAGCAGCCTCAATCCACTTCTGGAATCGTCTTTCCAGATCTCTTGCTGTCTCAGCAAACGTACACGCTCCAACTTTGATCATCTCTCTGAAGCGCTTCCTATAAGCTTCTGGGGTTAACTGAAACGAGCGCAATATGCTGCTCTTTACTGTGGCATAATCCTGGCACTCTTCCAGTGACAATTGGGTGTATGCCTCCCTGGCTGCACCGGTCAATCTTAACTGGACCAGCTGGGCCCATTCCTCCTGTGGCCACTCCTTGATACGTGCTACTTTCTCAAAATGCTCGAAGAAGCTCTCTGCCTCTTCGGGCACAAACAAGGGAATGTCCTTCTCCCTAACCCTAACATCTGGTGGGTGTGATACCTGGGTGGTGCTCTCTGGCAACCCATGTTCAATCCTTTGCTCAGCCAAGGTTCTGTTCGCTTCTATCTGCATTTGTTTTGTTCTCTCTTTTTCTTTTTCCACCTCTAGCCTTGCTTTCTCTTTTTCTTTCTCCTGTTCCAACTCCAGTTCTCTTACTCTGGTTTTCTCTTTTTCTTTCTCCACCTCTAGTCTTGCTTTCTCTTTTTCTATTTCCAGTCTGGTTTTCTCTTTTTCCTTCTCGGCTTCATTTTTCATCTGGAGTTCCAATTTCATCTTTTCCAGCTGGAACTGTCTCTCCTCACGCTGTTGTTGGATCTGGAGCTCTAACTGGAATCTCTCCAAGCTCCTATTTCGGCTACTCCTACTACTGCGGCTACTCATGCTGCTCCTACTCGATCCCTGGGATCTCACTTCATCCTGCCCATCGTCCTCCTTTCCACTTTCAGCACCTTTCTGGGCTCCTTGTTCTGCCGCTTCATTTTTGGCTCTTAACTGCCTCAGGATCTCATCCTTCATCCCAGCTACTTTAGATGCTTTCAACCTGATGCCACATTTTTCTGCTATTTGTTTCAATTGATCCCTCGTGCAACCTTCTAAGTCCTCAGGCTTGCCTGACTCCACAAACGCTTGCACCTTATCCATCTTGTCCTGTGAGTCTTCCCAAGAGAGAGTATACACCTGCGGTCACACAGTTTATCTATTTCAGCACGGGTGTACAAATCCACTCTTGGACAGGGTGTGGGTGTGTCAGTTCACTCTTCCGGACACAGGCCCCCAATTTATTATAGACTGTGGGTTGGTTGGTGTTGTCGTCGTTGATCCTTCTCTATGGACAACCCAACCCACAACTCGGCAGAGTGCTTATACTAGGAGATCACCCTTGGCGCTTCTGGCTCTTGGAGAGGGGCTCAACGTCACACGTTTAGGGGATGCGGCTCCAACACCTAGCCTCGTTGTCACGTGCACACACCCACTCGAGCCGCTGTGACTCCCCACTCTCTCCTTAGGTAATATGATCTCCTCGATCCCCTTTTTGGCTTATTAGTATTACCTTCTACCCTGTCCAAAGCAGTGGTTCTTGGTTCTTTCTCTCTCTCTCTCTCCTTCTTTACTACCTCCTGGGAAGCCTCACTAGGACAAGGGCAAACACCAGCAAATTGTGACACATTTACTGGACAAAGCACATACACGATACATACACACATATAATAATAATGAATCCTATACTCTATAATATCACAATCAGGTTGCACTCCAACACCATCAGAACTCTATTATCAGCTTATCAAGTGGTATCCTATCTCCTGGTTCACCACCTGATACTATTAACCTCCTCAAGTTGATCAAGTCTACATACACTGTTGCACCATCAGCAAGATAATGTATATATAGAAAATCAGCATTCGAATGCAATAACATATATCAGTGTAAATGTTCATTGATACACAACAATGATCAATCGATCACTGTCAGTCCTGGAACGCATACATCTGTAGGTAATTCAACCTACGACTGTAACTCTAAACTTCAGTGTAAATCACTCCTTGACATAAGAATGCAAACAGTCACTCACCTCTCACTGCGTCTTGCACGCTACTGACAACCAAACACTATCAACTCCCTATAAGTAATCCACCAGAACTTCCCTTCCACCTCTGGAAGTTCACTACCCTAATATCCTTAGGTTCTTCCGGGCTTCACTACCAGGATCCTCTGCAGCTCCTCCAGGCTGCTATCATGAAGTTTCCTTGAGCAACTACGGTGCTTCACCCTTCTGCTAGGCTCCTCCACACAGCTCTCTTGGCTGCTACACCCTGAAGTTTCCTCGAGCAACTATGGTGCTTCTCCACCTCTACAGAAGCATGTGACACTCCTCTTCACTGCTGCTTCTCCTCACAGCTCGAGGTCCTCTCCTCCACTACCTTGGAGTCTCATCAACTACTTCATCTGTGCTGGCTTCGAAGTTCTCAGCAACTTCTTCCCCAAAGACAAACCTGCAACCCATCGACACTCCAATAAAATGTTCCCCTTTAACACATAAACAAAAATAACCACACAATATGCTTGCCTCAAACCTCTATCTGTCCTCTACATACAGTGAGAGTGGACTCCCCCGCTTTGGGCGGGTCCATACTCCACCTCGCCTGGCGGCGGTCCTCACTCGCTGGGAGGGTCTTCCTCCATCAGGAGCCAGGCTCCCTCAGTCGTCCGCCAGCGCTCAGAGGGGGCGGACGTCGCTCCGTGTTCCTCCCTCTCCACTCTCTTATTTCAGGCTTTCTGCCTTATTAAAACATGTCTAACTTATAAATAAACATTGCTACTGTCGCTGGGCACACGACCAACTACAAGCAATCACTATGAACTGGCGTATATCGTGCTTACCACAGATTAACTGATCGAGGGCGCTTTCCCTCTGACGGCGTCTGGTCAGGGCGCTCCACACAGCCCACGAAAATGCCTCTGAGCAGCTTATTAAACTCTCCTCGCCGTCCAAGACTTGACACCACAACGTTCTCAGCTCAATTCCACAGCTGGCACGTCTGCACACTTCTCTTCTCTTAGAGATATATCACTAGGGGTTCCCTTCTGACGGGAGTTCAACGGAGCGCGGCTTCCCCCTGCGATGTCTGGCACTCAAGTGAGGTCAAGGTCCTCCGGAAGCGAGCCTCACGCCTCCAGCAAAATGTCCACATCTCCTCGCCAATCATTTATCTATTTTCTTCTGCCTTGCCCATAATCTCAAACTGTTATACATATCCAACCAGCCATTTTACATATGGGTTATCACCTCTATATTTGCTAGACCTAGTTAGGTCAGGCTTGCTGAATAACTCTCAAGAAGGGAGACTCGTTTCTCCTGCAGGCTGAGATCATAACAACACACACACACACAGGGAGAGGAGGCGGCAAGTGGCCCTGCTGATAAGGAACGACTGAATTTTGATGAGATGGAAATTACAGACTGTGGCGGGTTCAGAAATTACACAACAGGAACTATAACAATGGCTGGAGCTAAGATAATAGTGCCAGTCATTTACAACCCTCCCCTAAATGACAGAAGACCTAGACAGGAGTTTGATAGGAACAACATGGCAACCATTAATATAATAGAGAGAGCAGCTTCAGTTGCCTGCAGGAATGGCTCAAGACTTTTAATCATGGGCGATTTCAACCATGGAAAGAAAGACTGGGAGAATGGGGACCCACATGGTGGTGCAGGTACATGGAGAGGTAAACTCTTGGAAGTGGCAACAAGGAACTTTCTGAGCCAGCATGTCAAGGAACCCACAAGAGTGAGAGGCAATGATGAACCAGCTATACTTGACTTTATATTCACCCTGAATGAGTCAGAAATAAGGAAAGTCAAAGTTGAAGCCCCCATAGGAATGTGTACTGACTTTTGAATACTTGGTGGAGGTAGGGATAACCTATCCAAGGATGGGAGTAGAGGGAAAAAGACTGAATTACCGAAGAGGAAAATATGACGAGATGAGGAACTTCCTCAGGGGAATACCATGGGAAACAGAACTTAGAGACAAGAATGTGCAGGACATGATGGATTTTGTCACCCAGAAGTGCCAGGAAGCTGCAAACAGGTTTATCCCCGTCCAAAAGGTGAAAAACGTAAAACAACAGAAAAACCTATGGTTCAACCAGGAATTCAAGGTGGCGAAGCAACTGAGTAAAAGAACATGAAGAAACTACAGAAATAACAGAACACCAGAGAGCAGGGAGAGATACCAGAGGGCCAGAAATGAGTACCTCAGAGTGAGGAGGGAAGCAGAGACAATTTGAAAATGACATAGCGAGTAAAGCCAAGACTCAACCAAAGCTGCTCCACAGCCACATCAGGAGGAAAACAGCATTGAAGTGTCAAGTGATGAAACTGAGAAAAGGGAAGAACAGATACACAGATAATGACAAGGAGATGTGTGAAGAACTCAACAAGAGATTCCAAGAGGTGTTCACAATAGAAGAAGGAGAAGCCCCTGCACTAAATGAGGAGGAGGCAAACCAAGCAGCCTTGGAGGAATTTGACCTCACCAGTGATGAGGTCAAAAGGTGTCTGCTGGAGCTGGATGTGACAAAGACTGTTAGGCCTGACAGAATCTCACCATAGATACTAAAGGAAGGTGCAGAAGCACTAAGTGTGCCACTCTCTATAGTGTATAACAGGCACTGGAAACAGGAGACATACCAGAAAGTTGGAAGATAGCTAACATAGTCCCAATATACAAGAAGGTTGACAGGCAAGAGGCACTGAACTACAGGCCAGTTTTCCTAACTTCTATACCAGGGAAGGTGATGGAAAAGATCGTGAGGAAAAGGCTCATAGAGCATCTGGAGGGGAAATAACTTTGTAACACACCACCAACATGGGTTCAGGGATGTTAAATCGTGCCTCACAGGTTTAATAGAATTCTATGACCAGGCAACAAAAATTAGGAAGGAAAGAGAAGGGTGGGTCGACTGCATTTTCCTGGACTGCCAGAAAGCCTTTGACACAGTACCCCATAAAAGGCTGTTAAAAAAGTTGGAGCAACAGGCAGGAGTAAAAGGGCAGGTGCTCCAGTGGATAAGGGAGTAATTAAGCAACAGGAAACAGCGAGTAACGGTGAGGGGGGGAGACATCAGAATGGCGAGATGTCACCAGCGGAGTCTCACAGGGCTCAGTACTTCGACCCATCCTGTTTCTAATATATGTAAACGATCTTCTGGAAGGTATAGACTCGTTCCTCTCAATGTTTGCTGGTGATGCAAATATTATGAGAAGAATCAAGACAAATGAAGATAGACAGAGACCACAGGATGACCTGAACAAACTGGAGGAACGGTCTAGAAATTGGCTGCTAAAGTTCTATTCAGGAAAGTGTAAGGTAATGAAATTAGGCGAAGGGAGCAGAAGGCTGAACACAAAGTACCATCTGGGAGGTGAAATCCTGCAAGAGTCAAATAGAGAGAAGGATCTGGGGGTTTATATCACACCGAACCTGTCCCCAGAGGCATACATCAAAATAATAACATCAGCGGCATATGCTAGACTGGCCAACATAAGAACTGCCCTTAGAAACTTTTGTAAGGAATCGTTCAGGACCCTGTATACCACTTATGTAAGACCAATCCTGGAGTATGCAGCTCCAGCATGGAGTCCATACCTAGTTAAACTCAAGACAAAGTTAGAGAACATTCAGCGGTATGCCACCAGGCTCGTCCCGGAACTGAGAGGAATGAGCTACGAGGAAACACGAGGAAAGACTAAAGGAGCTGAACCACAGATCTCTGAAAAACAGAAGAGTAAGGGGAGACATGATAACAACCTAAAAAATTCTCAAGGGGAATTGACAGGATGGACAAAGACAAACTCTTCAGCACGGCTGGGAAAAGAACAAGGGGACACAGGTGGACACTTAGTACCCAGATGAGCCACAGAGACGTTAGAAAGAATTTTTTTAGTGTCAGAGTAGTTAATATATGGAATGCACTAGGAAGTGATGTGGTGGAGGCTGACTCCATACACAGTTTCAAATGTAGATATGATAGAGCCCAGTAGCTCAGGAATCTGTACACCAGTTGATTGAGAGGCGGGACCAAAGAGCCACAGCTCAAACCCCGCAAGCACAATTAGGTGAGTACAATTAGATGAGTACACACACACACACACACACACACACACAAAGACTATCAGATATAGAGGTGACAGCAGAGGAGGTAATGAAACAGTTGACAACTCTAGATGCAACTAAAGCAGTTGGACCAGACAAAGTATCACCGTGGATACTAAAAGAAGCAGCACAGGCCCTCAGCCTGCCTCTGGCAATGATCTTTAATGAGTCACTTATGTCAGGAGAATTGCCCAGTTGCTGGAAGAAGGCAAATGTCGTGCCGATCTTCAAGAAAGGTGATAGGGAGGAGGCACTTAACTATAGACCTGTATCACTGACAAGCATCCCCTGTAAAATACTGGAAAGAATAATTAGGCTACGACTGGTTGCACACCTGGAGAACATTAGGTTTGTGAACAAACATCAACATGGGTTCTGGACAGGGAAATCGTGCTTAACAAACCTTCTTGAATTCTATGATAAAATAATGAGGATAAGACAGGACAGAGATGGTTGGGCAGACTGCATATTTCTGGACTGCCAAAAAGCCTTTGATACAGTACCGCACATGAGACTGCTGTTCAAGCTTGAGAGGCAGGCGGGGGTGGGGGGAAAGGTCCTCGCAAGGATAAGGAACTACCTAACAGGAAGGAGCCAAAGAGTTACGGTAAGGGGCGAGAAGTCGGACTGGCGAACAGTAATAAGTGGAGTATCACAAGGATCGGTGCTGGGACCAATTCTATTTCTTGTATATGTTAACGACATGTTTACAGGCGTAGAGTCCTACATGTCGATGTTTGCGGATGACGCAAAGTTGATGAGAAGAGTTGTGACAGATGAGGATTGCAGGATCCTCCAAGAGGACCTGAACAGGTTGCAGAGATGGTCAGAGAAATGGCTACTGGAATTCAACACGAGCAAATGTAAAGTTATGGAAATGGGACTAGGAGATAGGAGACCAAAGGGACAGTACACAATGAAGGGGAACAGCCTACCTGTAACAACGCGTGAAAGAGTCCTGGGGGTGAACGTAACACCTAATCTATCTCCTGAGGCACATATAAATAGGATAACGACAGCAGCGTACTCTACACTGGCAAAAGTTAGAACATCGTTCAGAAACCTAAGTAAGGAGGCATTTAGGGCGCTTTACACTGCCTACGTAAGGCCAGTCTTAGAGTATGCCGCCTCATCATGGAGTCCCCATCTGAAGAAGCATATAATGAAACTGGAAAAGGTTCAGAGGTTTGCAACGAGACTCGTCCCAGAGCTACGAGGGATGGGGTATGAGGAGCGCCTGAGGGAACTGTGCCTTACGACACTAGAAAGAAGAAGGGAGAGGGGGGACATGATAGGAACGTATAAGATACTCAGAGGGATTGACAGAGTGGACATAGACGAAATGTTCACACGGAATAGTAACAGAACGAGGGGACATGGATGGAAGCTTGAAACTCAGATGAGTCACAGAGATGTTAGGAAGTTTTCTTTTAGCGTGAGAGTAGTGGGAAAATGGAATGCACTTCAGGAACAGGTTGTGGAAGCAAATACTATTCATAATTTTAAAACCTGGTATGATAGGGAAATGGGACAGGAGTCATTGCTGTAAACAACTGATGCTCGAAAGGCGGGATCCAAGAGTCAATGCTCGATCCTGCAGACACAACTAGGTGAGTACACACACACACACACACACACACACACACACACACACACACACACACACACACACACACACACACACACACTCACACACACACACACACTCACACACACACACACACACACACACACACACACACACACACACACACACACACACACACACACACACACACACACACACACACACACACGCACACACACACACACACATATAACAGCAGCAGCATATGCCAGGTTGGCTAACATAAGAACGGCCTTTAGAAACTTGTGTAAGAAATCTTTCAGAACATTATATACCACATATGTCAGACCAATCCTGGAGTATGCGGCACCAGCATGGAGTCCATATCTAGTCAAGCATAAGACTAAACTGGAAAAGGTTCAAAGGTTTGCCACCAGACTAGTACCCGAGTTGAGAGGTATGAGCTACGAGGAGAGACTACGGGAATTAAACCTCACTTCGTTGGAAGACAGAAGAGTTAGGGGGGACATGATCACCACATTCAAGATCCTCAAGGGAATTAACAGGGTTGATAAAGACAGGCTGTTTAACACAAGGGGCACACGCACTAGGGGACACAGGTGGAAACTGAGTGCCCAAATGAGCCACAGAGATATTCGAAAGAACTTTTTTAGTGTCAGAGTGGTTGACAAATGGAATGCATTAGGAAGTGATGTGGTGGAGGCTGACTCCATACACAGTTTCAAGTGTAGATATGATAGAGCCCAATAGGCTCAGGAACCTGTACACCTGTTGATTGACAGTTAAGAGGCGGGACCAAAGAGCCAGAGCTCAACCCCCGCAAGCACAACTAGGTGAGTACAACTAGGTGAGTACACACACGCATATTTTTGGATTGTCAGAAAGCCTTTGATACTGTGCCACACAAGAGGCTAGTGAAAAAGCTGGAGATGCAGGCTGGAGTGAAAGGGAAGGTACTCCGGTGGATAGAGAAGTACCTAAGTAACAGGAGACAACGAGTCAGTGTGAGAGGTGAGGTCTTAGATTGGCGAGGCGTTACGAGTGGAGTCCCGCAGGGGTCAATCCTTGGACCTATATTGTTTCTGATATATGTAAATGATCTCCCAGAGGGTATAGAATCGTTTCTCTCAATGTTTGCCGATGATGCAAAAAATATGAGGAGGACTGAAACTGAGGACGATAGTAGGAGGCTACAAGATGACCTAGACAGACTGAGTGAATGGTCCAACAAATGGCTGTTGAAGTTCAACCCGAGTAAATGTAAAGTAATGAAACTCGGCAGTGGAAAAAGGAGGTCAGACACAGGATACAGAATAGGAGATGAAGTACTTAATGAAACGGACAGAGAGAAAGATGTAGGAGATGATATCACACCAAACCTGTCTCCTGAAGCCCACATAAAAAGAATAATGTCTGCGGCATATGCGAGGCTGGCTAACATCAGAACAGTGTTCAGGAACCTGTATAAGGAATCATTCAGAATCTTGTACACCATATATGTAAGACCAATCCTGGAGTATGCGGCCCCAGCATGGAGCCCGTACCTTGTGAAGCACAAGACTAAGCTGGAAAAAGCCCAAGGGTATGCCACTAGACTAGTCCCAGAACTAAGAGGCATGTGGGACATTTGGGGCTTGACTCTATTTATTTAAATATTAATGTAATGAAAATCAATTACGAAGGACCACCCGCTTTTATAGGAAAGAGGGAAACTAAGAGAACATGATCATTAAAATTTCCTAGATGAACCAGTAACTATGGATAAAATACTAGAGAATATGATCACTGAAAATAATTAATGGGCTGTATAATTAAATGAATCAAAGCCTCAAACACCTACATTGGGGGGGTATTACTGGAACTCAATACGTCCAGGAACTAGTGTGGTTCGTTCACCAGTCCAATGTATAATCATTTAATCCTATGAACATTTATAGAGTCATTATCTTTATCATCAATGAGAACATAGATTACGAACATGAAAATAATAATTGTAATAAACACATGTTAATCCAATGAACAGAGTTCTGCATGTAAAGGAATACAGATAATAGAAATCAAGGAATACAAAAGGAATCTTAGCTTAAAGACGATTTCCAAGAAGTTAGTTACGACTCATCCTCTGATTCTCCTGGACTCGTCATGGAACACTGGGAGTTGATTAACATGGGAAATGACAGCTCGGAGAATTCTTCACTCACGCTGTAAATCAAATTGTTTTCAGTAGCAACAGATTAAGCTACTAGATATCTATGTTCAAGAAATTGAGATTAATAATAAGAGGAAATAATGACCTGTAGTTTTTTATTGTCGCACGGCGTCACGACAAGCTACCCAGCTATAAACCCACCCCCTATATGATGCATCAAATAAGGATAAAGGTACTTAGCTAATATGGGCACTGTGTAAGTTAAGGCTTGCCGAAGTTCGCGTCCTAAGTTCCGGTCCAGCCTATCCTAGATACTGACGCGCTTCACTGGCCGGTCACGTGGTATTACATAGAACCAAATTTAACAGGTTCTGGCCTAATGTCAAATTAATCTCATGATCATTCGACTGGTTATGTAAATGACACTGACACCAGTGAAGTTAAAGTCTGCAAAGGTTCTTCACACCTCACAGTGGCGACTTTCTTCTAGAGGTCTTGATGGCGTCTCGTCGTGAGCGCGTCACCTCGTGAACTGGCGTCTTCTCCACCCCGCTCCGCGTCCCGCATTTGTTACTCAAATTATTTATTACGGATATTATCATTCCTTGCAGTTGTGATTGAAATGCTTGGATAAGGACGGGTTTATTATTTAGAGTAGTTAAATATTATTATTTGCCCATTTTATGATAGTAAACGAACAATGGAGATGAATTAAAGTCTCTCCAGGGCATTCACGCGTGACGTTAAATTTATTACTAGATAACAGTTATAACTATAAACGCTCTATTTGGCTTTAGTTGGGGATCAGTTTATCTGTAATTAATTATCACACAGAACACCGTTGTTTATAGAGAATCAAATTCAATTCTCAGACACACTGGATATAAATGTGTTTATTACAATGGAATCTGACGCAATACTGGCGTCGGGTGACGTAAGAATTCTAGCCTTATTGTACAGATGTAATCATTAGTACATGTGAACTCTACGCTTGGTTAATTTTATCACTACAATGATTAGTAGAATTAGTAATAAATAATGAGAATACAACAGTGTTGTATTTAGTGTTGAAAATTTCCAACATAACTCCAGGGGGAGGATTCTAGGGTCGTAGTGTAATGTGGAGTACTGACACCTATCCCGAAGTTGGTATTAATATTAGTATGTTAGTATGTTCGTACACACATAAGGAATGTCCCGTATTTGTCAAGGACATACAAGAAACTTAAGTCTTGCTGATTTTCATGTTAAAAGGAACATGATATTATGAATTACTTATAGCCTATACAACAATTAAAGATTTAAATCACACAATTCAAACAACTGAGAATCTACTGTGATGAGAATGTCTTGGGTCATAGTGACTTGTAATGTTTGTTACTTGACACTACACCACAGTATCATCATGGTTGCTTAAATTGGGTGTAAAGTAATTTGCCCTTAGTTAAGAACTATAATAGGCTTGTAGTTTCCCTTAGTGGAAACATGTATTAAATATTGAAACATTAAATGATTAAGTTATCGGTAATCAGGAACCCTCTAAAGCTCACAATAAACTCAACAACTAGGGTCGCAGTGACATGTAATGGTGTATTACGTAGCTGCTGAATCGTAGGTAAACTCAGAAAAAGTTCCTAAGAACTGATAACACTATTGTATAATTATACAGCAAAGTATTATTAGTCATTTAAGACCAAGGAGACTATGACACTACAGTAAGGTCACTGTGACTTGTAACTATTGAGTTTCTAGACAATAACATCACGCAGCATCATGATCACCCCAAATCAAATGAGGAAATTGAATTTAATGTGCACTGCCGTGCAGTAGTCATTCTGACTGATGGTACAACTAATTTGTTAACTAGGTAAAATAATAGAAAAATAGAGAACTGAAAAGTTTATTCATTAAAATCAAGGAAGATTCTGAGTCGACAGTGAGATTAGTAGCCTAGTCATTCTGACTTATGAGCTAATTGAATGGCAGCTCATAGGCTTGACACTGTAAACTTATTAATACGAAATCAACCTTTACATGAAATTGAGTTTATTAAATCAGTCTCTATAAGTATAGTCAACTGCAATTAATGTTGAGTACAGATTAGGCTAGTACTCAGTTGACACTAACTAAAGTCCCTAAACCTACCAAAATAAATGGTTTAAATTTCTAACCTACCTAAGTAAGGGACTAAGCTAACTGTGAGCAAAATGTACTCAAATTAACATTGGGAGCTATATTGAGCTCATTAACAGGTCGAGCTATATTGAACTCGTGAACATGGTGAGCTATATTGAGCTCGTCAACAGTGTTGACAGGGTGAGCTACAGTGAGCTCGTTAACATGGGGAGCTATATTGAGCTCGGTAAGCATGTTAACAAGGTGAGTTATATTGAACTCGTCAACAGTGTTGACAGGGTGAGCTGCAGTGAGCTCGTTAACAGTGTTAACAGGGTGAGTTATATTGAACTCGTCAACAGCGTTGACAGGGTGAGCTGCAGTGAGCTCGTTAACAGTGTTAACAGGGTGAGTTATATTGAACTCGTCAACAGTGTTGACAGGGTGAGCTGCAGTGAGCTCGTTAACAGTGTTAACAGGGTGAGTTATATTGAACTCGTGAACATGGTGAGCTATATTAAGCTCGTCAACAGTGTTGACAGGGTGAACTCGTTAACAGGGTGAGTTATATTGAACTCGTCAACAGTGTTGACAGGGTGAGCTGCAGTGAGCTCGTTAACAGTGTTAACTGGGTGAGCTACAGTGAGCTCGAATTAACGAGGTGGAGTATTGCATCATTCAATTATCATGGCGAGCAGTGCTCGTGGCATGGGGAACATTAAAGCGTTCGATTGTCATGGCGAGCAATATTGAGCTTGTATGCGCATGGGGAACAATAAGCACTCAATTATTACGTTAATTCTAAGGTGAGCTATATTAAGCTCATGAAGCATGTTAATTAACAATGCTGATGTTTAACGATAATGCATTAAACAAAGAGAAACTTAAGTTTGCTTTAAATTAAATTACTGCTACGACTAATCCTATTCAAGATAATTTGTAACATTTTCCCAACCTAAACGCTTCACGGGTTATTAGTTCTCTGTAAATTCACTTACGTATTGGTAAGTTTGCAAGTTTGCAAGTTTGTTCGTGCTGCGCTCCTACACTAATTAAGCAGAAACGAAAGAAAAACAACTCAAACAAATTGATGCAAGTATTTATCACTAACTCTTAGTGCAGAAAACATGGTATTAAGAAGGTTTTCTTGGCAAACCTTTAAGCGCAAGTATAGTGGACCAGTGGTCCTAATGAATTTATAATTACAGAAGTTGCTTGATGACTTCATAGTATTACTAAATTCAGGAAATGCCAGTGGCATTGAGTGCTAGATTCTCTAGCCTAACATTATTAATTACCTAGGGAGTACTAGATTCTCTAGCCCAACATTACAATTTACCTAGGAAGACTGAGTGTGGTCAATTATTACTTGTCGAGAATAATTCTAGGTCTGCAGTGAATTCAATGGCTTGGTCGCTGTGACTTGTACTTGTTTGAGTACGGACCATTGGTTTTCACTGAGAGCTATGAAACATCTCGGCGAGTATCAATTGTACTACATTCAATCTGAGTTTATTACTCAGCTGTGTTTCTCCCTTTAGCTTGCTGCTGGAGAATTGATTTACTGCTGACTAATTTATTATTGTTGGCAGGCTTAGGCTTGTTCACATTCAGAACTTTACCAGTAAGAAAGTAGCCACCTGCAGATTGGAGCATATTCATTTCCAATCGTTTAACATGTCCAGTTATGAACTGGTAATAGTAGTCGGCTCCTACTAGTACATCTACATTGTTAAGGCGGTCAGACGTTAACTTGTTGTCAGCCAAATTAATTTCACGTTCCTGCAGGAAGTGGGCAGTGTACCCCAGACCCTTAATATTTAAGTCTAAAGGTATTTGATCTACAACAATGGCTTGGACAGCCTTGGCATGACTACCTAGTCGTACAAGCGGTTGAACTACTGAGTATTCATGGGTTCCTCGATTTATCATGAACCCTGACAAGTTTAATTTTACCTGTCCTATTGGTTGCAAATTAAGTGCCTCTGCTGCCCTTTGAGTAATGAAAGTTCTCTGGGAACCTTGATCAAATAGTCCACGTGTGGTGATCTTGGCTCCTCTGTTCTTCACTTGAAGTTGGGCAGTAGGCAAAGCAGCATCCACTTGAGATGCTTGTGAAGTTACGCTGTACACATCTCGCACCTTGCAGCACTGTACTGGTGTAGATTCTCTACCTCCTATTATAGGATTGACATAATTTGTCCCAACTAATTTGCACAGTGCAGCATGATGCTTGCCCCTTCTACACCTATTGCAGGTGTTCAGTGGGGTTTCACAGCTATTAACATTATGTGATTTGAGACACCTAGTACATTTGTGTAACTGTTTGAGTCGTCTGACTCTTGTGTCTCTATTAGGGTAATTAGTACATTTGTACAGAGAATGTTTTTGATTGCAAAACAAGCACATTCCCCTTCCTGCAGCTCGTTTAGGAGTTACCGGTTTAGGTAAAACAGTACTTGCAGGTTGTGATGGTTTTGCTGCTTGCATTTGCTTGTTATTTATTCTCTTGTGAGTACTTGGTGTACTCTGGGGAACCATTAATAGGCTCTTGGGGGTGCTCTTTGGACTATTAGGTCTCTTAGGAGCACCTGTGGAGTCATTGGGGGTGCTCTTTGGACTATTAGGTCTCTTAGGAGCACCTGTGGGGCTCTTAGGCCTTACTGATGAATCAGTGTTTGACTGATTGTTGTTACATTGATTATTAGCACCTTTGTTTCCTAGTGACAGTGTCACTTTAGTAGTTTCAGGTAAGGAAACTGATGTAGGTACAGTTTTGGTGCATTCAGATTTAGCATTAATTGCCTGGTCTGCTGTATGATTGCTCATATTGCGCAAACCTGTAAAGATATCCTGCATTGACAGGGTATTACCATTCTGGTATACATATAATTTATTAAGTGTGTCACCAGACAACTTTCTCTGGATGATAATTTTAGTCATCCACTCAGTAGTTGGGTGATCCACCTCTTTACTGAAAGAATTCATCAGTGACTCAAGCTGGAAACTAAAGGCTTGTAAAGAGTCAACTGATTGTTCTGGTGAAGATAAATTTAATAATTGGTGCACAAGATTTATAACAGTCTTCTCATTGTTAGCACTTACTTTAGAAGGCTGTTGTGAGCAATTGTGACCATTACTTGTGTTGCTTAAGGCTTCTTGTTTAGCCTCAGCTTTGATTACAGCTTCGACTGCTGCTGCAGCCTTAGCTTTATCATTTTCTGGTTCAGATTCACTGATTATTGCAGCTTCACTTGTTTCATCTGCAGCTTCACTTGTTTCTCTGGGTTCTTGTGATAAGCTAGTTAATTCAGTAGCCTCATGTATTGAACTTATAGAATCCAGGGAACATGGAGAAGAGTGGTCTGAAAATTGGTCAGACTCTGTAAACAAATCATCACAGGAAGCTGTATTAGATGAGAGGTTAGAAAATGAAGGTTGAACTTCAGTTGTGGATCCTGTGTAGTGATCAGTATTGATTGGAGGATTCTCCTCATCTTGAGATAGCTCAAGTATTTCATCTGAGCTGAGTGTTGACTCGGGTGTAGGTCTATTAATGATCTGATCTATCCACTCGGGAATATCTAGTCTCGCAAGCACCTTGTTATATTGGTCTAACCTGGTTTGAACGCTACGTTCATAGTTATCAAGATCAGATTCTGTTAGACGTAAGTTGTCTGAGACAGTATGACCGACCTGGAGTAAATTCCTGTGGGACTCGATTACAGTCTTTATATAATCATATTTTTGGTTAGCGCTCCTTATGGAACTTGCTAGTCTGTAAACGTAATCTGGGTCAGTTTCTACACAGTTGTCACATCTGATAGTTTTTAGAAAGTTTTCCAAGCTGAATTTGAAGAGCTGTCAAGAATTTTGCATTCCTTTCTAGAGGATTCATTCTTGTGGTAAATTGAGCCTGATAGGGTTTATGTAGCTACTTGTACAGCTATGGTATCTGCTCCTTGATGTAGAGCAGATATAATTATTGACAGCCTGATATTTCTTGAGGCTGGTTGTAATTTACCTCATTTAGAGGTTAGCTACCTACCTAATAATAAGCAACTAAGATTTGAGTGGTACCTTGGTCTCACTACAGGTGTTCCTCAGCTTAGCTCTTCAAAATCAGCTTCGGATGGGTAGTGGACTTACAGTAACACTCAAAGACATACATAGAAATATGCAATAAAATATAATTACACAATAAATGGTTAATCCCACCCTTGATAGGGTCAGCACAAAAATGAATAATATATATGCTACTAACTAGCTCAAGCCTAGTCGTGAGAATTTCTACTTAAGAAACTAAAACTATATTTAGTCTATGCTTGTGCCAAATTCAACACAATCACAGTCTAAATTGCTACCTAATAAAGGTTGGCAAAGATTATATTGTGGTGCAATAATGTGCAAATAATTGTGCTGTGTTTTTGGGTTTTTTGGATTTTATATAATATACACTTGAATAATTATGTGTATAAGAAATTAAATGAACACAAGAGAATTAATTGTGTTTGGCAAGTATTCTACTGCCGTAAATATTATCTAACTCCTGAATGTACTCCTAATTGTGAAATAAAATGTTATCAGGGTTATTAATGATTAACTAGTATGAGATCAGTAATTTATATTAGTATACTGGATTCAAAAATGTTAATGATCCACTGACTTGAGTGAATCAGTAACTATAACATGGATTCAGGCTATAATGGACAGTCTGCTGACAGCCATATATTGAAACATTTGTATAGCCTAAATGGTTAACACATAATTGGTGTTAGTGATTAATATAAGGTTATGAGCTGTTGCTCCTGGTGACCTAAAGATTCTTACTTCAGTATGAAGTGTAGGCCTAAGTGTTGTGGGCAATAAACTGCGTCCCACGAGTGCTACCTTATACATAAGGTATAAGTAGCACTGAATTGGTGTGACTTAGGCTAACCTATGTGTTACGTTGTTAGTAGACACAATTAATTAAAAGGGTTAGTCTTCATTACATCACACAAGGATTAGTTACTATTAATTAGTATTTGTAATTATAATTTATGTTTATCCGGTTCGAAGGACCATAATGTGGGACATTTGGGGCTTGACTCTATTTATTTAAATATTAATGTAATGAAAATCAATTACGAAGGACCACCCGCTTTTATAGGAAAGAGGGAAACTAAGAAAACATGATCATTAAAATTTCCTAGATGAACCAGTAACTATGGATAAAATACTAGAGAATATGATCACTGAAAATAATTAATGGGCTGTATAATTAAATGAATCAAAGCCTCAAACACCTACATTAGGGGGGTATTACTGGAACTCAATACGTCCAGGAACTAGTGTGGTTCGTTCACCAGTCCAATGTATAATAATCTAATCCTATGAACATTTATAGAGTCATTATCTTTATCATCAATGAGAACATAGATTACGAACATGAAAATAATAATTGTAATAAACACATGTTAATCCAATGAACAGAGTTCTGCATGTAAAGGAATACAGATAATAGAAATCAAGGAATACAAAAGGAATCTTAGCTTAAAGACGATTTCCAAGAAGTTAGTTACGACTCATCCTCTGATTCTCCTGGACTCGTCATGGAACACTGGGAGTTGATTAACATGGGAAATGACAGCTCGGAGAATTCTTCACTCATGCTGTAAATCAAATTGTTTTCAGTAGCAACAGATTAAGCTACTAGATATCTATGTTCAAGAAATTGAGATTAATAATAAGAGGAAATAATGACCTGTAGTTTTTTATTGTCGCACGGCATCACGACAAGCTACCCAGCTATAAACCCACCCCCTATATGATGCATCAAATAAGAATAAAGGTACTTAGCTAATATGGGCACTGTGTAAGTTAAGGCTTGCCGAAGTTCGCGTCCTAGGTTCCGGTCCAGCCTATCCTAGATACTGACGCGCTTCACTGGCCGGTCACGTGGTATTACATAGAACCAAATTTAACAGGTTCTGGCCGAATGTCAAATTAATCTCTTGATCATTCGACTGGTTATGTAAATGACACTGACACCAGTGAAGTTAAAGTCTGCAAAGGTTCTTCACTCCTCACAGTGGCGACTTTCTTCTAGAGGTCTTGATGGCGTCTACCCTGGAGGCTGGGGTAATGGCGTCTCGTCGTGAGCGCGTCACCTCGTGAACTGGCGTCTTCTCCACCCTGCTCCGCGTCCCGCATTTGTTACTCAAATTATTTATTACGGATATTATCATTCCTTGCAGTTGTGATTGAAATGCTCGGATAAGGACGGGTTTATTATTTAGAGGAGTTAAATATTATTATTTGCCCGTTTTATGATAGTAAACGAACAATGGAGATGAATTAAAGTCTCTCCAGGGCATTCAAGCGTGACATTAAATTTATTACTAGATAACAGTTATAACTATAAACGCTCTATTTGGCTTTAGTTGGGGATCAGTTTATCTGTAATTAATTATCACACAGAACACCGTTGTTTATAGAGAATCAAATTCAATTCTCTGCCACACTGGATATAAATGTGTTTATTACAATGGAATCTGACGCAATACTGGCGTCGGGTGACGTAAGAATTCTAGCCTTATTGTACAGATGTAATCATTAGTACATGTGAACTCTACGCTTGGTTAATTTTATCACTACAATGATTAGTAGAATTAGTAATAAATAATGAGAATACAACAGTGTTGTATTTAGTGTTGGAAATTTCCAACAAGGTATGAGTTACGAGGAAAGGCTGAGGGAAATGCACCTTACGACACTTGAAGACAGAAGAGTAAGGGGAGACATGATCACAGCCTACAAAATCCTCAGAGGAATCGACCGGGTAAACAAGGATAAACTATTCAACATTGGTGGTACGCGAACAAGGGGACACAGGTGGAAACTGAGTACCCACATGAGCCACAGAGACGTTAGAAGGAACTTTTTCAGTGTCAGAGTAGTTAACGGATGGAATGCATTTAGCAGTGATGTGGTGGAGGCTGACTCTATACACAGTTTCAAATGTAGAAATGATAGAACCCAGTAGGCTCAGGAATCTGAACACCAGTTGATTGACATTTGAGAGGCAGGACCAAAGAGCCAAAGCTCAACCCCTGCAAGAACAAATAGGTGATTACAAGTAGGTGAGTACACACACACACACAGTGTGTGTGTGTTTTTTTTTTAAGTATCAGAGTGGTTGACAAATGGAATGCAGTAGGAAGTGATGTGGTGGAGGCTGACTCCATACACAGTTTCAAGTGTAGATATGATAGAGCCCAATAGGCTCAGGAACCTGTACTCCTGTTGATTGACGGTTGAGAGGCGGGACCAAAGAGCCAGAGCTCAACCCCCACAAGCACAACTAGGTGAGTACACACACACACACAAGCAAGCGAAGAAATGTATGGAAGCGAAGAAACTGAACAAAAGGGCGTGGAGGAACTTCCGGAATAACAGAACACTAGAAAGCAGAGAGAGATACCAGAGAACCAGAAATGAGTACGTCAGGGTAAGAAGAGAAGCAGAGAAAAGTTTTGAAAATGATATAGCAAACAAAGCCAAGACCGAACCAAAGCTACTCCACAGTCACATCAGAAGGAAAACAACAGTGAAAGAACAGGTATTGAAACTTCGAACAGGCGAGGACAGGTATACAGTGAATGACAGAGAGGTGTGTGAAGAACTCAACAAGAGGTTCCAGGAGGTCTTCACAATAGAACAAGGTGAGGTCACTGTGCTAAGAGAAAGGGAGGTAAACCAGGCGACCTTTGAAGAGTTCGAAATTACGAGAGAGGAGGTCAAGAGACACCTGCTGGATCTGGATGTTAGAAAGGCTGTTGGTCCAGATGGGATCTCACCATGGATACTGAAAGAGTGTGCAGAGGCACTTTGCTTGCCACTCTCCATAGTGTATAGTAAGTCACTGGAGACGGGAGACCTACCAGAAATATGGAAGATGGCGAATGTAGTCCCAATATACAAAAAGGGCGACAGGAAAGAGGCACTGAACTACAGGCCAGTGTCCTTGACTTGTATACCATGCAAGGTGATGGAGAAGATCGTGAGAAAAAACCTGGTAACACATCTGGAGAGAAGGGACTTCGTGACAAATCGTCAACATGGGTTCAGGGAGGGTAAATATTGCCTTACAGGCTTGATAGAATTCTACGATTAGGTGACAAAGATTAAACAAGAAAGAGAGGGCTGGGCGGACTGCATTTTCTTGGATTGTCGGAAAGCCTTTGACACAGTACCGCATAAGAGCCTGGTACATAAGCTGGATAGACAGGCAGGTGTAGCTGGTAAGGTGCTCCAGTGGATAATGGAGTATCTAAGCAATAGGAAGCAGAGAGTTACGGTGAGGGGTGAGACCTCCGATTGGCGTGAAGTCACCAGTGGAGTCCCACAGGGCTCTGTACTCGGTCCTATCTTGTTTCTGATATATGTAAATGATCTCCCAGAGGGTATCAATTCATTTCTCTCAATGTTTGCGGACAATGCTAAAATTATGAGAAGGATTAAAACAGAAGAGGACTGTTTGAGGCTTCAAGAAGACCTAGACAAGCTGAAGGAATGGTCGAACAAATGGATGTTAGAGTTTAACCCAACCAAATGTAATGTAATGAAGATAGGTGTAGGGAGCAGGAGGCCAGATACAAGGTATCATCTGGGAGAGGAAATCCTTCAGGAGTCAGAAAAGGAAAAAGACTTGGGGGTTGATATCACGCCTGACCTGTCTCCTGCAGCACATATCAAGCGGATAACATCAGCGGCATATGCCAGGCTGGCCAACATACGAACGGCATTCAGAAACTTGTGTAAAGAATCATTCAGAACTTTGTATACCACATATGTCAGGCCAATCCTGGAGTATGCAGCCCCAGCATGGAGTCCATATCTACTCAAGGATAAGACTAAACTAGAAAAGGTTCAAAGGTTTGCCACCAGACTAGTACCCGAGCTGAGAGGTATGAGCTACGAGGAGAGACTACGGGAATTAAACCTCACTTCGCTGGAAGACAGAAGAGTTAGGGGGGACATGATCACCACATTCAAGATTCTGAAGGGAATTGATAGGGTAGATAAAGACAGTCTATTTAACACAAGGGGAACACGCACAAGGGGACACATGTGGAAACTGAGTGCCCAAATGAGCCACAGAGATATTAGAAAGAACTTTTTTAGTTCTTTTTAGTTTTTTAGAACTTTTTTAGTTTAGGCTCAGGAATCTGTACACCTGTTGATTGACGGTTGAGAGGCGGGACCAAAGAGCCAGAGCTCAACCCCCGCAAACACAACTAGGTGAGTACACACACAGGTAAGGTTGTAGGAGCTGGTGGCGGAGTGGACAGCATGCTGTGCGTGTGATCGTATTGTCCCGGGTTCGATCCCGGGCGCCGGCGAGAAACGATGGGCAGAGTTTCTTGCACCCTATTACCTAGCAGTAAATAGGTACCTGGGAGTTAGTCAGCTGTCACGGGCTGCTTCCTGGTGTGGTGTTAAAAAAAAATAGTAGCAGTAGAAACAGTTGATTGACAGTTGAGAGGCAGGCCAAAAGAGCAGAGCTCAACCCCTGCAAGCACAACTAGGTGAATACAACTAGGTGAATACACTCACTCATAGGGCGGTCTAGAAGCTGAGCGGACAGTGCACAGGATTCGTAATTCTGTGGCCAGGGTTCGATTCCCGGACCAGGCAGAAACAAATAGGCAAAGTTTCTTTCACCCTGATGGGCCTGTTACTTAGCAGTAAATAGGTACCTGGGAATTAGACAGCTGTTACAGAGCTGCTTCCTGGGTGTGTCTGTATGTGTGTGTGGGAACCAAAATTAGTTAGTTAGTAGTTAGTTTCAGTTTAATTGATTGACAGTTGAGAGGCGGGCCAAAAAAGCAGAGCTCAACCTCTGCAAGAACTACTAGGTGAACACAACTAGGTGAATACACACACTCACAATCACTGTTGTGATGGGAGAACCACAACCCCCAACACAAGAATACCGGAGGGGAGTGGGGAACTCCCAACTTTCCTGTTCATAGAAACCTTTTTTCCCTGAACCCTTCTTGTCCCCATTCAAATTCTCATTAAAATATCCATCCCCCTCACCCAAAATCTTCCATGTTAACTGAGGTGAGGACCACCTCACCACCTTCCATACACTTCACCACCTTCCCTACCCTAACATTCACCACCTTCCCTTTCTTTCACCTCCTTTCCTACCCTTCACCACCTTCTCTACCTTTCGCATGTTCCCTACCCTATCATTCACCACCTTTTTTACCCCGCCATTCACCACCTTCCCTCCCGTTCACCACCTTCCCTGCCCTTCACCACTTTCCCTACACTACCCTTCAAAACTTTAACTCTCTTTCACCACCTTTCCTACCCTTCACCACCTTCCCTACCCTACCATTCACCACATTCCCTACCCTACCTTTCACCACCTTCTCTTTCCTAACCTTTACCAACTACCCTACCCTTCACCACCTTCCCTACCTTTCACCACCTTCTCTTTCCTAACCTTTACCAACTACCCTACCCTTCACCACCTTCCCTGCCATTCACCACCTTCCCTAACCTACTTTCAACAATTTCCCTAATTTTAAACACCTTCCCTACCATTTACCACATTCCTTACATGCCGTTCACTACCTTCCCTACCTTTCACCTCCTTCCCTTCCTTTCCCTACAATTCACCACCTTCCCTACTCTACTCTACCATTCACCATCTTCTCTGCCTTATTCCACCTTCCCAAATAATCACCACTTTTCCTACCCTACCCTTAAACTCTTTCCCTACCTTTCACAACCTTCCCTACCGTATCATTCACCACATTACCTACCTTTCTCCATCTTCCCTAACTTTTACCACCTTCCCAACCCTACCCTTCACCAATTTCCCTACGCTACCCTTCACCACCGTCCCTACCCTACCCTTCAACACTTTCACTACGAATCACCACCTTTCCTTCCCTACCCTTCATAACTTACCCTACCCTACAATTTTCCACCTTCTCTAAGCTATACTTCACCACCTTCCCTACCTTTCACCACCTTTCCTTCCCTACCCTTCATAACTTACCCTACCCTACAATTTTCCACCTTCTCTACGCTTTACTTCACCACCTTCCCTTCCTTTCACCACCGTTCCAACCCTACCCTGCACTCCTTTCCCTACGATACCCTTCATCACCTTCCCAGCCCTTCAGGTCCAGAACCTTCTCTACTCTACCATTTACCACATTCCCTGCCATTCATCTTTCTTCCCTAACCTACCATTTACCACCTTCACTATCCTTCACCACCTTTTTTACCCATCACTATCTTCTGTACACTCCACCAACTTCCACCCCTCCCCTACCATTCACGACCTTCCCTCCCCTACCCTTCACCACCTTCCCTACCTTTCACCACCTTCCCTCCGCAACCAATCACCCCTTTCCGAAACTTTTATCACCTTCCCTACCTTTCACCACAATCCCTACCTCTCACCACCTTTGCTACCAATCACCATCTCCCTTACCCAACCCTTCACCACCATACCCACCATTCAAAACCTTTCCTACCCTACCCCTAAACTACCTTCCCTACCATTCACCAATTTCCCTACCCTACCGTTCACCATCCTCCCTACCTTTCACAATCTTGCCTACCCTGCTATTCACCACCTTCCTTACCCTACCTTTCACCACATTCCCTACCTTTCACCACATTCCCTATCCTTCACCACCTTCGCTACCAATCACCACCTCTACGCTATCTATGACAACATTATCTACCTTTGTCCACCTTCCCTACCCTACTATTCACCACCTTCCCAACCCTACTTTTCACTATCTTTCCTACGCTTCACTTCACGACCTTCGTAACGCTACCCTTTACCACCTTCCCTACACTTCACCAACTTCCCTTCCTAACCCTTCACATCCTTCTCTACCTTTCACCATCTTCAACTTCTTTCACCAATTTCCTTCTTTTCCCCACCTTCCCTACCCTACACCAACTTCCCTACCTTTCACCACCTTACCTACCCTACCATTCACCACATTCCATACCTTTCCCCACATTCCCTACCCTTCACCACTTTCCTTACCCTTCACCGCCTTCACTACCAATTACCATCTCCCCTACTCAACTCTTCAACACCTTACCTACCATTCACCACCTTTCCTACCCTACACTACACTACCTTCCCTACCATTCACCAATTTCCCTACCCTACCGTTCACCATCCTCCCTACCTTTCACAATCTTCCCTACCCTGCTATTCACCACCTTCCCTACCCTACCTTTCACCTCATTCCCTACCTTTCACCACATTCCCTACCCTTCGTCACTTTCCCTACCTTTCACCATCTTAGCTACACATCCATTCACCACCTTCCTTACCCTACCATTCACCACATTTCCTTCCTTTCACAACCTTCCCTACCCTTCACTACTTTCTCTACCTTTCACCACCTTCCCTACTCTACCCTACTATTCACTACCTTCGCTACCCTACTATTCACCACTTTCCCTACCTTTGACCACCTTCCCTACCCTTCACCACATTTCTTACCCGAACCTTCACTACCTCTCAACCCTACCATTCACCTCCTTCCCTCCTCCTACCATTTACAACCTTCCCTACCCATCACCACCTTCTCTTCCATTCACCATCGTCCTTACCCAATCCTTCACCACCTTTCCTATCCTACGATTCACCACCATTCCTATCTTTCACCACCTTACCATCCATTCACTACCTTCCCTACCTTTCACAACCTTTTTTACTATACCCTTCTACACCTTCTCTAATTCATCACTTTCCCTACCAATCACCATCTTCCCCACCCCTACCCTTCAACCCCTTCCTTACCAAACCCATCATCACCTTCCCTACCCTACACTTCACAACCATGACGATCAATCCCTATCTTCCCTACTCTACCCTTCATCACCTTCCATACCTTGCACCACCTTCCCTACCCTTCCCTATCCTTCCATTCACCACCATCCATACCCTACCATTCACCACCTTTCCTACCAATCACCATCTCCCCTACCCAACCCTTCACCACCTTACCTACCATTCAACACCTTTCCTACCCTACTCTAAACTACCTTCTTTACCATTTACTATCTTTCCTACCTTTCACAACCTCCCCTACCCTACCCTTCACCACCTTCGCTACCAATCACCACCGTCTCTGCACTATCTATCTCAACCTTACCTACCTTTGTCCACCTTCCCTGCCTTACCATTCACCACCTTCCCTACCCTACTTTTCACATCCTCTCCTACGCTTCACTTCACGACCTTCTTAACGCTACCCTTTACCACCTTCCCTACACTTCACCAAATTCCCTACCAAACCCTTCACCTCCTCCTCTACCTTTCACCATCTTCCCTTCCTTTCAGCAATTTCCATCTTTTCCCCACCTTCGCTACCCTTCGCCAACTTCCCTACCTTTCACCACCTTACCTACCCTACCATTCATCACCTTCCCTACCCTACCAGTCACTAAATTCCTTACCTTTCCCCTCATTCCCTACCCTTCACCACCTTCCTTACCCTTCACCACCTTCCCTACCAATCACCAACTCCCCTACCCATCTCTTCAACACCTTACCTACCATCCACCACCTTTCCTACCCTACCCTACACTACCTTCCCTACCATTCACCAATTTCTCTACTCTACCGTTCTCCAGCTTCCCTACCTTTCACAACCTTCCCTACCCTGCTATTCACCATCTTCCCTACCCTACCTCTCAGCGCATTCTCTACCTTTTACCACATTTCTTACCCTTTACCACCTTCCCTACCTCATCAATCACCACCTACGCTACCCTACCTTTCACCATCTTCCCTACCCTCACCTCCTTTCCCTCCCCTACCATTCACCACCCACCCTACTTTTCATCACCTTCCCTACCCTTCACCACCTTCCCTACCCTTCACCACCTTCCATCTCTTTCCCCACTTTCCCTACCATTCACAACATTCCCTTCCTTTCACAACCTTCCCTACCCTTCACCACCATCCCTACTTTTCACTACCTTCCCTACTCTACCACTCGCCACCTTCCTTACCTTTCACAACCTTTGCTACTCTTCCCTTCACCACCTTCCCTACCCTTCAGCACCTTCCCTACCCTTCACCAGCGTTTCTACCATTCATCACCTTCTCTACTCTTCATCACCTTTCCAACCCTACCATTCACCACCTTTCCAACCCTACCATTCACCACCTTCCCTGCTTTTCACCACATTCCCTACCCTACCCTTCACCATCTTTCGTACCCTACCCTTCACCACCTGTCCTACCATTCACCACCTTCCAATCCCTACCCTTCACCACCTTCCCTACCATTCATCACCCTCCTTTTCTTGCGCAACCTTCCCTACCATTCGCAACCTTCCCTACCTTTCACCACCTTTCTTACCATTCACCTTTCTTCCCTAACCTTCCATTTCCACCTTCCTTACTCTTCGCCACCTTCCCCACCTATCACCACCTTCCCTACCCTACTATTCACTACCTTCCCCCCCTTATTATTCTACACTTTTTCTACCTTTCACAACATTCCCTGCCCTACCATTAACCATCTACCCTCCTTTTTTTTACCCTCCCTATCCTTCACCATCTTACCAACCTTACACCACCTTTCCTACTTACCCTTCACCACCTTCCTTACCCCTTCAACAACTTCTTACCATTCACCACCTTCCCCAATTGCCCTATCCTATGCTTCCTTCACCACTTTCCTTACGTTTCACCAGCTTCAGTACCCTATCATTCACTCCCTTCCCTTACCTTGCACCACCTTCCCTACTCTATCACTCGGAACCTTCCCTACTTTTCAGCACCTGTCATACCCTTCACCACCTACCCTATCTTTTCCCACCATCCCTACCCTTCATCGCCTTCCCTACCTTTCACCACCTTCCCTACCCTTCCATTCCCACCTTTCCTACCCTACCATTCACCACTTTCCCTACCCTACCATTCACCACCTTTCCTACCCTTCACCACCTTCATTATCTTTTCCCTCCTTATCCCACCCTTCACCACCTTCCCTATCTTTTCCCTCCTTATCCTACCCTTCACCATCTTCCCTTCCCTTCACCACCTTCCCTATCCTACCATTTACCATCTTCTCTACCTCTCACCACCTTCCCTACCTTTCACCACCTTCCCTACCCTTTAATAACTTCCCTAACATTCAACACTTTTCCTACCCTACCATTCACCACCCTCCCTTCCTTTCGCTACCATTCCTACCCTACACCACCTTCCCTATCTTTTCTCACCATCCTTACCCTCCATCACCTTCCCTACCTTTCACCACCTTCCCCACCTACCATTCACCACCTTCCTTACCCAACAATTCATCACCTTCCCTTCCCTACCATTCATCATCTTTCCAACCCTTCACAACCTTACCTATCTTTTCCCACCTTCCCTACCCTTCACCACCACCCCTACCATTCACCACCTTCCCTATCCTACCTTTTACCACCTTCCCTACCTTTCACCACCTACCCTACCCTACTATTCATCACCTTCTCTACCCTACTATTCACTACCTTCCCTTCCCTTTACCACCTTTACTATCTTTCACCCCTTTCCCTACACTACTGTTCACGACCTTGCTTACCCAGTAATTCACCACGTGACCTTCCTTTTACCATCTTCCCTTCCCTTTACAATCTTCCCTACCCTACCTTAACCACCTTCCCTGCCATTCACCACCTTCTCTACCTTTCACCTCCTTCCCTACCCCTATCATTCACCGCCTTCCATACGTTTCACACCTTCCCAACTTTTCCCTGCACCACCTTCACTTCCAAATAACCCCTTCCCTTCCCGACCCTTCACCACCTTCATTACCATTCACCACTCTCCCTACCCTTCACCACCTTCCCTTCCCTACCCGTCACCACCTTCCCAACCTTCCACTACTTTCCATACCCCTCACCACCTTTCCTACCCTACATTTCACCATTTTCTTTACCCTACCATTCACCTTCTTCCCTACCCATCCCCTAAAAACCTTATCGCCGCTGCCTTGTCTTCCCTCTTCTTTCCTTTACTACCTTCCCTACCCTTCAAGACCTTCCCTATCCTTTGTGAACTTCCTGCAATTCCACACCTTCCCCACCCTTCATCACCTTCCCTACCCTTCATCACCTTCCCTACCCTTCATCACCTTCCCCACCCTTCATCACCTTCCCTACCCTTCATCACCTTCCCTACCCTTCATCACCTTCCCCACCCTTCATCACCTTCCCTACCCTTCATCACCTTCCCCACCCTTCATCACCTTCCCCACCCTTCATCACCTTCCCTACCCTTCATCACCTTCCCCACCCTTCATCACCTTCCCCACCCTTCATCACCTTCCCTACCCTTCATCACCTTCCCTACCCTTCATCACCTTCCCCACCCTTCATCACCTTCCCTACCCTTCATCACCTTCCCCACCCTTCATCACCTTCCCCACCCTTCATCACCTTCCCTACCCTTCACCACCTTCATTACCCTTCATCACCTTCCCTACCCTTCATCACCTTCCCCACCCTTCATCACCTTCCTCACCCTTCATCACCTTCCCCACCCTTCATCACCTTCCCCACCCTTCGTCACCTTCCCCACCCTTCATCACCTTCCCTACCCTTCACCACCTTCATTACCCTTCATCACCTTCCCTACCCTTCATCACCTTCCCCACCCTTCATCACCTTCCCCACCCTTCATCACCTTCCCCACCCTTCATCACCTTCCCAACCCTTCATCACCTTCCCCACCCTTCATCACCTTCCCCACCCTTCATCACCTTCCCTACCCTTCACCACCTTCATTACCCTTCATCACCTTCATTACCCTTCATCACCTTCCCCACCCTTCATCACCTTCCCCACCCTTCATCACCTTCCCTACCCTTCATCACCTTCCCTACCCTTCACCACCTTCCCTACCCTTCATCACCTTCCCCACCCTTCATCACCTTCCCTACCCTTCATCACCTTCCCTACCCTTCACCACCTTCCCCACCCTTCATCACCTTCCCCACCCTTCATCACCTTCCCCACCCTTCATCACCTTCCCCACCCTTCATCACCTTCCCCACCCTTCACCACCTTCCCCATCCTTCACCACCTTCCCCATCCTTCACCACCTTCCCTACCCTTCATCACCTTCCCCACCCTTCACCACCTTCCCCACCCTTCATCACCTTCCCCACCCTTCATCACCTTCCCTACCCTTCATCACCTTCCCTACCCTTCATCACCTTCCCCACCCTTCATCACCTTTCCTACCCTTCATCACCTTCCATACCCTTCATCACCTTCCCTACCCTTCACCACCTTCACCACCCTTCATCACCTTCCCTACCCTTCATCACCTTCCCTACCCTTCATCACCTTCCCCATCCTTCATCACCTTCCCCACCCTTCATCACCTTCCCCACCCTTCATCACCTTCCCTACCCTTCATCACCTTCCCTACCCTTCACCACCTTCCCTACCCTTCACCACCTTCCCTACCCTTCATCACCTTCCCTACCCTTCATCACCTTCCCCACCCTTCACCACCTTCCCTACCCTTCATCACCTTCCCTACCCTTCATCACCTTCCATACCCTTCATCACCTTCCCCATCCTTCATCACCTTCCCCACCCTTCATCACCTTCCCCACCCTTCATCACCTTCCCTACCCTTCATCACCTTCCCCACCCTTCATCACCTTCCCTACCCTTCACCACCTTCATTACCCTTCATCACCTTCCATACCCTTCATCACCTTCCCCATCCTTCATCACCTTCCCCACCCTTCATCACCTTCCCCACCCTTCATCACCTTCCCTACCCTTCATCACCTTCCCCACCCTTCATCACCTTCCCTACCCTTCACCACCTTCCCTACCCTTCATCACCTTCCCTACCCTTCATCACCTTCCCCACCCTTCACCACCTTCCCTACCCTTCATCACCTTCCCTACCCTTCATCACCTTCCATACCCTTCATCACCTTCCCCATCCTTCATCACCTTCCCTACCCTTCATCACCTTCCCTACCCTTCATCACCTTCCCTACCCTTCACCACCTTCATTACCCTTCTCCACTTTCCCTACGATTTACGATCTGTCGTACACTTCATCTCCTTTCGTAACCTTCACCACTTAATTTCCTTGCTAGTTCCAGTCTAAGACAGTCACCTCCACTGCCAGTCTAAGACAGTCACCTCCACTGACAATATATGACAGTCAACTCCACTGCCAGTTTAAGACAGTCACCTCCACTGACAATATATGAGTCAACTCCACTGCCAGTCTATGGCAGTCGTCTCCTCTGCCAGTCTAAGACAGTCACCTCCACTGCCAGTCTAAGACAGTTACCTCCACTGCCAGTCTAAGACAGTCACCTCCACTGCCAGTCTAAGACAGTTACCTCCACTGCCAGTTTAAGACAGTCACCTCCACTGACAATATATGACAGTCAACTCCACTGCCAGTCTATGGCAGTCGTCTCCTCTGCCAGTCTAAGACAGTCACCTCCACTGCCAGTCTAAGACAGTCACCTCCACTGCCAGTCTGAGACAATCACCTCCACTGCCAGTCTAAGACTTTTACCTCTGCCAGTCTAAGACAGTCACCTCCACTGCCAGTCTAAGACAGTCACCTCCACTGCCAGTCTAAGACATTCACCTCCACTGCCTGTCTAAGACAGTCACCTCCACTGCCAGTCTAAGACAGTCACCTCCACTGCCAGTCTAAGACAGTCACCTCCACTGCCAGTCTAAGACAGTCACCTCCACTGCCTGTCTAAGACAGTCACCTCCACTGCTGGTCTAAGACAGTCACCTCCACTTCCTGTCTAAGACAGTCACCTCCACTCCCTGTCTAAGACAGTCACTTCCACTGCCAGTCTAAAGACAGTGAGCTGCACAGTCAGTCATCAACACACTCACCAACAATCACTTTCACTACTAGTTACCAAGACACTCACTATCTAGCAACTCTATTACCAATCACGAAGATATTCACCATCATTCACTCTCACTACCAGTTACCAAGATACTTACCATCACTCACTTCTACAAACAGGTACCCACACACCATCAACCACCTCTAATACCAGTCACACTTGGGCTGGACGGTAGAGCAACGCTCTTGCTTAATGCAGGTCGGCGTTTAATTCCCGACCGTCCAGGCACCATTCCTTCCCCCCGTCCCATCCCAAATCATTATCCTGACCCCCATCCAAGTGCTATATAGCGGTATTGCTAAATATATAGGCGTTTTCTCCTGATAATTCCCTTTTTTCACCTCTACGGTCAGTCACCAAGACATCATCACCATTTGTACCGTAAGTCACCATCTTCGCTTTAAATGTCAAAATTCCATCCTCCCTATAAAGAAACATTGCTGATATCACTTAAGACATGTGCCTAACAAATGATAGTATTATTACTATTACTCCTATCATAGTATTAGAGTATTTAATACTTTGAATATTTTTTCGTTAATTTTCAAAGTAGTAAAGATGAAATACTTCAGGTACGTATTTCTCGTGAGCTTGGTGTGGTGGGGAATAATGTGTGTTGTTCCCAGCGAGGGGAAGATGAAGGACGCAACTGATACTTACCGAGATACCTAACAAAGCAGACCAGAAAAGTCACGGCCTAAAGGAGAAGATAAAATCCATCCCCACAGTTGGGAGTATCTTCGTTAATATCTTTGGATTAGGCACCCAGCCACATGACAGGAAATCTCTGCCCGCGCAGCCTCTTCCCTGTTGGCCAAGGTCAGGAGATGGCTTAGCACCCTGCCCCTTGTGGGTGGATACTTTTCCATAGACCATATCGTGAAGCGCCTCCCCGTCGAGCCCTCATCAATACGGGATAAGGTCAGGGGATGGCTTAGCACCCTGCCCCTTGTGGGTAGATACTATGCAATAGCCCATGTCGAGAAGCCTTTCCCAGTCGAATCCTCAAAAATACGGGAAAAGATCAGGGGATGGTGGAGTTTGTGTCTCCTAATTGGAAGAAACTCCCTCCAATCCTACAGTGAAAATGCAATGATCCCGGAGGAGGAACCCCTGACCAGTGAAACCAATCCCCGGACCAATGTAATTGACCCCCTGGAAAGTGTGCCTGATCCCCTGTCAGGTGTACACGACACTATACTCCACGACACAATATACCACGACACTATATACCACGACACTATACTCCACGACACTATACTCCACGACACAATATACCACGACACTATACTCCACGACACTATACTCCACGACACTATACTCCACGACACAATACACCATGACACTATACATCACGACACTATACTCCACGACACTATACACCACGACATTATATTCCACGACACTATACTCCACGACACTATTCACCACGACACTATACACCACGACATTATTCTCCACGACACTATACTCCACGACATTATACTCAACGACACTATATACAACGACACTATACTCCAGGACACTTTACTCCACGATACTATACTACACAACACTATACTCCACGACACTATACTCCACAACACTATACACCACGACACTATACACAATGACACCATACACCACGACACTATACTCCACGACACTATACTCCACGGCACTATACACCACAACATTATACTCCACGACACTATAATCCACGACACTATACACAATGACACTATACATCACGACACTATACTTCACGATACTATACACCACGACATTATGCTCCACAACACTATACTCTACGACACTATACTCCACGACACTATACACCACGACACTATACACAACGACACTATACTCCACGACAATATATACTCCACGACACTATACTCTACGTTATTATACTCCACGACATTATACTCCACGACCCTATACACAACGACACTATACACAACGACACTATACTCCAGGACACAATACTCCCGGACACTATTCTCCACGACACTATACTCCAGGACACAATACTCCCGGACACTATTCTCCACGACACTATACTTCACGACACTATCCACACAGACACTATTCTCCACGACACTATACTTCACGACACTATCCACACAGACACTATTCTCCACGACACTATACTCCGCACTATACTTTAAGACACTATTCTCCACTACACTACACTCCATGGAGTATAGTGTCGTGGAGTATAGTGTCGTGGTGTATAGTGTCGTTGTGTATAGTGTCGTGGAGTATAGTGTCGTGGAGTATTCCACGACACTATAATCCACGACACTATACACCACGACACTATACACCACGACACTATACTCCACAACCCGATACACCACGATACTATACTCTACGACACTATACTCCACGACACTATTCACCACGACATTGTACTCCACGACCCTATACACCACGACATTATTCACAACTACACTATACTCCACGACACTATACCCTACGTTATTATACTCCACGACATTATACTTACCGACACTATACACAACGACACTATACTCCCCGACACTATCCACACCGACACTATTCTCCACGACACTATACTCCACGACACTATACTCCACGACACTATACTCCACGACACTATACACCACGACATTATACTCCACGACACTATACTCCACGACACTATACTCCACGACACTATTCACCACGACACTATACACCACGAAATTATTCTCCACGACACTATACTCCACGACATTATACTCAACGACACTATATACAACGACACTATACTCCAGGACACTATACTCCACGATACTATACTACACAACACTATACTCCACGACACTATACTCCACAACACTATACACCTCGTCACTATACACAATGACACCATACACCACGACACTATACTCCACGACACTATACTCCACGGCACTATACACCACAACATTATACTCCACGACACTATAATCCACGATACTATACACAATGACACTATACATCACGACACTATACTTCACGATACTATACACCACGACATTATGCTCCACAACACTATACTCCACGACACTATACTCCACGACACTATACACCACGACACTATACACAACGACAATATATACTCCACGACAATATATACTCCACGACACTATACTCTACGTTATTATACTCCACGACATTATACTCCACGACCCTATACACAACGACACTATACACAACGACACTATACTCCAGGACACAATACTCCCGGACACTATTCTCCACGACACTATACTCCAGGACACAATACTCCCGGACACTATTCTCCACGACACTATACTTCACGACACTATCCACACAGACACTATTCTCCACGTCACTATACTTCACGACACTATCCACACAGACACTATTCTCCACGACACTATACTCCGCACTATACTTTAAGACACTATTCTCCACTACACTATACTCCACGACACTACACTCCATGGAGTATAGTGTCGTGGAGTATAGTGTCGTGGTGTATAGTGTCGTGGTGTATAGTGTCGTGGTGTATAGGGTCGTGGAGTACAATGTCGTTTTTAATAGTGTCGTGGAGTATAGTGTCGTGGAGTATTCCACGACACTATAATCCACGACACTATACACCACGACACTATACACCACGACACTATACTCCACAACCCGATACACCACGATACTATACTCTACGACACTATACTCCACGACACTATTCACCACGACATTGTACTCCACGACCCTATACACCACGACATTATTCACAACTACACTATACTCCACGACACTATACCCTACGTTATTATACTCCACGACATTATACTTACCGACACTATACACAACGATAATATACTCCCCGACACTATCCACACCGACACTATTCTCCACGACACTATACTCCACGACACTATACTCCACGACACTATACTCCACGACACTTTTCTCAACTACACTATACTCCACGACACTATACTCCACGACACTATTCTCCACGACAATATACTCCACGACACTATACTCCACAACACTATACACCACGACACTATACTCCACAAAACTATACACCACAACACTATACTCCACGACAATATACTCCACGACACTATACTCCACAACACTATACACCACGACACTATACTCCACAAAACTATACACCACAACACTATACTCCACGACAATATACTCCACAACTATATACACCACGACACTATGCTCCACGACACTATACTGCACGACACTATACTCCACGACACTACACACCACGACACTATACTCCGCAACACTATACTCCACGACACTATAATCCACGACACTATAATCCACGACACTATACTCCACGGCACTGTACACCACGACACTATACTCCACGACACTATACTGCACGACACTATACTCCACGACACTATACACCACGACACTATACTCCGCAACACTATACTCCACGACACTATAATCCACGACACTATACTCCACGACACTATTCTCCGCAACACTATACTCTACGACACTATAATCCACGACACTATACTCCACGACACTATACTTTACGACACTATACACCACGCCACTATACTCCACAACACTATTCTCCACGACACAATACACCACGACACTATACTCCACAACACTATAATCTGCACGATACTATTCTCCATTACACTATACACCACGACACTATACTCCACAACACTATACTCCACGACACTATAATCCATGACAGTATACTCCACGACACTATACTTCACGATACTATACACCACGACACTATACTTCACGACGTTATTCTCCACGACACAATACACCACGACACTATACTCCACAACACTATAATCCACACGACACTATTCTCACCGAAACTATACACCACGACACTATTCTCCACGACACAATACACCATGACACTATACTCAACGACACTATACACCACGACATTATATTTCACGACACTAAACACCACGATCCCTTACACAACGATACTATACTTCACGACATCGTACACCACAACACTATACACCACGACACTATACTCCACGACACTATACACCACGACACTATACACCACGACATTATACTCCACGACACTATACTCCACGACACTATACACCACTACACAATACTCCACGACACTATACACCACGACACTATACACCACGACACTGTACTCCACGACACTATACACCACGACACTATACTCAACGACACTATTCTCCCCGACACTATACACCACGACACTATACACCACGACACCGTACACCACGACACTATACATCACGACATTATACTCTACGACACTATACTCCATGACATTATACTCAACGACACTATACACAACGACACTATACACAACGACACTTTACTCCACGACACTACACTCCACGACACTATACACCACGACACATACCTTTGGACACAGACCTCAGAGATAAGTCTGTACAAGGTATGATGGACTATGTTACCCAAAAGTGTCAGGAGGCAGTAATCAGGTTCATCCCGGCCCAGAGGGAAAAATTCGAGAAGCAACAGAAGAATCCATAGTATGATAGGGAATGTATGGAAGCGAAGAAACTGAAAAAAACGGCGTGGAGGAACTTTCGGAATGACAGAACACCAGAAAGCACGTCAGGGTGAGAAGAGAAGCAGAGAAAAGTTTTGAAAATGATATAGCAAACAAAGTCAAGACCGAACCAAACCTTCTCCACAGTCACATCAGAAGGAAAACAACAGTGAAACAACAGGTATTGAAACTTAGAACAGGCGAGGACAGGTATACAGAGAATGACAAAGAGGTGTGTGAAGAACTCAACAAGAGGTTCCAGGAAGTCTTCACAATAGAACAAGGTGAGGTCACTATGCTAAGAGAAAGGGAGGTAAACCAGGCGGCCTTGGAAGAGTTCGAAATTACGAGAGAGGAGGTCAAAAGACACCTGATGGATCTGGATGTTAGAAAGGCTGTTGGTCTAGACGGGATCTCATCATGAGTTCTTAAAGAGTGTGCAGAGGCACTTTGCTTGCCACTCTCTATAGTGTATAGTAAGTCACTGGAGACGGGAGACCTACCAGAAATATGGAAGACGCGAATATGGTCCCATTGTACAAAAAGGGCAACAGGCAAGAGGCACTGAACTACAGGCCAGGGTCTTTGACTTGTATACCATGCAAGGTGATGGAAAAGATCGTGAGAAAAAACCTGGTAACAGATCTGGAGAGAAGGGACTTCGTGACAAATCGCCAACATGGGTTCAGGTAGGGTAAATCTTGCCTGACTGGTTTAATAGAATTCTACGACCAGGTGACAAAGAATACGCAAGAAATACGCAAGAGCTGGAGGTGCATAGGAGGGGTGAGGGTTGTGTGGGGTTTGGGGGTGAGTGGAAGAGGGGTGCAGTGGAAGCTGGGATGGAGCAGATGGAATTGAAAGCAGTAGGGTAGAAGGGGCAGGGGAGTAGGAGGGGGTATTAGGGGAGAGGGGGATGGGGAATCCACAAATCCCTTGTGAATTTGTGTGTGTGTGTACTCACCTACTTGCATAATAGGTGTACTCACCTAGTGTGTGTGTGTCTGTGTACTCACCTTGTTGTGTTTGTGGGGGTTGAGGTCTGGCTCTTTGGTCCCGCCTCTCAACCGTCCATTAGCAGGTGTACAGATTCCTGAGCCTATTGGGCTCTATCATATCTACACTTGAAACTGTGTCTGTCTAATGTTCTGACTCACAACCTATTTTCCTCTAGCATCTCTACTACACGCATCTTACACTTATTGCAGGATGTCCTGTCTATCTTCCAAGTATCTATTTATTTCTAGGTGAACAGGCCCATCAGGTGATGGCAACTCTGCCCATTTGTTTCTGCCTTGGGAGTCGTAGTGCCCATTGTGCGTACGACTTCACCTTGTATTTAGGGGAATACAAGTCGAATACGACTTGTATTCACCTAAAGAGCAAATCAACAAGGGCCGTGATGAGGGTTCGAACTTACACACAGGATGATCCCAGACACTGCCTTACTCGACTAGGCCACGACATGGTCAAAAGAATGGCAACCAGGAATTGCACTGAATTCGCACGGATCCTGCAGCCTCTCCGAGACACAAACAAGGGTTTTCCACAATTCCCCCATGCACCTGAGCTCTGCCAACAAGCTGCTGTACTTCTTTGCCATCACTTCATTACACACAAAAATCCCAATAGGGTGATGCATCAAATGAACAAGTTCAAACCCTCATCACGGCCCTTGTGGATTTGTTCACTTGATGCATTACCCTATTGTGATTTCTGTGTGTATCCACCTAGTTGTATTCACCTAGGTGTGCTTGCGGGGATTGAGCTCTGCTCTTTCGGCCCGTCTGTTATGAACCCAAGTCCATCGTCAGAGCACGGAGTAGCGACGTCAATGCCATCTGTGAGTCTGCTCCCGAAACCCCCCCACAACATGGACGACAGCATCTAGTAGTGACAGGACTATATCGTCAAAAGGCACTAGATTCCAGTCCTAGTCAGCTCGTGAGGTAGCTGGTGCTGACCTCTAGTGAGGTGGGGCCTAGAAAAACAGCGCCATCTATCATAATCAAAGTTGGATGTATGTGTCTAAGTCAGTAAGTGTTGTTTCCTAGTGTCCCAGTGTACTGACGACGTGTCTGTATCCACAGAGTCGATGTAGGGCTGCTGTGATACGAGGACAGTCAGTCTACCCAGGGCAGCCAAGGTCTCTCTACACCATTCTGCTTTACGGAAGCAGTGAGCCGCCGCTGGAGAAGAACTGTGAAGTGTTGTACTGTCTGCCTGTGGAGTGGCAGTGACAGGATTCGACGTACCCGGGGCTGGCTAACAGAAGAGACGACTGACTAAGGTGCTGAGGAGGAGAGTAACAAGCGAGTTGCATGAAGCTCCTGCCTAGGTCTCGCTACCCTAGTATTTGCACGTGAAGTGGCCCAGCAGCGCGAGGCTGATGGTATCTGCCAACACAGGCTGGACTGTGATTGTGAGCATTCACGAGGAAGCACTTAGTGAGGCTGTGGTTTGGCTGGCCCGTGGACAGGGTAGACTGATTGTTGTTTCAAAGTACCGGCTAAGGATAGTACTATGGATGAGGAAACACGGTAGCTTACAAGACTGCATCGATTGAGCATCGAAGAATTCATAGTGTTCCATGAGAGACATTTTTGTACATGTTAAGTGTAGAAATACTTCTGTTAGGACTATATACATGAGGTGATGGGAAATTAATTATATATGTGAATATATGGATAATCAATGAAGTGTAGTATTTACTGCACCCCCCTATTTGTTTAACTTGCATTACCGAGCTCACTCCTTGAAAGCCACTACTAACTTGGGGTAGGATACCAGAACTTTAGTACCCCCAGAAAAGAACCCGGTTCCGACCCATTGTGGCCATAACACCGTCTCTCAACTGCCAATAAATCTACTGTTACAAACTACTAATTGTTTTTTTCCACACACACACACACACACACACACACACACACACACACACACACACACACACACACACACACACAGAAGGTGGTAATAGTACTTTGGAAGAGAATGCCACAATAAAAGTAACATTTGCAGAAATGCTAAAAAAAAATAACTCTGAAGTAATGTCTGCAGTGATGGAGGTGGCCATGAAAGCAGCCACCTCACAGGAAGTGGCACGCTCCACTAGCCAACTGCTGGAAAGGAAAAGATCAGTGGTTGCTGTGGGCATTAAAGAGCAGGAAGGCTCCAATACGACAGAGTGGAATGACAAGGACAAAGCAGCAGTGAATGAAATACTGAAGGCACTAGACATGGAAGGGGCTGAGCATAGCATTGAGAAGGTTTTCAGGCTAGGATGGTACAACAAAGACTGAGACTGAGTGTTAAAGATAGTGTTTGCAAACGAGAGCACAAAGGAGAAGATTCTATCAAGGAAGAGCTGCCTGAAAAATGTGGGAGAGCTCAAAAATGTATTCCTCCAGAGAGACATGATGAGGGAGGAGAGAGCCGTGGAGGCAGAAGCAAGGAAGAGGCGCAGGGCGAGAGGGGAACACCAGGAAATCACAGCTCCCAACACAACACCCCCAGAGGCGAGGGGGAACCCACAAGCAACTACCCAGTAACACCAGCGGGAAGAACAACCCCGCCACCCTCCTCAGCATAGAACACCCTCCTACCCCAAACCCTCCCTGCCCTCACCCTCCCTCCCCCCAAACCCCAATCCCCACCCTTCTACCACTCCCATCCTCCCACCGAGTCCCCCCTCCCCTCCTCCCACCGAGTCCACCTTCCCCCTTTTCCTTGCTGTCCTCCCTCCCCTTTCACCCCATACCCTCCCTGTCTCTCTCCCTTCACTGGATCCCCCCACCCCCCATCCCAGTATTCTCTGAGACCCTGTTATCCACCTCACAGGTCCTCACACCCATGGAACAGCTTCCCCCCCCCCCAACCAGCAGAACACTCACCAAGGAGGAGATTTGAGAAGGGACAGAAGAAAGTGAGCCTCAAAGCAATGTACACAAACATAGAGGGATTACGAATAAAGCAAATCATGTCGGAAAATCCGACACCATTTAATATATCATACAGACAGATAATAATTGCTGCTGTATTACCAACAAGTTACCCATAGAAAATGTAACTTGTAGTGGAATTACCGTCTAAAGAAAACGGGATATCATCACCACATACGATTATAAATTCACCAGCTATTCTGCTGGGAATTATTCTTAAATACATTAGTCTTTGGACTTTACCATCATAAAACATCTCATATAAATTAACTTAATTATCAGTATTAAAGTAGAGTAAATGTGACCCTTCTATCACTTTCCGTCATCTGGACAATGTAGGCCAGGCGTCAGTGGGGAAGGAGGGCAGCCATTGTTGTGTCACCTCCGAGACGTGTGGAGCAAATTCGGCTCCTATCATATCTGGACAATGTCGGCCAGTAGCGTCAATAGTATGGAGTGTTAGACATTATTGAGACCAGAGGCGCAGGGAGCAAATACGGCTCCTGTTAATTTTACTTGGACGAAGTGTTATGGAAACCAAAGGTGTACCATTATCACACGCTGTCAACAAATTCAAGTTAAGTGTCTTTCCGAAACCTGGATATCTATCATTAGTGGCCATTAATGTCATTGGGTAGGGTGACCTGGTTAGATCACGAAATCGCCTCATACTAAAGGTAATTAAGCCAGGTCTTCAATGTTCCATGTACAGTATTTTCTCTGATATAGCTTGTCATATATAGGTATCTGGCTTTACAGCTAGCGCCCTTTTAACAGGTCAAGACGAGGAAGCAAGGCTTTGTGCATCAGTTACTGGGTGATGGAAGCTACCTCAAAGAGGATAATTTGGTGTCTACACCCTAGTTATACCTGGTGGACTAACCTGCTGTACTATAGGATAAGGAACCTCTTCAATGTATGTAGTCTATTACTGTAGTTTGATTGGCTGCATATATTCAATTAATAAACCCCCCTAATGTGTAGAGGATCGATTTGTGAGATTGAGATTATTGCAGAAATACAGTCCACTTAACATTATACAAATTGCTATCGAAGTATATAAATTAACGTAAATATAAATTCATATAAATTAAATAAATATAAATCTCACAGGTCGGTTCCCACAAATCAACTTGGAGAAAGGGTACTAGAGGAAAACCTAGACATAATAGCCCTCACAGAAACAAAGCTAACGAAATCGATAACAAATGCAGTGTTCCCACAGGACTGTTATGGTATAAGGAAAGAGAGGGAAGGAAGAGGTGGTGGTGGTGTAGCTCTGCTGAAAAGAAAAGGCTGGGATTTTGAGAAGATGGTTATTCAGGGCTGTGAAGGTTTCAGTGACTACATAGTAGGTACCATAACAAATGGAGGGAATGTTTTTTTAGTCGTAGTCATATATAATCCAACACCAAATGACAGAAGACTCAGACAGGAATATGATAGAAACAACATGGCCACCATTAACATAACGGAAAGAACAGCTTCTATTGCTAGCAGGAATGGATCTAGACTACTAATTATGGGAGACGTCAACCAAGGGAAAATAGATTGGGAGAACAGAGACCCGCATGGAGGACCAGAAACATGGAGAGCTAAGCAGCTGGACATGGCAACAAGAAACTTTCTAAGCCAGCACATCAAGGAACCAACAAGAATGAGAGGAGAAGATGAACCAGCAATGCTTGATTTGATATTTACCCTAAATGAGCGGGATATTAGGGAAGTTAGGATGGAAGCACCCCTGGGAATGAGCGATCACAGTGTATTGAACTTTGAGTACCTGATAGAGCTAGGAACAATCTCCCCCAAAAAAGAACTAGGAATCAAAAGGCTGGCATACCGAAAGGGGAATTATGAACAGATAAGTAGTTTCCTAAGGGAAATACCTTGGGACACAGATCTCAGAGATAAGTCTGTACAAGGTATGATGGACTATGTTACCCAAAAGTGTCAGGAGGCAGTAATCAGGTTCATCCCGGCCCAAAGGGAAAAATCCGAGAAGCAACAGAAGAATCCATAGTATGATAGGGCATGTATGGAAGCGAAGAAACTGAAAAAAAGGGCGTGGAGGAACTTCCGGAATAACAGAACACCAGAAAGCACGTCAGGTGAGAAGAGAAGCAGAGAAAAGTTTTGAAAATGATATAGCAAACAAAGCCAAGACCGAACCAAAGCTTCTCCACAGTCACATCAGAAGGAAAACAACAGTGAAACAACAGGTATTGAAACTTAGAACAGGCGAGGACAGGTATACAGAGAATGACAAAGAGGTGTGTGAAGAACTCAACAAGAGGTTCCAGGAGGTCTTCACAATAGAACAAGGTGAGGTCACTGTGCGAGGAGAAAGGGAGGTAAACCAGGCGGCCTTGGAAGAGTTCGAAATTACGAGAGAGGAGGTCAAGAGACATCTGATGGATCTAGATGTTAGAAAGGCTGTTGATCTAGTCGGGATCTCACCATGGGTACTTAAAGAGTGTGCAGAGGCACTTTGCTTGCCACTCTCCATAGTGTATAGTAAGTCACTGGAGACGGGAGACCTACCAGAAATATGGAAGACGGCGAATGTGGTCCCAATATACAAAAAGGGCGACAGGCAAGAGGCACTGAGCTACAGGCCAGGGTCTTTGACTTGTATACCATGCAAGGTGATGGAGAAGATTGTGAGAAAAAACCTGGTAACACATCTGGAGAGAAGGGACTTTGTGACAAATCGCCAACATTGGGTTCAGGGAGGGTAAATCTTGCCTGACTGGTTTAATAGAATTCTACGACCAGGTGACAAAGAATACGCAGGAAAGAGAGGGCTGGGTGGACTGGATTTCCTTGGATTGTCGGAAAGCCTTTGACACAGTACCGCATAAGAGGCTGGTACATAAGCTTGAGAGAGGTGTAGCTGGTAAAGTGCTTCAGTGGATAAGGGAGTATCTAAGCAATAGGAAGCAGAGAGTTACGGTGAGGGGTGAGACCTGTGATTGGCGTGAAGTTACCAGTGGATTCCCACAGGGCTCTTACTCGGTCCTATCTTGTTTCTGATATATGTAAATGATCTCCCAGAGGGTATCGATTCATTTCTCTCAATGTTTGATAGACGATGCCAAAATTATGAGAAGGATTAAGACAGAAGAGGACTGTTTAAGGCTTCAAGAAGACCTAGACAAGCTGATGGAATGGTCGAACAAATGGTTGTTAGAGTTTAACCCAACCAAATGTAATGTAATGAAAATAGGTGTAGGGAGCTGAAAGCCAGATACAAGGTATCATCTGGGAGAGGAAATTCTTCAGGAGTCAGAGAAAGAAAAAGACTTGGGGGTTGATATCACGCCTGACCTGTCTCCTGCAGCACATATCAAGAGGATAACATCAGCGGCATATGCCAGGCTGGCCAACATACTAACGGTATTCAGAAACATGTGTAAAGAATCATTCAGAACTTTGTATACCACATATGTCAGGCCAATGCTGAAGTATGCAGCCCCAGCAGGGAGTCGATATCTAGTGAAGAATAAGACTAAACTGGAAAAGGTTCAAAGGTTTGACACCAGACTAGTACCCGAGCTGAGAGGTATGAGCTACGAGGAGAGACTACGGGAATTAAACCTCATTTCGCTGGAAGACAGAAGAGTTAGGGGGGACATGATCACCACATTCAAGATTCTGAAGGGAATTGATTGGGTAGATAAAAACAGGCTATTTAACACAAGAAGCACACGCACAAGGGGACACAGGTGGAAACTGAGTGCCCAAATGAGCCACAGAGATATTAGAAAGAACTTTTTTAGTGTCAGAGTGGTTGACAAATGGAATGCATAAGGAAGTGATGTGGTGGAGGCTGACTCCAGACACAGTTTCAAGTGTAGATATGATAGAGCCCAATAGGCTCAGGAATCTGTACACCTGTTAATTGACGGTTGAGAGGCGGGACCAAAGAGCCAGACCTCAATCCCCACAAACACAACTAGGTGAGTACACCTATTGTGCAAGTAGGTGAGTACACACACACACACAAATCCACAAGGGATTTGTGGATTCCCCATCCCCCTCTCCCCTAATACCCCCTCCTACTCCCCTGCCCCTTCTACCCTACTGCTTTCAATTCCATCTGCTCCATCCCAGCTTCCACTGCACCCCTCTTCCACTCACCCCCAAACCCCACCCAACCCTCACCCTTCCTATGCACCTCCAGCCCTCATTTAACCCTCTCACCTTGTGACCACCCTAACACCTTCCCCCATCTACCTCTTCCCCTCTTCTACCACAAAACCCCCACCTACCCCTGATCCCCCCCCTAACTAATACACCCTCTCTTCCACTCCCAGCACCCATGCTCCATTCTCCTCTCAGCCCTCTACCCTCAATATCTCCCCCCCCCCCACAACCTCTCAACCTCTATAAGACACTCAGTCTAACTCTGTTTCTCAATCCCCCAATGCCATTCAGACTCCCCTAACTTTCAGACCCATTATGCCCTTCCTACCCCCTAGATGCCCAGACCCGATTCGCCTACCAGGCACTCCCAGGCACCCCCTAGCACCCCCCCAGACACCCCCACAGCCCCCATTTGCCCCCAGACACCCCCTAGTAGGCCAATCACTACCCCCAGATCCCCAGTGAAAAGGGGAACTATGGCACCAGAGTTTCCAAGAAGAGTCTCAAGGTTTGGTACACCAATGGTGATGGGGTATCCAATAAATTTCTATTTCTTATATACATCAATGATCTGCCTAATGTCTCTAACATTCTGAAACCTATTTTGTTTGCTGATGATACTACCCTCATCTACTACAACCCCAACCCACATACACTAAATAATGTTGTTAATAATGAACTAAAAAAAAGTCCACTTTTGGATGTCAACCAACAAACTAACACTTAACATAGAAAAGACCTACTACATCTTATTTGGAAGCAAATCTACAAATGCAATTCAGCTTCAGATAGACAATGTAAACATTAGCAATAAAAATGATGAGAAGTTTCTTGGCATATTCCTAGACAAGAGACTCAACTTCAGTACCCACATACAACACATAACTAAGAAAGTCTCTAAAACAGTTGGTATACTCTCCAAAATCAGATATTATGTACCTAACTCTGCTCTCATCTCTCTATATTATGCACTAATCTATCCTTATCTCAACTATGGTATCTGTGCATGAGGTTCAACCACTACAAACCACCTCAAGTCCATCATCACCCAGCAAAAATCTGCTATCAGAATAATATCAAATTCTGCTTTCAGGCAACACTCGGCCCCTTGTTTAACTCCCTAAATATGCTAAACATAATCTCACTCCATAAATTCTCTTGTGTCAACTACATTTACAAAACCCTGTTCTTAAATGCAAATCCTGCTCTGAAACTCTTCCTGGACAGATGTAATAGGACCCATTATCACCACACCAGAAATAAATATCTCTTTGATATCCCCAGAGTTAAACTTAATCTGTGTAAACACTCTATGCAAATAAAGGGACCCAGTTTATGGAACTCACTCCCTATTGAATTGAAAAGCTGTCCAACTTTTACATCATTCAAAATCAATACTAAAAAGTACCTAATTTCATCTTCATAGCTTTTCACCTTTTGCCTTAAAATTGCACTATATCTATTGCTACCCAATCTCCAAACCTTTATGTTCCCAATTTGAACATCTTTACCATTGTGATCATTGCTGTCTTCTTATATGTGCTGCCAATTGGCTGTATGGTGTTAATTAATCTTGTTTATCTGTATCTATTGCTACCCAGTCTCCCAATCTTTATGCACCCAATATGAGCATCTTTACCATGGTGATCATTGCTGTCTTATATGTGCTGTCAATCTGCTGTATGGTGTCTATTAATCTTGTTTAAATTACCAATCAAGCTGTCAATGTAATCAATCAGAGCTTTAATATAACAATGTGCTTTAATATTCTTACTAAGCTCTCTCATCTCATTTTTCTCTTGCAATGTATTTGTTATCATTTATCAATTCTGATATAAATTACCTGCTTAAAATTATCTGTTAGATTAAGGACCTGCCCGAAACGCTATGCGTACTAGTGGCTTTACAAGATTGTAAATACTGTACTATTCAATGCATTCTCACAAACCCAATGTACCTTCTTGTATATAAATAAATAAAATAAAATAAAATAAATAAAGCAGAAGAGATAAAAGAAAGAGTTAGTGAGGCAGACCCAGACATAGTGGCAATAGTGGAAACTAAAATAAATGGCATGATCTCGGATGCAATCTTTCCAGAAGGGTACCAAAAGAAAAAAAGAGAAAAGACACAGAGACAGGGAGGAGGAGTGGCACTCCTAGTAAAGCAGAAATGGAAGTTTGATAAGCTGGAAAATCCGGGTACCAATGAAAGCACGAACTCCATACAAAGAACTCTGACAGTGAATGGGAAGAAGATTGTAATCTGAATACTCTACAATCTCCCACCAAACAGTAGAAGGCCCAGGCAGGAGTATAAGGACAGCAACAAAGCATGTATAGATGAACTGCAGAGGGCAGCAACAACAGCGCATAGAATGAGAGCGAAGCTGCTGGTCATGGGGGACTTAAATCCCGGAGAGATAGATTGGGAAACGAGAATCCCCATGGCGTGGGAGGAGACCTGGGGAGCGAAGCTGGTAGACGTTATTGACAGGAATTTCCTAACACAACATGCGAAGGAAGACACTAGGGAAAGAGGAGAGGGATACGCCCAGTCTATTAGACCTCATTTTCACCCAGAATGTAGAAGACATCGAGCATTTGGAGCATGAAATACCACTTGGAGCCAGTGACCATTGTGTCCAAGTCTTTGACTACATGATGGAGCTTAAAATTGTGACCAAAGGACAAGAGGTCCGGGAAAGGAGACTTGATTACAGAAAAGGTGACTACAGATGGATAAGTGGCTACCTGGGAGAAGTGCACTGGGAAGAAGGAATTAGAGGAAAAACAGTGCAAGGTATGATGAACCAAGTCATATGGAAATGCAAGGAGGCTGAAGAGAGATTTATTCCAACAGTAAAGGAAAAAAGCAGGATGGATTATAATAACCCATGGTTTAATAGACAGTGTCAGGAAGCAAAAGTGAGAAGCAGGAGGGAGTGGAGGAAGTACAGAAGACAAAGGACAGAGGACAACAGGATTAGATGTAGCAGAGCTAGGAACGAATACATTAACATAAGACGAGTGTCGGAAAGAAATTATGAGAATGATATTGCAATCAAAGCGAAAAAGCAACCTAAATTACTACATAGCCATATAAGAAGGAAGATGTCGGTAAATGACCAAGTGACAAGACTGAGGAAAACAGAAGGGGCATATACAGAAAGGGACAAGGAAATCTGCGAGGTACTGAATGCCAGTTTCCATGGAGTGTTCACAACCGAGCCTGAGGAGCTCCCATTGTTAGAAGAGAATACCCTAGATGAAAGACTATCAGATATAGAGGTGACAGCAGAGGAGGTAATGAAACAGTTGACAACACTGGATGCAACTAAAGGGGTTGGACCAGACAAAGTATCACCGTGGATACTAAAAGAGGCAGCGCAGGCTCTCAACGTGCCTCTAGCAATGATCTTTAATGAGTCACTTATGTCGGGAGAATTGCCCAGTTGCTGAAAGGAGGCAAATGTCGTACCGATTTTTCAGAAAGGTGATAGGGAGGAGGCACTTAACTACAGACCCGTATCACTGACAAGCATCCCCTGCAAAATACTTGAAAGAATAATTAGGCTAAGACTTGTTGAGCACCTGGAGAGCATTGGGTTTGTAAACAAGCACCAACATGGGTTCTGGACAGGAAAATCTTGCCTAACAAACCTTTTAGAATTCTATGATAAAGTAACAAGGATAAGGCAGGACAGAGAAGGCTGGGCAGACTGCACATTTATTGACTGCCAAAAGGGCTTTGATATAGTACCGCACATGAGACTGCTGAACAAACTTGAGAGGCAGGCGGGAGTAAGCGGAAAGGTTCTAGCATGGGTGAGGAACTACCTAACAGGAAGGAGCCAGAGGGTAATGGTAAGGGGCGAGAAGTCGGACTGGCGAACAGTAACGAGTGGAGTACCACGAGGATCTGTGCTGGGACCAATCCTCTTTCTAATTTATGTAAATGATATGTTTACAGGAATGGAATCATACATGTCAATGTTTGCGGATGACGTAAAATTAATGAGAAGAGTTGTGACAGATAAGGATTGTAGGATCCTCGAGGAGTACTTAAACAGGTTGCAGAGATGGTCAGGGAAATGGCTCCTGGAGTTCAACACGAGAAAATGTAAAGTTATGGAAATGGGATCAGGTGATAGGCGACCAAAGGGACAGTACACAATGAAGGGGAACTGCCTATCTGTAACGATTCGAGAAAGAGACCTGGGAGTGGATGTGACACCCAGTCTAATTCCTGAGGCACATGTAAATAGGATAACGACAGGAGTGTACTCTACACTGGCGAAAATTTGAACTTCATTCAGAAACCTAAGTGAGGAGGCTTTTAGGGCGCTTTACACTGCCTACGTGAGACCAATCTTAGAGTATGCCGCGCCATTATGGAGCCCCGACCTGAAGAAACACATAAGGAAACTGGAGACGGTTCAGAGGTTATGACGAGGCTTGTCCCAGAGTTACGAGGGATGGGATATGAAACGCGTCTGAAGGAACTGAACCTTACGACACTAGAGAAAAGAAAGGGGAGAGACGAGATGTGATAGGGATATATAAAATACTCAGGGGAATTGACTAAGTGGAAATAGATGAAATGTTCACACGTAATAATAACAGAACGAGGGGACATGGGTGGAAACTGGAAACTCAGATGAGTCACAGAGATGTTGGGAAGTTTTCTTTTAGCGTGAGAGTAGTAGAAAAATGGAGTGCACTTGGGGAACAGGTTGTGGAAGCAAACTCTATTCACACTTTTAAAATTAGGTATGATAGGGAAATGGGACAGGAGTCATTGCTGTAAACAACCGATGGCTGGAAAGGCGGGATCCAAGAGTCAATGCTCAATTCTGCAAGCACAAACAGGTGAGTATACACACACACACACACACACACATACACAGAAAGAGCAGCTTCTGTTGCTAGCAGGAATGGATCTGGACTACTATTTATGAGAGACTACAACCATGGGAAAATAGATTGGAAGAACAGAGACCCGCATGGAGGACCAGAAACATGGAGAGCTAAGCTGCTGGACGTGGCAACAAGAAACTTTCTAAGCCAGCACATCAAAGAACCAACAAGAATGAGAGGAGAAGATGAACCAGCAATGCTTGATTTGATATTTACCCTAAATGAGTGGGATATAAGGGAAGTTAAGATGGAAGCGCCCTTGGGAATGAGTGACCACTTTGTATTGAACTGTAAATACCTGGTTGAGCTAGGACTTATCTCCCCCAAAAAAGAACTAGGAATCAAAAGGCTGGCATACCGAAAGGGGAATTATGAACAGATGAGAAGTTTCCTAAGTGAAATACCTTGGGACACAGACCTCAGAGATAAGTCTGTACAGGGTATGATGGACTATGTTACCCAAAAGTGTCAGGAGGCAGTAAACAGGTTCATCCCGGCCTAAAGGGAAAAATCCGAGAAGGAACAGAAGAATCCATGGTATAATAGGGCATTTATGGAAGCGAAGAAACTGAACAAAAGGGCGTGGAGGAACTTCCGGAATAACAGAACACCAGAAAGCAGAGAGAGATACCAGAGAACCAGGAATGAGTACGTCAGGGTGAGAAGAGAATCAGAGAAAAGTTTTGAAAATGATATAGCAAACAAAGCCAAGACCGAACCAAAGCTACTCCACAGTCACATCAGAAGGAAAACAACAGTGAAAGAACAGGTATTGAAACTTCAAACAGGCGAGGACAGGTATACAGAAAATGACAGAGAGGTGTGTGAAGAACTCAACAAGAGGTTCCAGGAGGTCTTCACAATAGAACAAGGTGAGGTCACTGTGCTAGGAGAAAGGGAGGTAAACCAGGCGGCCTTGGAAGAGTTCGAAATTACAAGAGAGGTGGTGAAGAGACACCTGCTGGGTCTGGATGTTAGAAAGGCTGTTGGTCCAGATGGGATCTCACCACGGATACTGAAAGAGTGTGCAGAGGCACTTTGCTTGCCACTCTCCATAGTGTATAGTAAGTCACTGGATACTGGAGACCTACCACAAATATGGAAGACGGTGAATGTGGTCCCAATATACAAAAAGGGCGACAGGCAAGAGGCACTGAACTACAGGCCAGTGTCCTTGACTTGTATACCATGCAAGGTGATGGAGAAGATCGTCAGAAAAAACCTGGTAACACATCGGGAGAGGAGGGACTTCGTGACAAATCGCCAACATGGGTTCAGGGAGGGTAAATCAAGCCTTACAGGCTTGATAGAATTCTACGATCAGGTGACAAAGACTAAGCAAGAAGAAGAGGGCTGTGCGGACTGCATTTTCTTGGATTGTCGGAAAGCCTTTGACACAGTACCGCATAAGAGGCTGGTACATAAGCTGGAGAGACAGGCAGGTGCAGCTGGTAAGGTGCTCCAGTGGAGAAGGGAGTATCTAAGCAATAGGAAGCAGAGTTACGGTGAGGGGTGAGACCTCCGATTGGCGTGAAGTCACCAGTGGAGTCCCACAGGGCTCTGTATTCGGTCCTATCTTGTTTCTGTTATATGTAAATGATCTCCCAGAGGGTATCGATTCATTTCTCTCAATGTTTGCGGACGATGCTAAAATTATGAGAAGGATTAAAACAGAAGAGGACTGTTTGAGGCTTCAAGAAGACCTAGACAAGCTGAAGGAATGGTTGAACAAATGGTTGTTAGAGTTTAACCCAACCAAATGTAATGTAATGAAGATAGGTGTAGGGAGCAGGAGGCCAGATACAAGGTATCATCTGGGAGAGGAAGTTCTTCAGGAGTCAGAGAAGGAAAAAGACTTGGGGGTTGATATCACGCCAGACCTATCCCCTGCAGCACATATCAAGCGGATAACATCAGCGGCATATGCCAGGCTGGCCAACATACAAACGGCATTCAGAATCTTATGTAAAGAATCATTCAGAACTTTGTATACCACATATGTCAGGCCAATCCTGGAGTATGCAGTCCCAGCATGGAGTCCATATCTAGTCAAGGATAAGACTAAACTGGAAAAGGTTCAAAGGTTTGCCACCAGACTAGTACCCGAGCTGAGAGGTATGAGCTACGAGGAGAGACTACGGGAATTAAACCTCACTTTGCTGGAAGACAGAAGAGTTAAGGGGGACATGATCACCACATTGAAGATTCTGAAGGGAATTGATAGGGTAGATAAAGACAGTCTATTTAACACAAGGGGAACACGCACAAGGGGACACAAGTGGAAACTGAGTGCCCAAATGAACCACAGAGATATTAGAAACAACTTTTTAAGTGTCAGAGTGGTTGACAAATTGAATGCATTAGGAAGTGATGTGGTGGAGGCTGACTCCATACAGAGTTTCAAGTGTAGATATGATAGAGCCCAATAGGCTCAGGAATCTGTACACATGTTGATTGACGGTTGAGAGGCGGGACCAAAGAGCCAAAGCTCAATCCCCAGAAACACAACTAGGTGAGTACAACTAGGTGAGTACACACAGGAAGCAGCCCGTAACAGCTGTGTAATTCCCAGGTACCTATTTACTGCTAGGTAACATGGGCATCAAGGGGGAAAGAAATTCTGCCCATTTTGTTTCTGTCATCACCGGGGATCAAACCCGAACCCCTAGGATTACAAGTCCGAAACGCAGTCCACTCAACCACAGGCCCCTGTGTGAGTGTGTGTGTACTCATATATTTGTACTCACCTATTTGTGCTTGCAAGGGTTGAGTTTTGGCTCTTTGGTCCCGGCTCTCAACTGTCAATCAACTGGTGTACCGATTCCTGAGCCTACTACATCAGTAGGTGTGTGTGTGTGTTTGTGTGTGTGTGTGTGTGTGTGTGTGTACTCACCTATTTGTGCTTGCGGGGGTTGAGCATTGGCTCTTTGGTCCCGCCTCTCAACTGTAAATCAACTGGTGTACAAATTCCTGAGCCTATTGGGCTCTATCATATCTACATTTAAAACTGTGTATGGAGTCAGCCTCCACCACATCACTGCCTAATGCATTCCATCCGTTAACTACTCTGACACTGAAAAAGTTCCTTCTAACGTCTCTGTGGCTCATGTGGGTACTCAGTTTCCACCTGTGTCCCCTTGTTCGCGTCCCACCAATGTTGAATAGTTTATCCTTGTTTACCCGGTCGATTCCTCTAAGAATTTTGTAGGTTGTGATCATGTCTCCCCTTACTCTTCTGTCTTCCAGTGTCTTAAGGTGCATTTCCCGCAGCCTTTCCTCGTAACTCATGCCTCTTAGTTCTGGGACTAGTCTAGTGGCATACCTTTGGACTTTTTCCAGCTTCGTCTTGTGCTTGACAAGGTCAGGGCTCAATGCTGGGGCCGCATACTCCCGGATTGGTGTATGTGTGTGTGTGTGTGTGTGTGTGTGTGTGTGTGTGTGTGTGTGTGTGTGTGTGTGTGTGTGTGTGTGTGTGTGTGTGTGTGTGTGTGTGTGTGTGTGTATGTGTGTGTATGTGTGTGTGTGTGTGTGTGTGTGTGTGTGTGTATGTGTGTGTGTGTGTGTGTGTGTGTGTGTGTGTGTGTGTGTGTGTGTGTGTGTGTGTGTGTGTGTGTGTGTGTGTGTGTGTGTGTGTATGTGTGTGTGTGAAAGACACACCTACTAAGAATTTTATCAAGTTTACAGTTTTGGATATCCAAAAAAGATATTTAACAATTAATTACCAGTTGACCAAATTTATTTACCATCAGTTTTTCATATAATCTTAAAATTTCATTTCCTACAAAATTTAGACTATCATTAATTAAACAATCATGTGCATAGCTTTCTCAACTTTATATAGATCACAAATTATTTATATCTATCAAACAGAAAGCACACTTGCGTGATACGTAATGAGAAAATAAATTTGGGGAAATCGGGTAATATGAGCCGGCGTTCGGGTGATTCCCGGGCACCTACCTTTTGTCTAATCATGTCCGAAGTCACGATAGAACAAAATCCAACCAGCCCCAGACCTCTACTGAACTCACTAGGAGGTTCTGGAAGCCCGAAATGGTGCCCAACCAGGATTTTACGATTGGCCCGCCTACACTCTGGCCTCTGGGGAATGGTGTATCACACTTACCCTCTAGAACGCCAGTTCAAGTCACCCTATTGAGGTTAGGTAGGGTTGGTTAGGTTCGGTCATATATCTACGTTAATTTTAACTCCAATAAAAAAAATTGACCTCATACCTAATGAAATGGGTAGCTTTATCATTTCATTAGAAAAAAATTTGAGATAATATATTAATTCATGAAAACTTGGCTTATTAGGCAAATTGGGCCTTGCATAGTAGGCTGAGAAGTGTGTTCTGGCTACTAGATACGACATATATATATATATATATATATATATATATATATATATATATATATATATATATATATATATATATATATATATATATATATATATATGCGAACAAGCCTGAATGGTCCCCAGGACATATGCAACTGAAAACTCACACCCCAGAAGTGACTCGAACCCATACTCCCAGAAGCAACGCAACTGGTATGTACAAGACGCCTTAATCCACTTGACCATCACGACCGGACATAATGAGGTGATAGCCGAGGCTATTTGAACCACCCCACCGCCGGCACTCGGATAGTTATCTTGGGCATAGCATTTTACCAAATCACCTCATTCTTTGGGGCACACGTGAGGAACACAAATGCGAACAAGCCTGAATGGTCCCCAGGACATATGCAACTGAAAACTCACACCCCAGAAGTGACTCGAACCCATACTCCCAGAAGCAACGCAACTGGTATGTACAAGACGCCTTAATCCACTTGACCATCACGACCGGACATAATGAGGTGATAGCCGAGGCTATTTGAACCACCCCACCGCCGGCACTCGGATAGTTATCTTGGGCATAGCATTTTACCAAATCACCTCATTCTTTGGGGCACACGTGAGGAACACAAATGCGAACAAGCCTGAATGGTCCCCAGGACATATGCAACTGAAAACTCACACCCCAGAAGTGACTCGAACCCATACTCCCAGAAGCAACGCAACTGGTATGTACAAGACGCCTTAATCCACTTGACCATCACGACCGGACATAATGAGGTGATAGCCGAGGCTATTTGAACCACCCCACCGCCGGCACTCGGATAGTTATCTTGGGCATAGCATTTTACCAAATCACCTCATTCTTTGGGGCACACGTGAGGAACACAAATGCGAACAAGCCTGAATGGTCCCCAGGACATATGCAACTGAAAACTCACACCCCAGAAGTGACTCGAACCCATACTCCCAGAAGCAACGCAACTGGTATGTACAAGACGCCTTAATCCACTTGACCATCACGACCGGACATAATGAGGTGATAGCCGAGGCTATTTGAACCACCCCACCGCCGGCACTCGGATAGTTATCTTGGGCATAGCATTTTACCAAATCACCTCATTCTTTGGGGCACACGTGAGGAACACAAATGCGAACAAGCCTGAATGGTCCCAGGACATATGCAACTGAAAACTCACACCCCAGAAGTGACTCGAACCCATACTCCCAGAAGCAACGCAACTGGTATGTACAAGACGCCTTAATCCACTTGACCATCACGACCGGACATAATGAGGTGATAGCCGAGGCTATTTGAACCACCCCACCGCCGGCACTCGGATAGTTATCTTGGGCATAGCATTTTACCAAATCACCTCATTCTTTGGGGCACACGTGAGGAACACAAATGCGAACAAGCCTGAATGGTCCCCAGGACATATGCAACTGAAAACTCACACCCCAGAAGTGACTCGAACCCATACTCCCAGAAGCAACGCAACTGGTATGTACAAGACGCCTTAATCCACTTGACCATCACGACCGGACATAATGAGGTGATAGCCGAGGCTATTTGAACCACCCCACCGCCGGCACTCGGATAGTTATCTTGGGCATAGCATTTTACCAAATCACCTCATTCTTTGGGGCACACGTGAGGAACACAAATGCGAACAAGCCTGAATGGTCCCCAGGACATATGCAACTGAAAACTCACACCCCAGAAGTGACTCGAACCCATACTCCCAGAAGCAACGCAACTGGTATGTACAAGACGCCTTAATCCACTTGACCATCACGACCACCACCCCGGCGGTGGGGTGGTTCAAATAGCCTCGGCTATCACCTCATTATGTCCGGTCGTGATGGTCAAGTGGATTAAGGCGTCTTGTACATACCAGTTGCGTTGCTTCTGGGAGTATGGGTTCGAGTCACTTCTGGGGTGTGAGTTTTCAGTTGCATATGTCCTGGGGACCATTCAGGCTTGTTCGCATTTGTGTTCCTCACGTGTGCCCCAAAGAATGAGGTGATTTGGTAAAATGCTATGCCCAAGATAACTATCCGAGTGCCGGCGGTGGGGTGGTTCAAATAGCCTCGGCTATCACCTCATTATGTCCGGTCGTGATGGTCAAGTGGATTAAGGCGTCTTGTACATACCAGTTGCGTTGCTTCTGGGAGTATGGGTTCGAGTCACTTCTGGGGTGTGAGTTTTCAGTTGCATATGTCCTGGGGACCATTCAGGCTTGTTCGCATTTGTGTTCCTCACGTGTGCCCCAAAGAATGAGGTGATTTGGTAAAATGCTATGCCCAAGATAACTATCCGAGTGCCGGCGGTGGGGTGGTTCAAATAGCCTCGGCTATCACCTCATTATGTCCGGTCGTGATGGTCAAGTGGATTAAGGCGTCTTGTACATACCAGTTGCGTTGCTTCTGGGAGTATGGGTTCGAGTCACTTCTGGGGTGTGAGTTTTCAGTTGCATATGTCCTGGGGACCATTCAGGCTTGTTCGCATTTGTGTTCCTCACGTGTGCCCCAAAGAATGAGGTGATTTGGTAAAATGCTATGCCCAAGATAACTATCCGAGTGCCGGCGGTGGGGTGGTTCAAATAGCCTCGGCTATCACCTCATTATGTCCGGTCGTGATGGTCAAGTGGATTAAGGCGTCTTGTACATACCAGTTGCGTTGCTTCTGGGAGTATGGGTTCGAGTCACTTCTGGGGTGTGAGTTTTCAGTTGCATATGTCCTGGGGACCATTCAGGCTTGTTCGCATTTGTGTTCCTCACGTGTGCCCCAAAGAATGAGGTGATTTGGTAAAATGCTATGCCCAAGATAACTATCCGAGTGCCGGCGGTGGGGTGGTTCAAATAGCCTCGGCTATCACCTCATTATGTCCGGTCGTGATGGTCAAGTGGATTAAGGCGTCTTGTACATACCAGTTGCGTTGCTTCTGGGAGTATGGGTTCGAGTCACTTCTGGGGTGTGAGTTTTCAGTTGCATATGTCCTGGGGACCATTCAGGCTTGTTCGCATTTGTGTTCCTCACGTGTGCCCCAAAGAATGAGGTGATTTGGTAAAATGCTATGCCCAAGATAACTATCCGAGTGCCGGCGGTGGGGTGGTTCAAATAGCCTCGGCTATCACCTCATTATGTCCGGTCGTGATGGTCAAGTGGATTAAGGCGTCTTGTACATACCAGTTGCGTTGCTTCTGGGAGTATGGGTTCGAGTCACTTCTGGGGTGTGAGTTTTCAGTTGCATATGTCCTGGGGACCATTCAGGCTTGTTCGCATTTGTGTTCCTCACGTGTGCCCCAAAGAATGAGGTGATTTGGTAAAATGCTATGCCCAAGATAACTATCCGAGTGCCGGCGGTGGGGTGGTTCAAATAGCCTCGGCTATCACCTCATTATGTCCGGTCGTGATGGTCAAGTGGATTAAGGCGTCTTGTACATACCAGTTGCGTTGCTTCTGGGAGTATGGGTTCGAGTCACTTCTGGGGTGTGAGTTTTCAGTTGCATATGTCCTGGGGACCATTCAGGCTTGTTCGCATTTGTGTTCCTCACGTGTGCCCCAAAGAATGAGGTGATTTGGTAAAATGCTATGCCCAAGATAACTATCCGAGTGCCGGCGGTGGGGTGGTTCAAATAGCCTCGGCTATCACCTCATTATGTCCGGTCGTGATGGTCAAGTGGATTAAGGCGTCTTGTACATACCAGTTGCGTTGCTTCTGGGAGTATGGGTTCGAGTCACTTCTGGGGTGTGAGTTTTCAGTTGCATATGTCCTGGGGACCATTCAGGCTTGTTCGCATTTGTGTTCCTCACGTGTGCCCCAAAGAATGAGGTGATTTGGTAAAATGCTATGCCCAAGATAACTATCCGAGTGCCGGCGGTGGGGTGGTTCAAATAGCCTCGGCTATCACCTCATTATGTCCGGTCGTGATGGTCAAGTGGATTAAGGCGTCTTGTACATACCAGTTGCGTTGCTTCTGGGAGTATGGGTTCGAGTCACTTCTGGGGTGTGAGTTTTCAGTTGCATATGTCCTGGGGACCATTCAGGCTTGTTCGCATTTGTGTTCCTCACGTGTGCCCCAAAGAATGAGGTGATTTGGTAAAATGCTATGCCCAAGATAACTATCCGAGTGCCGGCGGTGGGGTGGTTCAAATAGCCTCGGCTATCACCTCATTATGTCCGGTCGTGATGGTCAAGTGGATTAAGGCGTCTTGTACATACCAGTTGCGTTGCTTCTGGGAGTATGGGTTCGAGTCACTTCTGGGGTGTGAGTTTTCAGTTATATATATATATATATATATATATATATATGTCGTACCTAGTAGCCAGAATGCACTTCTCAGCTTATTATGCAAGGCCCGATTTGCCTAATAAGCCAATTTTTTCTGAATTAAAATGTTTTCTCTATTTTTTTTCTTATGAAATGATAAAGCTACCCATTTCATTATGTATGAGGTCAATTGCTTTTTATTGGAGTTTAAATTAACTTAGATATATGACCGAACCTAACCAAACCTAACCTATATTTATAGGTTAGGTTAGGTTAGGCAGCCGGAAAACTTAGTTTAGGTTAAGTTAGGTAGGTTATGTTGTCGAAAAAACATTAATTCATGAAAACTTGGCTTATTACGCAAATCGGGCCTTGTATAGTAAGCTGAGAAGTGCGTTCTGGCTACTAGGTACGACATATATATATATATATATATATATATATATATATATATATATATATATATATATATATATATATATATATATATATATATATATATATATATATATATATATATATATATATATATATATATATATGTCGTACCTAGTAGCCAGAACGCACTTCTCAGCCTATTATGCAAGGCCCGATTTGCCTAATAAGCCAAGTTTTCATGAATTAACTATTTTTCGACTACCTAACCTACCTAACCTAACCTAACTTTTTCGGCTACCTAACCTAACCTAACCTATAAAGATAGGTTAGGTTAGGTTAGGTAGGGTTGGTTAGGTTCGGTCATATATCTACGTTAATTTTAACTCCAATAAAAAAAAAATGACCTCATACAAAATGAAATGGGTAGCTTTATCATTTCATAAAAAAAAATTGAGAAAATATATTAATTCAGGAAAACTTGGCTTATTAGGCAAATCGGGCCTTGCATAGTAGGCTGAGAAGTGCGTTCTGGCTACTAGGTACGACATATATATATATATATATATATATATATATATATATATATATATATATATATATATATGTCGTACCTAGTAGCCAGAACGCACTTCTCAGCCTACTATGCAAGGCCCGATTTGCCTAATAAGCCAAGTTTTCATTAAATAATTGTTTTTCGACTACCTAACCTACCTAACCTAACCTAACCTAACTTTTTCTGCTACCTAACCCAACCTAACGTATAAAGATAGGTTAGGTTAGGTTAGGTAGGGTTGGTTAGGTTCGGTCATATATCTACATTAATTTTAACTCCAATAAAAAAAATTGACCTCATACATAATGAAATGGGTAGCTTTATCATTTCATAAGAAAAAAAATAGAGAAAATATATTAATTCATGGAAACTTGGCTTATTAGGCAAATTGGGCCTTGCATAGTAGGCCAAAAAGTGCGTTCTGGCTACTAGGTACGACATATATATATATATATATATATATATATATATATATATATATATATATATATATATATATATATATATATATATATATATATATATATATATATATATATATGTGTGTGTATATCACGAAAATAAACACGTGATTAAGAATGTGACAATGTCAGACCACGGAGGAAAAATGAAACAGGAAATTTCCTTCAGTACTTTCGTATATTAAATATACGAAAGTACATTTAATATACGAAAAAGAAAGAAAGAATGAAAAAAAAAAGAAAGATGGACCTTCTGAAGATGTATTTAATATACGAAAGTACTTAAGGAAATTTCCTGTTTCATTTTTCCTCCGTGGTCTGACATTGTCATATATATATATATATATATATATATATATATATATATATATATATATATATATATATATATATATATATATATATATATATATATATATATGTCGTACCTAATAGCCAGAACGTACTTCTCAGCCTACTATGCAAGGCCCGATTTGCCTAATAAGCCAAGTTTTCCTGAATTAATATTTTTTCTCTAATTTTTTTCTTATGAAATGATAAAGCTACCCATTTCATTATGTATGAGGTGAAATTTTTTTTATTGGAGTTAAAATTAACGTAGATATATGACCGAACCTAACCAACCCTACCTAACCTAACCTAACCTATCTTTATAGGTTAGGTTAGGTTAGGTAGCCGAAAAAGTTAGGTTAGGTTAGGTTAGGTAGGTTAGGAAGTCGAAAAACAATTATTTCGTGAAAACTTGGCTTATTAGGCAAATCGGGCCTTGCATACTAGGCAGAGAAGTGCGTTCTGGCTACTAGGTACGACATATATATATATATATATATATATATATATATATATATATATATATATATATATATATATATATATATATATATATATATATATATATATATATATATATATATATATATATATATATATATATATATATTATATATATATATATATATATATATATATATATATATATATATATATATATATATATATATATATATATATATATATATATATATATATATATATATATATATGTCGTACCTAGTAGCCAGAACGCACTTCTCAACCTACTATGCAAGGCCCGATTTGCCTAATAAGCCAAGTTTTCCTGAATTAATGTATTTTCTCAATTTTTTTTCTCATGAAATGATAAAGCTACCCATTTCATTATGTATGAGGTCAATTTTTTTTTTATTGGAGATAAAATTAACGTAGATATATGACCGAACCTAACCAACCCTACCTAACCTAACCTAACCTATCTTTATAGGTTAGGTTAGGTTAAGTAGCCGAAAAAGTTAGGTTAGGTTAGGTTAGGTTGGTTAGGTAGTCGAAAAAACATTAATTCATGAAAACTTGGCTTATTAGGCAAATTGGTCCCTGCATAGTAGGCTGAGAAGTGTGTTCTGGCTACTAGGTACGACATATATATATATATATATATATATATATATATATATATATATATATATATATATATATATATATATATATATGTCGTACCTAGTAGCCAGAACTTACTTCTCAGCCTACTATGCAAGGCCAAATTTGCCTAGTAAGCCAAGTTTTCATGAATTAATTGTTTTTCGACTACCTAACCTACCTAACCTAACCTAACCTAACTTTTTCGGCTACCTAACCAAACCTAACCTATAAAGATAGGTTAGGTTAGGTTAGGTAGGGTTGGTTAGGTTCGGTCATATATCTACGTTAATTTTAACTCCAATAAAAAAAAATTGACCTCATACATAATGAAATGGGTAGCTTTATCATTTCATAAGAAAAAAATTAGAAAAAATATATTAATTCAGGAAAACTTGGCTTATTAGGCAAATCGGGCCTTGAATAGTAGGCCAAAAAGTGAGTTCTGGCTACTAGGTACGACATATATATATATATATATATATATATATATATATATGTCGTACCTAGTAGCCAGAACTCACTTCTCAGCCTACTATGCAAGGCCTGATTTGCCTAATAAGCCAAGTTTTCATGAATTAATTGTTTTTCGACGACCTAACCTACCTAACCTAACCTAACCTAACTTTTTCGGCTACCTAACCTAACCTAACCTATAAAGATAGGTTAGGTTAGGTTAGGTAGGGTTGGTTAGGTTCGGTCATATATCTACTTTAATTTTATCTTTAATAAAAAACAATTGACCTCATACATAATGAAATGGGTAGCTTTATCATTTCATAAGAAAAAAATTAGAGAAAATATATTAATTCAGGAAAACTTGGCTTATTAGGCAAATCGGGCCTTGCATAGTAGGCTGACAAGTGCGTTCTGGCTACTAGGTACGACATATATATATATATATATATATGTCGTACCTAGTAGCCAGAACGCACTTCTCAGCCTACTATGTGTTACGGTGCCCTCTCCTATTTCTTTCGTTTGCCGGCTTAAAGAGTCATATCAGCCCTCCCTACTGATTCTCTGAGGTTCAGGGAGTCTAATGATATATGTGGCGACCAGACCGGCTGCCAGTTAATGGAAGGAGGTTACATTATAAGTTGTAAATAAGGAGAAATTGGCGCCCTGATATAAAATGAAACAGTATCCCCTACGGCAGATATGACCTTTTGGAAGGGACACAAGCCGATCGCGGATTGGCCGACGTAGGTCGCGGGCGACAAATCAGGGCCCGCCATGACGTCACCGAGTGCCCCGGGCGGCGCCAACGTCAGAGTGGTTCTGACCGTGGAAGCGACAGGACGCACCTCGGTCTGCTCTCAAGGATTGGAGGCTCTGCAAGCCTTGTTCAGTGGATTGAGCTGGCCATCGCAGCCCATCGCAATTATTGGAGACCCTGCGCTTCTGGGAAGCAAAAGAGGAACCAAGTTCAGTGAGCAGAGGATTGCCAAACTTGGAAAATAGTCGGCGACGACGCTGGGCGGCGCCGCCGGCTGGACGTTGAGGTCTGGAAGGTGGGCGGGCAGGCCTAGCTGTGACTGGGGTCACATCCACTGAGAATCTTGGAAGGACGACACCGTGCCTAGGACAAGGAGCAACGCCCTGTGGGAAAGGCGAGTGTGGGGAAAAATAGTGATTAGCTCAGCACCCATCGATGAACCAGGATTGGGGCAGCTGAATCTCAGGGATTGGAACGGCGACGACGCGAAGGCTTCACGACACCTGAGGACTTGTGGAACGTCCTGGATCGTCGAGGATCGACCCAAGGAAGCGTGGGAACCTCACACCATCGAGGGACAGGCGTCGTGAGCCAGGAGTGTAAGGTAGATCATTTTTCCCTCCCATTACCCCTTGTATGAGTAGGCTAGTTAGGCCACAATATTTGCTTGTGTATGTGGCAGCAAGACTTGATTACTTTAATAGTAGAATAGGCTGCAAGGCAGCTTGTGTCCAGGACTGTCAGAGAGGACAGTGTGTATGGATGGCAGGACAGTGAAGAAGAGGTGCCGACGTGGTGAAGAGGCCCTCCTGTGAGAGTGTGAGACTCCTGTCTTCCTGCCCAGTTGAAGGAGTGTTGGAGGTCGTGGAAGAAGAGGCTGACGATCTCCAGACTCATTATCCATATTCCATATTCATGTATTACTTGTGATTGTGTGTGTGTGTTCATGTAATTTGCATCAGTAAATCCACACATTTTATTACTGTGTTTGAGTGTGCCTCCATTTATGATATTTCTCTATGAGCATACATTTCTGGCTACAAACAATATATAATACACCCACTGAACTGCATTGCTGGGGTGCAGATATAATAACCCAGCTGGCGACCTTGCTAAGAGGAAGATAGAGAAGACAGGTGGGAAAGGAGTTCCTGCAACCTTTTTTTGTCTGGCAGGCAAGGCTCAGGGAGGTTATGGTTACAAGGTAAGCCTGAGTCTTCCTTCACTCCCCAACGGGTCTAGGCTGGAACTGTTAACAGCAGTTTCCCCGTGTTTGACTGAAGGGCTTCCAGGGTGAATCAGTGGCACCCCTTTGTGGTGGAAGCAAAGACCTGCGGAGGTGGGCATTGTTGGTCCTCTCTTGTGTGACCAAGGAGACTCCGGTGAATCCAGGGAGTCGGAGGGGCTGAGTATTTGGGCCTTTGAGCCCCTAGCAGCCGAGTGTTAGCAGAGCCCCGGACCGCCCACCCCCACGTGACAGAGAACTGGCGACCTTGCCAGGATTCGAACCCCAGTAGCCAAGAACTGGGAACCTCGCCAGGAAGCGTGGATCAAGCTACAGTGTGGACCAAATTTCAAGACAAGTGTTGCCAGGGTACTAATACAGTGTGGCCAGTGAATTCGGTGGTACTGTTACTCAACCAGCTAAGGGACTGAAACGGTGAAATTAGTGCCTACTAACTTGTCTGTGCTGTCGTGTATGCTTGATGATATAGAGATGGAGGAAGACAAAGTAAAGAAATTTATTGACACAAGGGACGAGAGAATTTTGGCAGAGTGTACCAAGGCCCAGCTCCAACAAGTGGCAAACCACTTTGGGATCAGGTTGAGGACGACTAAGGTAGCGGAGCGAAGGATAGAGATCATGGCACAGCTCACAGCTCGAGAGGAAGCGACGGGAGAGGAGCCATCTCAAGAGGAGCTGTCCCGAGGAGAGCCGTCGCAAGGTGAACCGTCCCGACTAGGGCCTCCCCAAGCGCCTACCAGTGTGGGCAGAATTCACAGTGAACATGGGAGCAGTGGAAGGTCCAGCTGTAGTAAGAGGAGCCTGCAACTGGAAATAATGAAGATGCAACTGGAAGCCCAGCTGCGACGAGAGGAGAGAGAAGCGCAAATGCAGCGAGAGGAACGTGCGGCTGAGCTGCAGCGAGAGGAACGTGCGGCTGAGCTGCAGCGAGAAGAACGTGCGGCTGAGCTGCAGCGAGAGGAACGTGCGGCTGAGCTGCAGCGAGAGGAGCGAGAAGCTCGGCTGCAGCGGGAAGAAAGAGAGAGACAACTGCGACTGGAGGAGATAAGGGCAAAGAAAGAAGTCGAATTGCGTCGCGTTGAACGTGGTCTGCCCTCACTACCTGCACGGCGGGATGACCTCAAGGTAAGGGAACGTGACTTACCTACGTTCGAACCACAAGAAGCTGAGGCGTTCTTCGAACACTTTGAACGGATAGCAACTCTGAAGGAGTGGCCGGAAGGTGATTGGGCTGCTCTGGTCCAGGGCAGGTTGACTGGTCAGGCCCGGGAAGCCTATAACATGCTGGACCTAGAGGAGTGTACTAGTTACGACGCGATTAAGAATGCGGTTCTCCACTCATTCCGGCTGACTCCGGAGATGTATAGGAAGCGGTTCAGAGAGTGTACAAGAGCGTCGGGAAAGACTTACGCCGAGACCGCCAGGGATATGGAACGGAAATTCCTACGATGGTTGAAGGCGGAGGAAGCGGAGTCGGTGGATGATATCAAACGACTGATAGTGATGGAGAAGTTTATGTCAGTGCTCCATCCTGAGTTGCGAGTAAGGTTGAGAGAAGCAGGTATTAAGGACCTGAAGGCTGCAGCGGACCGAGCCGACATGCTGGAGGAGGCACTACATCTCGGGAGGGAGGGGCCACCCAGACACCCGCCTTACCCCAGGTCGGGAGGGAACTTTAGGAGTTCAGGAGGAGCGAGGACGAGTGGGGACTCTCCCAAGAGTAGTGTGCCCGATGAAGTAACGCGGTTCAAGAGCTCAAGAGACGCGGGGAGGAAGCCCCAAGCTATGAGCAGTGGACCTAGCTCGGGAGCAAGTGCTGCAGTCCCGGATACGACGACAGGGAGTCCAAGGAGGACCCAGGGGACGTCTGCAAGTGGTACCGCCAGAGTGACTAGCGAGTGGCTGCCCAGGGGAGGTGGCCGATGCTACAACTGTGGTGTGAGAGGACATTATGCCCGCGAGTGTGAGGAGCACCAAAGGAATGTAGGATTAATGTTGGAAGAGGAGAGAGTGTTTGTTCACACCCCATATTATAGTGGACCCAACGTGAATGGTTGGGAAGTGAAGTTGGGTGAACATCCCTTCGTTTTCGGGGCCAACGTGAAGTTTGGAAGGTCAGACCCAGTGGAGGTTGCCGTGCTTCGAGATACGGGTGCTGACATAAGTATGGTAACCAGGAGTATTCTCCCCAAGGAATTTAATGATTCACCTGTGGGAGTGGTGAGGATACGCAGTGTGGGGGAGGAATACAGGTTGCCACTTCACGAAGTACAGCTGATTGCCGACTGCGGAGTCGAGAAAGCTATAGTAGCTGTAGCCCCTAAGTTACCCCTAGAGCATGTACAGATGGTGCTGGGTAATGACCTCGGAGGAGGCAGGATACAACCCGATTGGGCCAAGAGTGCCTATGTTGCAAGCAGCGGTACAACCCTGCCAGGTGAGGTATCGGTCGCTCCAAATAATAGTGAGGAAGCCGACTTCGCCAGGGGAAACGTCGCCAGAGACGACGACAACGAGGGCGAGAGTGCAGAGAGGTCGTCGGAGGTTGTGGAAAACCCCGACGGGGACCTCCGACTAAGCATGATGATGCGTGTGGAGGAGTGGCGAGGAGCAGCTGTACAAACGCCTGGGGCGGTGAAGAGGCTGCAGACCGCACTACTTCCATACCGAAACGTGAATAAAGTAAGCTCAGTGGATGAGCGAACGGCGGTGAGGGGCAGAGTGGAGGAGTCACGACGCAGTGCACCCTATGCCGGCCAGATGAATAGTGGGAGGTGCAAGATGAACCACCGTGGTGAGGTGAGCCTTAGGGAGGTGGAAGAGCCCAACCACGAACCGAAGAAGACGTCTGCAGGTAAGAAAATCTCATGGAGGAGTGAAGATGTTCGTCGGGAGCGAAGGAGCGAATGGTATAGGAAAGGCAATACGAAGAAAGCAGGGAATAGGTACACCCAGGATAGGCGCCAGCCTAACCAGAGGGGCATTGGGCCATCGCAAAAGCCTAGTGTGGAAGAGAGGAAGCTGCTGGATGGAGTACAGGTTACAAGTGCCACTGTGAGGAGACAACGCACCTATGGGAGAAGAGGAACCGAGAAGAGAGAAGATTGGCGAAGAGGAGATCATGAGAGGAAACATGGAGTACCTGTAGGGCGCAGTGGAAATGCAAGACTATCTCGGAGTGCACGACGCGGTGGAGAGGCTGCATGCACTGAATCGTATAGTGGTAACGAGCCGTGGGGGTACACTCGTAGCCACGGCGAGAGGATTTCTTGTAGGTGTTCAGGGAACACCCATCACACCCGTTCCTATGCGAGGTGGAGATACAGTGAGGCAAGTGACTGGCAAAGTGGTATGAGCCACGTCACCAACTGGAGGAGTGACACTTCAGGGACGGAGGGAGCAAGAGTATAGGTTGCCCTCTTGAGTGCCGCTCTTCCGATATGACTCTTATTTTAAGGGGAGGGGTATGTTACGGTGCCCTCTCCTATTTCTTTCGTTTGCCGGCTTAAAGAGTCATATCAGCCCTCCCTACTGATTCTCTGAGGTTCAGGGAGTCTAATGATATATGTGGCGACCAGACCGGCTGCCAGTTAATGGAAGGAGGTTACATTATAAGTTGTAAATAAGGAGAAATTGGCGCCCTGATATAAAATGAAACAGTATCCCCTACGGCAGATATGACCTTTTGGAAGGGACACAAGCCGATCGCGGATTGGCCGACGTAGGTCGCGGGCGACAAATCAGGGCCCGCCATGACGTCACCGAGTCCACCGGGCGGCGCCAACGTCAGAGTGGTTCTGACCGTGGAAGCGACAGGACGCGCCTCGGTCTGCTCTCAAGGATTGGAGGCTCTGCAAGCCTTGTTCAGTGGATTGAGCTGGCCATCGCAGCCCATCGCAATTATTGGAGACCCTGCGCTTCTGGGAAGCAAAAGAGGAACCAAGTTCAGTGAGCAGAGGATTGCCAAACTTGGAAAATAGTCGGCGACGACGCTGGGCGGCGCCGCCGGCTGGACGTTGAGGTCTGGAAGGTGGGCGGGCAGGCCTAGCTGTGACTGGGGTCACATCCACTGAGAATCTTGGAAGGACGACACTGTGCCTAGGACAAGGAGCAACGCCCTGTGGGAAAGGCGAGTGTGGGGAAAAATAGTGATTAGCTCAGCGCCCATCGATGAACCAGGATTGGGGCAGCTGAATCTCAGGGATTGGAACGGCGACGACGCGAAGGCTTCACGACACCTGAGGACTTGTGGAACGTCCTGGATCGTCGAGGATCGACCCAAGGAAGCGTGGGAACCTCACACCATCGAGGGACAGGCGTCGTGAGCCAGGAGTGTAAGGTAGATCATTTTTCCCTCCCATTACCCCTTGTATGAGTAGGCTAGTTAGGCCACAATATTTGCTTGTGTATGTGGCAGCAAGACTTGATTACTTTAATAGTAGAATAGGCTGCAAGGCAGCTTGTGTCCAGGACTGTCAGAGAGGACAGTGTGTATGGATGGCAGGACAGTGAAGAAGAGGTGCCGACCTGGTGAAGAGGCCCTCCTGTGAGTGTGTGAGACTCCTGTCTTCCTGCCCAGTTGAAGGAGTGTTGGAGGTCGTGGAAGAAGAGGCTGACGATCTCCAGACTCATTATCCATATTCCATATTCATGTATTACTTGTGATTGTGTGTGTGTGTTCATGTAATTTGCATCAGTAAATCCACACATTTTATTACTGTGTTTGAGTGTGCCTCCATTTATGATATTTCTCTATGAGCATACATTTCTGGCTACAAACAATATATAATACACCCACTGAACTGCATTGCTGGGGTGCAGATATAATAACCCAGCTGGCGACCTTGCTAAGAGGAAGATAGAGAAGACAGGTGGGAAAGGAGTTCCTGCAACCTTTTTTTGTCTGGCAGGCAAGGCTCAGGGAGGTTATGGTTACAAGGTAAGCCTGAGTCTTCCTTCACTCCCCCACGGGTCTTAGCCGGAACTGTTAACAGCAGTTTCCCCGTGTTTGACTGAAGGGCTTCCAGGGTGAATCAGTGGCACCCCTTTGTGGTGGAAGCAAAGACCTGCAGAGGTGGGCATTGTTGGTCCTCTCTTGTGTGACCAAGGAGACTCCGGTGAATCCAGGGAGTCGGAGGGGCTGAGTATTTGGGCCTTTGAGCCCCTAGCAGCCGAGTGTTAGCAGAGCCCCCGGACCGCCCACCCCGACATATATATATATATGTCGTACCTAGTAGCCAGAACGCACTTCTCAGCCTACTATGTAAGGCCCGATTTGCCTAATAAGCCAAGTTTTCATGAATTAATATATTTTCACTAATTTTTTTCTTATGAAATGATAAAGCAACACATTTCATTATGTATGAGGTCAATTTTTTTTATTGGAGTTAAAATTAACGTAGATATATGACCGAACCTAACCAACCCTACCTAACCTAACCTAACCTATCTCTATAGTTTAGGTTAGGTTAGGTAGCAGAAAAAGTTAGGTTAGATTAGGTTAGGTAGGTTAGGTATTCGAAAAAACATTAATTCATGAAAACTTGGCTTATTAGGCAAATCGGGCCTTGCATAGTAGGCTGAGAATTGCGTTCTGGCTACTAGGTACGACATATATATATATATATATATATATATATATATATATATGTGTGTGTGTGTGTGTATAACACGAAAATAAACACGTGATTAAGAATGTGACAACGTCAGACCACGGAGGAAAATGAAACAGGAATTTCCTCCGTGGTCTGACATTGTCATATATATATATATATATATATATATATATATATATATATATATATATATATATATATATATATATATATATATATATATATATATATATATATATATATATATATATATATTATATATATATATATATATATATATATATATATATATATATATATATATATATATATATATATATATATATATATTAGTATATTTTGGTAGCAGTCTTTCCTGTAGACATATATTATTAATTTAAGCCAATTAATGCACAACTATAGTCTACCCACCTCAAGACTCCGCTCCAATATAGAAGCATCAAGAAATATGGACCAATATGCTTTCTACAAACACTTCTATTCAATACCCATTGTTTGTGTTCTGTCTTGTGTTGATACTTTTAATACCCTATTAATATCCCCTCTTGTTCTGTCTTGTGTTAATGCCACATCACCCCTCCCACCTCACTCAAATGTAGATATAAAATCAGAGATGCGTAAGTTCTATTCAGTTGTGTATTTGTGAACTAAAGTCTTTGAAAATGTAATAAGTTTTACGAAACGCGCTCGTGTCGCGTCAGACTAGAAATAAAAATGAATTTTGGAGAATTGATTTTTTATTTACCTCCAACAGTGAAAAGAAATGTGCGAAAGATTGAGAAAATTCGTGTTAGAATTATTAATCATACTTTTTCGGTCATATTTAATAATATATATATATATATATATATATATATATATATATATATATATATATATATATATATATATATATATGTATATATATAATATATATTATATATATATATATATATATATATATATATATATATATATATATATATATATATTATTTATATATATATATATATATATATATATATATATATATATATATATATATATATATATATATATATATATATATATATATATATGTCGTACCTAGTAGCCAGAACGCACTTCTCAGCCTACTATGCAAGGCCCGATTTGCCTAATAAGCCAAGTTTTCATGAAATAATGTTTTTTCGACGACCTAACCTACCTAACCTAACCTAACTTTCTCGGCTACCTAACCTAACCTAACCTATAAAGATAGGTTAGGTTAGGTTAGGTAGGGTTGGTTAGGTTTGGTCATATATCTACGTTAATTTTAACTCCAATAAAAAAAAATTGACCTCATACATAATGAAATGGGTAGCTTTATTATTTCATAAGAAAAAAATTAGAGAAAATATAATAATTCAGGAAAACTTGGCTTATTAGGCAAATCGGGCCTTGCATAGTAGGCTGAAAAGTATGTTCTGGCTACTAGGTACGACATATATATATATATATATATATATATATATATATATATATATATATATATATATATATATATATATATATATATATATATGCAAACAAGCCTGAATGGTCCCCAGGACTATATGCGAATAAAAACTCACACCCCAGAAGTGACTCGAACCCATACTCCCAGAAGCAACGCAACTGGTAACTACAGGGCGCCTTAATCCGCTTGACCATCACGGCCGTCAAAAGGAAGTGATAGCCGAGGCTATTTGAGCCACTTCCCCGACGGCAACTCGGATGGTAATCTTGGGCATAGCATTTCACTAAATCACCTCATTCTTTGGGGCACACGTGAGGAACACAAATGCAAACAAGCCTGAATAGTCCTGGGGACCATTCAGGCTTGTTTGCATTTGTGTTCCTCACGTGTGCCCCAAAGAATGAGGTGATTTGGTGAAATGCTATGCCCAAGATTACCATCCGAGTTGCCGTCGGGGAAGTGGCTCAAATAGCCTCGGCTATCACTTCCTTTTGACGGCCGTGATGGTCAAGCGGATTAAGGCGCCCTGTAGTTACCAGTTGCGTTGCTTCTGGGAGTATGGGTTCGAGTCACTTCTGGGGTGTGAGTTTTCATTCATATATATATATATATAATATATATTATATATATACATATATATATATATACACTCATATATACTATGATGGTAAAGTGTTCGAGTGATGATGTTCGGCACTCCTCCTATGGCAGGTGGCAATGCCTTGTCACATTTACAGAAAAAAAAGAGACTGCTTGCCTGTTGGTCTGTGGTAAGGTAATGGGAAGACACACAAAACACAAAGTATAAACAATGAAATTTTAATTACTCTAGAAAACAAGGTATGAACAAAGACAATCCCTTGGCTTACGTAAAATTCAAAACAAGTCAACAAACAAAACAACATGAATAATTAATAGCTGTGAAATTTACTCTAATATAAGGAGCCATGGTAACCGAAAATCCGAAGAAAAATGGAATATTTACGAAAAATTACAAAAAATACTACAACGTTCTGGCAACACTGTGGTCCAAACCGTTTAATGATATCTTGAAAATTAACGTAATTAGAGTCAAATTTCCCACTGCAACTTTCGTGAATCTAGTCCTCGCGGCGTGAGTGCGCCGTGGGGTATTGTATCTTACGTTGTAGAAGTCTTATTTTTCGTAATAGCGTTGAAAATAACATGTTATGCATAAAATGAATATAAGCTCACTCATTGGCAACAGTATCATGTGAGAGAGAGGGTGGTATGTGGCTCAGCCCCATCAGTGACTCTGTGTCTCTCGTGGGGGGTGGTTGTATCGCTGACGCGCTCTCACACTATCTCCCAGAACTCATGCTATTATTGTTATTTGTTCTGCAATATGACTTACCAAACGAACAAGAGACAAGCATTGAAAGCCAGATGCATGCGAGCTCTCCATAGAAGGTACGAGCTGCCCGCAATGCGTAAATCACGCATTGTCACGAGTGACCGCGAGTAGAGTATCTTGTCGCGCTACGCAACTCCAACTTTTACAATTAGATCCGGTCTCACAGCCTTTATTTATTATTCAATTTACTTGAAACTTGCACATTATATGTACAGTTTACGCCTCTATAAACTTATGTCATTATTCTTATCTACGTAGATTTATTGATTTTATAAATAATGATACACTTCATTTTGTTGCATGCGTTTTTGGGAAACTTTTATAAATCTGTATTATTGCACTAAATACATCTGGGATAATGATGTGACATGCAAATCTTTATTATATAGTAAGGTCATACCTGCGTGTCGTAGAAATGATTTTGGTTCACAATTGTGGGCTGTGAAATCAATTGAACATGGTTGAAAAATTCAATTTTTTTTTTCTCCGTCTCTATTTAGGCTGAGATGCTGAAACTTGGCCTAGGTGCAGCACCTTTCACATGTATCAGGATAATAAATTATGAATACCCTACAACAATTTCTTATATCCTGGTACCATGGCCCCTAAACTGAAGTGCAATACAATAATGATAATATAATCAGGTGCTGAGAATACTGGCTTAAGCTTATTTTAATTACTCTAGAAAACAAGATATGAACAAAGACAATCCCTTGGCTTACGTAAAATTCAAAACAAGTCAACAAACAAAACAACATGAATAATTAATAGCTGTGAAATTTACTCTAATATAAACTGAAGTGCAATACAATAATGATAATATAATCAGGTGCTGAGAATACTGGCTTAAGCTGCCACCTCCCTTAGTACACGGCAGCCAGGGCTTTGTCTACCAGAGAGAGATGTCAACTCCTAAGAGCACAGAGATATTCTGAGGAGTACGGCGTGTGCTGGCCCAGACGTCGACTCAGGTAGTGGGCGTGAGTGCAGGTGCAGGTGCGGTCGGCGATACACCAGCCAATCAGGAGCAGGCAGGCGGAGAATGGGTAGTTTGCTCGTTGAAGGCGGGCGGAGGAGCCGGCGTGTCTGGTGGTGCAAGGTATGCTTTGCTTCCTGGGCAAAACGTTTGGCGATACTGGTGGATGTATCTTCAATATAGTATCTTGTACTTGTAATGTGACGTGAATGATGTAGGGAAGAGCAGGCTCAATCTCTCTTGAAAGAGATTATCGTCACAACTCTCCCCCGAAGCCTGCGGTTCCGGAAGAAGTTACGTCTTCATGTGGTAGAGTGATAGGTGGAGTTGCCTCTACTTCATAGACTCTGGAGAGGGCGTCGGCTATGATGTTATCAGACCCCTTGTTGTAGAGATCTCCAGGTTGAATTTCTGCAGTTATCAAGCCCATCGTAGAAGACGTTGAGTGTGGAATTGGGCTTGCTGCAATGGGTGTAGGGTGTTGTGGTCCGTGTTGATGGTGGTAGACCAAGCACTTTTCAGGTATTATTTGAAGTGCTGCAAGTTCAGGACGATGAGTAGCTCCCTGTCGATTGTTCTGTAGTTCCTTGTAGCTGTGGTCGCTAACAGGTATATTCTCCTCGCCTCGTTGTTGCATTAGATCACCCCCGATGCCGGTACCACTGGCGTCGACATGGACGACGAAAGGCTTGGTGATATCTGACGAGGTGAGAATAGGATTAGAATATGGCAACGGAGCACTATTATGGTCCTGAAAATGGTTAGGAAGATCAGTTAGGATTTCCGAATTGGAAAGCGCTGACTCAGTGTCAGTGCTTTCGGGAGGAGAAGCAGGGAAGATCTCACTGTGGATGTATGGACCTTTAAAGGAAGAATATGTTATCAATACAGTGGGAGGAGTACCGTTATATAGCTTCAGGAGGTTGACGTGGCACAACTGGGTCTTCCGCCGCCTATCTGGAGTCTCTAGAACGTAGTTGTGGTTGTTTCTGCACTCCTTGATGCGGTATGGTCCTGAAAACCTGTTTTGCAAAGGAGAACCTGGGATAGGGAAATAGGCAAGCACGAAGTCTCCAGGTTTAAATTTCCTTACTTTGCTGTTCTGGTCGTAATGAGTCTTCATCCTCTCCTGTGCTTTCAATAGATTATCCTTGGCAAAGTTATGCACCCTCTCTAGAATGTGTTGTAGGTTTTGAAGAAACTGGGGCACATTCTGATGCTCACTGAAGGTGGCATCACGTAGAGAGTCTTTAAAAGCTTTGAGAGGAGTACGACACTTACGTCCGTAGAGCATCTCATAAGGAGATACTCCTAAAGACTCATTGGGAAGACTTCTAAATATGCACATAATTAAATCTATTTGTTTATCCCAATCCTTAGAGGTTTCATTGCAAAACTTCTTCAGGAGTGCTTTAATAGTCTGATGACTACGCTCAAGAGAACCCTATGAAGCAGGATGATAGGGTCTGGACAATACCTGTGTGATGTTGAACTCTTCCAGTGTCCTTCTGAAGAGATCACTGGTGAAGTTGGTGCCACAGTCGCTCTGAACCTCCCTTGGAAATCCATTCTGGGTGAAGATCTTCAATAAGTGTTTCACAACCGTAGCAGCCGTAATATTCTTTACTGGAACTGCTATGGGGAATCTGGTGGTAGGACACAGGATGGTTAGTATATAGGCGTTACCAGAACTGGTCCGAGGTACAGGACCAACACAGTGTATAATAAGTCTGTGGAAAGGTTCTGCAGGCACCTGTATGGGAGTCAGTGGTGCTCTGGGGATAGAGATGTTCGGTTTACCTGCCAACTGACATGTATGACACTGTTTGACGTACTGTTTGACGCTATTTACCATACCTGGCCAGTAGTAGTCTTGAAGGATTCCGTGGTAGGTCTTGTTAAATCCGTAGTGGGAGAGTGCTCCGTGGGCCAGGTGTAGAATAGTGGGCCGCAGGCTGGCAGGAATCACTAGTTGTTCGACGTTGGCCCAATCGTCCTCCTCCTTCAGTTTACAGGGTCTGTATCTGCGGTAGAGCAACTGATTCTCAAGAAAGAACCCAGGGATACTGTCATGTTGAGTCTCAGCCTGGAAGAATAATGGTGTTAATGATAGATCTTCCCTCTGTAACTTACGGAACTCCAACGTGGTCAGATTCGGGGGTAGTTTCTGAGGGTCTTGAGGGACAGCGATAGCATTAGAGTCAGCTGGCTGTGGTCGTGCAGCTTGTGCACGGGTGGTCACTAAAACCGGTGGAAAAACTTCATCACTCTCTTGAACCTTTGCTGGAACATACTCAAAGATGGGATTATCCATTACAGAGGTACACACCTGGGGTTTGTCCATGACGACCAGGTTGGTCGGTTGCAGGTCTTCTGCCAAGTCGTTGCCCAGGAGAAGTTGCACTCCAGGCATGGGAAAAGGCTTTTCCCTGATGGCGACTTGGACTTCTCCGGTCACGAAGGGACAATCCAGGTGGACTCTGGCGAGAGGATGAGGAGTGGTAGCAGTGAGGTCAGTGATGAAGACGGTTTCCCCGGTGTAGGCGATATTGGGCACAGCTGATTTCAAAAGGATTTATTGAAGAGTCGCTGTGTCCCTCAAGATCTTCGGTTTGAAACGTCCCTCCGGATCTGAACCGTTGGTAGAGACAGTTCCAGTATACAGGTGTTTACTGAAAAGAGAAAGATCATTAACATGAACACCAACATTCATCACAGGCTTACCGGACTTAGGAGGAGTCTGTTTGGGTTTAGTGGATTCAGTAGTACCTTTGTATTGAGACTTACCACATTTATCTATGGTATGTCCATAGAGTCTACAATACTTACAGTACAATTGCGAGCCAGCTTGATCGGTACTCACTTTCTCGTAACTGTACCAAGACTTCTTACTGGAAGGCGGTTCTGGTGTCAGCCGGTGGATGAGGCTGTAAGTGTCAGCCGACTTAGCACACTTTAGGTAGTCGGTCTCTTCTTTATCTGCTAAATATAAACGGACAGGAGGCGGCACACGCCACAAGAATTCTTCAACTAGCATGAGGTTGACGAGTTCTGCAAAGGTAGAAACATGTGCTGCTTCCAGCCATTTCATAAAATATCTCCTTTTGGTATTAGCAAATTCTAGAGAGGTAGTGGTACTTGCCTTTAGGTGGTCACGGAATTTTCTTCGGTAGCTTTCGGTGGAGAGAAGGTAGGTGTCCAACACTCCTTGTTTCAGAGTCTGCTAGTCATTCTCAGACGCAAAAGTACTGAGTGTAACTGCAGCTCTACCTGTGAGATGTACTCTGAGAAGGGTAGCCCATTGGTCGGCAGGCCAACTAAGTTGATTAGCAAGGGTCTCAAAGGTGGTGAAAAATACGTCAACCTCTGTCTCTACGAATGGTGGCATTAACTTACTTGCATGTGAGATATTGAAACTGACGGGAAGATTGGCGGTAGCTTGCTGGCGTTCAGTGAGGTGTGTAGTTTCCAACGCGAGTTCTTGTTGACGACATTCCATAGCCATAGCAGCTTGTTGTTTGTCATGCTCGCGTTGCATCTCCAGGTGGCGTTGTTTTGCTTCAAGCTGTACTCGCTCACGTTCACGGAGTATTGCAATCTCACGTTCTTGGTCTTCTTTCCTCAAGGCAGCTTTTCGTTCCTTGAAGGCGATTTAACGTTCCTGTTCTTCTTTCCGTATGGCAGCTTCTCGTTCTTTTTCTTCCTTTCGTATTGCAGTTGCTTCCCTTTGCTGCTCTCGTTCGATCTTGGCAAGCTCTAGTTTGAGTTTCATCGTTGCCAAATCAGGTTTATCTGCAATAGAGTAAGTTTCGTGAGTTTCAGAGTCAATCTTACCTTCCTCTAAGAGATGATCCAGTAACATGTTATACAGTTCATTTTTGTTGGCTCCATGGGGAACATCTAGCTAATACTCGTGTGCAAGAGCTTGTAATTCGATCCTCTTGGCACGACTTAAGTTCCCTATTTCACCTGCTGGATCTGCACGGAAAGCTTGGAGACGAAACATGGTGAAATTAGCAAATAAATATACAACGAATATACTGTTGTGATATGGTGAATGTCAGAAACAGGACAACGTGGCAACTGGTACCTATCCTGTGGAATCGTTAACAATTAATGTTAATTTCAAGATGGTAAATGATTAATAAATCAAGATCGCAGGAAATCTTGTACCCGGTACTCATGTAAGAGGATAAGGGCAAGAAAATCCTACTAAGTAAGCGAAACTGAGTTTCTAAAACAAATGAAACATTTAATTGCCTCAAAAGTGAATTAGGTAGTCCAAGAATGTAGGCATACATTGCCGAGTCTCTATAGGACATAAGCAAGTTTTTCCCACTAAAATGAAATATGATACTTACAGAATTAGCGAACTTTTGTGCTCTGAAAAAAGAAGGCTAATTCCCAACCTAGGTAAGTATCCTCATCTCTGACCGGTGTGTAGGGGTGCGAGGTGTCAACTGGTGACGAGAACTGCTGCTGAGGTCCCAATTCAGCAACTAAGGTTCGTGCTAGAGGAACTATGGCCCTCTTTATCCTCAATCAAATTAATTTGCTGGTTCCGTCAATTAAATTCACAATTGAGAACGAAGTGAATGGTGTTCTGCCTTTTTTAGACATCATGATTCATAGAATTGGTAGGAGTTTCAAATTCAATGTGTATAGGAAACGTCCCAATGTGTGCTCGTATGTACATTTCTATTCAAATCATCATGTTCAGGTCAAGCTGGCAGTTTTTTCTGGTATGTTTCTCAGAGCACTGAAAGTTTGCAGTCCGGAGTTTTTCGATGAAGAAATAGCAAATATATTTGAAATTGGGATGAAGTTAAAATACCCAAAATCGATCTTGGATCTTGCGTTTGGTCAAGCAAAAAGGACTTTCTACAAACAGACTACTAAGTCTAAACCAGAACTGAAAAATTCGTTGGTATTACCATATTCTGAGGGTCTAGTAAATCTTGCCCCAGCCCTGAATAACCTTAATATTAATCTAGTGTTCAAAAATGATAATACAGTTAAGTCCATGTTAATTAAGAACTCGCCCTCGTCTGTAGCAGGTTGTGTGTATTCCATCCCTTGTAATGAGTGTGCATGTGTTTACATCGGCCAGACAGGTAAATCTCTTTCCTCGCGTTTAAAACAGCATTCATATGCTATTCGTACAGCCCAGCAATCCAGTGCATTGTATTTACATTCCAGTTTATGTAATCATTCTATCGACTTCACAGGGGCAAAATGTATTGTTGAAAGTAAGGATTTTGTTGAACGAAACGTGATCGAGTCTGCTCTGATCAAACATTGTAACAACAGCCTTAATGTGAGCCCCGGTATGTACAAGTTAGATCCCTATTTAAGCCTCATTATAGCACGTCAAAACAATACAGCAATCATTTAACACGTATGGCACTTGGAGATATTAATAGGAGCGGCCTCGTATGGACCAATAGTTACCTTCTTTCTTATAATTCCTTTCCTCCACTTATTTTTGGTGGTCAGGTGATCTGCCCAGGCGGATATAAAGGTCTGATCAGCAATCTTATCTTCATTCTACTTTGCTCTGTTGAAGGCGAATTAGCCGAAAACGCGTTAAGCATTTTCTATTTTTCACATGTGGTTATTCTGCATACTTGGATCAGTGTTTTTGTGATCATTGTTGCAAATATATATATATATATATAAATATATATATATATATATATATATATATATATATATATATATATATATATATACATATATATATATATATACATATATATATATATATATATATATATATATATATATATATATATATATATATATATATATATATATATATGTATGTATGTCGCACTCCTAATTTGTTTTGTTCACTTGTTAGATTGCATTACTTGCAATTTCCCACTAGATATTTTACAGAGGAGGCATCTAGTTTCTGTGTCTGGGCACTAGTTACCTGAGTAAGTTACACTATTTGGAAGAATACACACACAGTGGGTAATCGGGGTGGGCCTACCTCCAAATGGCCCTTGTTTACATACACATCCTGCATGTAACCAATGTTGTAACCCTTTTTGTGTAATGAAATTTTAAAATGAAGTTAGATATACATACACACACATACACTAAGGGAATAGGGCTGGTAGGAGAGGAAAATATCAAAGTGTTCAGTGAGGATTCACAGGGTCTTCTCAGAGAATTCTTTATTTTCTTCTCCGAAGCTATGGGTCCGTACACTTGCATATATATATATATATATATATATATATATATATATATATATATATATATATATATATATATATATATATATATATATGTATGTATATATATATATATATATATATATATATATATATATATATATATATATATATATATATATATATGTATGTATATATATATATATATATATATATATATATATATATATAAATATATATATATATATATATATATATATATATATATATGTATATATATATATATATATATATATATATATATATATATATATATATATATATATATGTATGTATATATATATATGTATGTATATATATATATATATATATATATATATATATATATATATATATATATATATATATATATATATATATATATATGTATGTATATATATATATATATATATATATATATATATATATATATATATAAATATATATATATATATATATATATATATATATATATATATAGATATGTATATATATATATATATATATATATATATATATATATATATATATATATATATATATATATATATTTAGTGTGTAAAAATTTATAAACTTCTGCTACTGGAATAGGGTAGTCTGTGCATTAAGCATTTGGCACTGAGTTTTCCCATATAACAGGGCTCGATGAAAGAGCATCGGGAGTCCCACACTATCTCATTGCCTGGGAGAGGATTGGAGTTCTGGTTGGTTAAATACCCCAGAATTCCTACCTCTCTTAATGGCTTTGAAGTATGGTGTAGTGGATACAGCGTGCAACTGCCACCTTGTTGGCCAGTGTTCGAGTCCCCTGGTGGGTTGAGTGTCTAAAAAGTTATAAACTTCAGCTACTGGAATAGGGTAGTCTGTGCATTAAGCATTTGGCACTGAGTTTTCCCATATAACAGGGCTCGATGAAAGAGCATCGGGGGTACCACACTATCTCAATGCCTGGGAGAGGATTGGAGTTCTGGTTGGTTAAATACCCCAGAATTCCTACATCTCTTAATGGCTTTGAAGTATGGTGTAGTGGATACAGCGTACAACTGCCACCTTGTTGGCCAGTGTTCGAGTCTCCTGGTGGGTTGAGTGTCTAAAAAGTTATAAACTTCAGCTACTGGAATAGGGTAGTCTGTGCATATATATATATATATATATATATATATATATATATATATATATATATATATATATATATATATATATATATATATTGTGACGGGAAAGTGTAGAAGTGTTAGTGTTCGGCAGTCCTCCTAATGGCTGGTGTCAATGCCTATCACATTTTAGAAAAAAAAGATCGACTGCTTGGCTGTTGTCTGTGGTAAAGTAAGGGAAGACACGCAAAACACATAGTATGAACAATGAACTTTTAATTAACTTTAAAAATTTTGAACAAATAGAATCCCTTGGCTATGTACAGTGCAAACAAACAAGTCAAAAATACAACATAAAAACTAAGAACAAGGGTGACGTTACTCTACATTTAAAATAAAGAGAGAAAAGTGATTAAAAAGGTGCTGAGAATATAGCACTAGCTGAGAACCTCCACCAATAAACAGAGCGTATATCGGTTGGTTGTTCATATGTGTGGGTGGAGCCAGGGAGGGTGTCCGAGTGGGTTGAGCCAGGGAGAGTGTATGTGTGGATGGAGTTAGTGAGGGTGTGTGTGTGGGTGGAGCGTGGGAGGGTGTACCAGTGGGTGGAGTCAGTGAAGGTGTATGTGTGGGTGGAGCCAGGGAGAGTGAATATGTGGGTGGAGTCAGGGAGGGTGTATGAGTGGGTGGAGCCAGGAAGGGTGTATGTGTGGGTGGAGCCAGGGAGGGTGTATGAGTGGGTGGAGCCAGGGAGTGGGTGGAGCCAGAGAGGGTGTATGTGTGTTTGGAGTCAGAGAGGGTTTACGAGTGGGTGGAGCTAGGGAGGGTGTATGAGTGGGTGGAGCCATGGAGGGTCTTCCAGTGGGTGGAGTCAGTGAGTGCGTATGTGTGGGTGGAGCCTGGGAGGGTGTACCAGTAGGAAGAGTCATTGAGGGTGTATGTGTGGGTGGTGGCAGGGAGGGTATATGTGTGGGTGGAGTCAGGGAGGGTGTATGAGTGGGTGGAGCCAGGGAGGGTATGCCAGTGGGTGGAGTCAGTGAGGGTGTATGTGTGGGTGGAGCCTGGGAGGGTGTACCAGTGGAAAGAGTCAGTGAGGGTGTATGTGTGGGTGGAGGCAGGGAGGGTATATGTGTGGGTGGAGTCAGGGAGGGTGTATGAGTGGGTGGAGCCAGGGAGGGTGTATGTGCGGGTGGAGTCATGGAGGGTGTATGAGTGGGTGGAGTCAGTGAGGGTGTATGTGTGTGTGAAGCCAGGGAGGGTGTATGTGTGGGTGGAGCCAGTGAGGGTTTATGTATGGGTGGAGCTAGGGAGGTGGTATATGTGGGTGGACCCAGGGAGGGTGTATATGTGTGTGAAGCCAGGGAGGGTGTATGTGTGGGTGGAGCCAGTGAGGGTGTATGTGTTGGTGGAGCCAGGGAGGTGGTATATGTGGGTGGACCCAGGGAGGGTGTATGAGTGGGTGAACCCAGGGAGGGTGTATTTGAGGTGGAGCTAGGGGGGGTGTATGAGTGGGTGGAGCCATGGAGGGTGTTTGTGTGGGTGGGGACAGGGAGGTTGCATGTGTGGGTGGAGCCATGGAGGGTGTTTGTGTGGGTGGGGAGAGGGAGGGTGTATATGTGGGTGGAGCCAGGGAGGGTGTATGTGTGGGTGGAGCCAGGGAGGGTGTACGAGTGGGTGGAGCCAGGGAGGGTGTTTGTATGGGTGGAGCCAGGGAGGGTGTATGAGTGAGTGGAGCCAGGGAGGGTGTATGTGTGGGTGGAGCCAGGGAGGGCGTATGCGTGGGTGGATCCAGGGAGGTTGTATGTGTGGGTGGAGCCAGGGAGGGTGTATGAGTAGATGTAGCCAAGGAGGGGCGTTTGTGTGGGTGGAGCCAGGCAGGGTGTATGAGTGGGTGGAGCCAGGGAGGTTGTATGTGTGGGTGGAGCCAGGGAGGGTGTATGAGTGTGTGGAGTCAGGGAGGGCATATGAGTGGGTGGAACCAGGGAGGGTGTATATGTGTGTGGAGACAGAGAGGGTGTATGAGCGGGTGGAGCCAGGAAGGGTGTATGTGTGGGTGGAGCCTGGGAGTGTGTATGAGTGGGTGGAGCCAAGGAGGGTTTATGTGTGAATGGAGCCAGAGAGGGTGTATGTGTTGGTGGAGCCAGGGACGGTGTATGAGTGGGTGGAGGCAGGGAGGGTGTATGTGTGGGTGGAGCCAGGGAGAGTGTATGTGTTGGTGGAGCCATGGAGTGTGTACTTACCTTACCTAATTGTACTTACCTAATTGTGCTTGCGGGGATTGAGCTCTGGCTCTTTAGTCCCCCTCTCAACTGTCAATCAACTGGTGTACAGGTTCCTGAGCCTACTGGGCGCTATCATATCTACACATGAAGCTGTTTATGGAGTCAGCCTCCACCACATCACTTACTAATGCATTCCATTTGTCTACCAATCTGACACTGAAAAAATTCTTTCTAACGTCTCTGTGGCTTTTTTGGGAACTAAATTTTCACCTGTTTCCTCTAATGCGTGAGTCCCTTGTGGTAAATAGCCTGTCTTTATCTACCCTATGAATTCCACTGAGAATCTTGCATGTGGTGATCATATCCCCTCTAACTCCTCTGTCTCCCAGTGACGTGAGGTTTAATTCCCGTAGTCTCTCCTCGTAGCTCTGTCCCCTCATTTTTGGTGCTAGTCTGGTGGCAAACCTTTGAACCTTCTCCAGTTTAGTCTTATGCTTCACTAGATATGCGCTCCATGCTGGAGCCGCATACTCCAGGATTGGTCTGACATATGTGGTATACAAAGTTCTTCATGATTCCTTACACAAGTTTCTAAAGGCCGTTCTTATATTAGCCAACCTGGCATATGCCGCTGATGTTATCCTCTTAATATGAGCTGCAGGGGACAGGTCTGGCGTGATATCAACCCCCAGGTCTTTTTCTCTCTCTCTGACACTTAAAGTATTTCATCTCCCAAATGAAATGTATTGTGGGTTGGGTGTATGTGTGTGTATGTGAACACCCTTCTACTTGTTTCTGATCTCCTGCTTCCTACCCCTATTTTCATTACATTGCATTTGCTTGGGTTAAACTCTAACAACCATTTGTTCGACCATTCCTGCAGCTTGTCCAGGTCTTCTTCAAACCTCAAGCAGTCCTCCTCTGTCTTAATCTCATATTTTTACTTCGTCAGCAAACATTGAGATGAATGAGTCTATACCCTCTGGGAGATCATTTTCGTATATCAGAAACAAGATAGGTCCTAGTACAGAGCCCTGTGGGACTCAATTTTTGACTTCACGCCAATCTGAGGTCTCACCCGTCACTGTAACTCTCTGCTTCCTATTGTTTAGGTACTCCCTTATCCACTGGAGCGCCCTACCAGTTACTCCTGCCTGTTTCTCCAGCATATGTAACAGCCTTTCATGAGATACTGAGTCAAAGGCTTTCCGATATTCCAAAAAATGCAGTCCGCCCATCCTTCTCTTTCTTACTTAATCTTTGTCACCTGATCCTAGAATTATATTAAGTCAAAAAGGCAAAATTTACCCTCCCTTAACCCATGTTGATTGGTTCCCACGAAGTCCTTTCTTTCCAGATGTTACTAGGTTTTTTCTCATGATCTTCTCCATCACCTTGCATGGTATACAAGTTAAGGACACTGATCTGTAGTTCAGTGCCTCTTGTCTGTAACCCTTTTTGTATATTGGGACTACATTAGCCATCTTCTATATTTCTGGTAGGTCTCCCGTTTCCAGTGACCTACTATACACTATGGAGAGTGGGAAGCAAAGCGCTCCTGCACACTCTTTCAATACCCATGGTGAGTTTCCGTCCGAGCCAACAAACTTACTCACGTCCAAACCTAACAGGTGCCTCTTGACCTCATCTCTTGTAATTTCGAACCTTTCCAAGGCCGCCTTGTTTACTGCCACCTCTCCTAGCGCAGTGACCTCTCCTTCGTCTATTGTGAAGGCCTCCTGGAACCTCTTGTTGAGTTCCTCACACACCTCTTTGTCATTTTCTGTGTACCTGTCCTCACCCGTTCTAAGTTTCATCACCTGTTCCTTCACTGTTGTTTTACTCCTGATGTGACTGTGGAGTTGCTTTGGTTCGGTCTTGGCTTTATTAGCTATATCATTTTCATACTTTTTCTCAGCTTCTCTTCGCACACTAACATACTCGTTCCTGGTTCTCTGGTATCTCTCTCTTCTGTCTGGTGTTCTGTTATTTCGGAAGTTCTTCCACGCCCTTTTGTTCAATTCCTTTGCTTTCATACAATCCCTATTAAACCACGGATTCTTCCTTTGCTTCTCGTTTTTTTCCCGTCGGGCTGGAATAAACCTGTTTACTGCCTCCTGACACTTTTGGGTGACATAGTCCATCATGTCATGTTCGAACTTAGTTGTGAGTTCTGTGTCCCATCGTATATCCCCTAGGAATTTTCTCATCTCTTTATAATTTCAATTTCGGTACGCCAGCCCTTTGTTTCCCAGTTCTGTTTTTTGGCTTTCTTATATTAGCCAACCTTATATTAGCCTGCTAGAGCTAGGAGATAGTTCCTAGCTCTATCAGGTACTCAAAGATCAATTCACTGGGATCACTCATTCCTAAGGGGGCTTCCAACTGAACTTCCCTTATATCCGACTCATTTAGGGTAAATATCAGATCAAGCATAGCTGGTTCATCCTCTCCTCTCATTCTCGTTGGTCCCTTGATGTATTGACTTAGAAAGTTTCTTGTAGCTTCGTTCAGCAGCTTAGCTCTCCATGTGTCCGGTCCTCCATGTGGGTCTCTGTTCTCCCAATCTATCATCCCGTGGTTGAAGTCTCCCATGATTAGTAGTCTGGATCCGTTCCTGCTAGCAACAGAAACTGCTCTCTCTATTATATTGATGGTGGCCATGTTGTTTCTTTCATATTTCTGTCTGAGTCTTCTGTCGTTTGTTGGGGGTTATATATGACTATTCCTAATAAAATTTGTCCTCCAATTGTTATGGTAACCGTTATGAAGTCACTGAAATCTTCACAGCTCTGAATAACAATCTCCTCAAAACTCCAGCATTTTCTTATCAGCAAAGCTACACCACCTCCTCCTCCTCCTTCTCTCTCTTTCCTCACTACATAGTAGTCCTGTGAGAACACTGCATCTGTTATGGTTTTCGATAGCTTTGTTTCTGTAAGTAAGCAACCCGGGACAGCTGACTAACTCCCAGGTACCTATTTACTGCTAGGTAACAGGAGCAGGGGCATTAGGGTGAAAGAAACTGTGCCCATTTTCTCGCCGGCGTCGGGAATCGAACCCGCTACCACAGGATCACGCGTCCAGGGTGCTGACCAGTCAACAACCGGCCCCCTTGTGTGTATGATCTCACATAATTGTGCTTGCGGGGATTGAGCTCTGGCTCTTTGGTCCCGCCTCTCAACCGTCAATCAACAGGTGTACAGGTTCCTGAGCCTTTTGGGCTCTATCATATCTTCATTTGAAACTGTGTATGGAGTCAGCCTCCACCACATCACATCCTAGTGCATTCTAGCTGTTAATTACTCTGACACTGAAAACATATTTCTACTGTCTCTGTGGCTCATCTGGGTACTAAATTTCCACCTGTGTCCCCTTGTTCATGTTCCACCCGTGCTGAAGAGTTTGTCTTTGTCCACCCTGTCAATTGCATTTCGACAGGGTGGACAAAGAACAAGGGACACGAACAAGGGGACACAGGTGGAAACGTATTACCCAGATGAGCCACAGCGACGTTAGAATTTTTTTTCAGTGTCAGAGTAGTTAATAGATGGAATGCATTAGGCAGTGATGTGGTAGAGGCTGACTCCATACACAGTTTCAAATGTAGATATGATAAAGCCCAGTAGGCTCAGGAATCTGTATACCAGTTGATTGGCAGTTGAGAGGCGGGACCAAAGAGCCAAAGCTCAACCCCCGAAAGCACAATTAGGTGAGTACAATTAGGTGCGTACACACACACATGATACAGCCCCTAGCAGTTAACTCCCAGGTACCTATTTACTGAATGCACAGGGCCATCAGGTGAAAGAAACTTTGTCCACTGGTTTTTGCCTCAGCCGAGAATTGAACCTGAGTTCTTAGGACTACGACTCCCAAGTCCTGCCCGCGTGTGTATGTACTACATTTACTTTCACATTACACATTACATGTGATTTACACACACATTACATTACATGTATATACACACACACATTCACTGAAATATGCTTATATTTTTATTGTATATATGTATACATTTAAAAAGTACATAAAACATACTAAACATCCTCGTAAACAATATACTACATACCGCCTTTAACAATACATAACAGCACCACTACACAACAGGTTAAACAGCCCCACTGAACAACAGGTTAAACAGCCCCACTAAACAACAGGTTAAACCGTCCCACTAAACAACAGGTTAAACAGCCCCACTAAACAAAATTATTGACACACAATAGTTACAATGAACAGGTTAAGTGATTTAAAATACACAAATGTTTGAAATCATCACTTTAGCGAGAATTATGTTGATTTTGCTTGATTAAAACCATGTTTGTTTTAATAAGTTTTGTTTTTCCTTGTAAATGTTCGGTTAAATCGTCAGCCTCAAACTGAAACCCTCTTAAAGCTAGTCCAAAGTAAATTTGCTTTGCTTCGTATCACCTCTCCTTAAGGAGCTCCGGTCTCCTCCTCCCACTCTTTGTAGGCTTCGTTATGCATGCACACTTTCTGTTGTCTTTCCTTCCTCTCTCTCTTCTCTTGGTGTTACTCCTTTCATCTTCCCCTCCTCCTTTCACCCATGGTCCTGTCTCTCTCTAACTGATAGAGAGAGAGAGAGAGGGAGAGGGAGAGGGAGAGAGAGAGAGAGAGAGAGAGAGAGAGAGAGAGAGAGAGAGAGAGAGAGAGAGGGAGAGGGAGAGGGAGAGAGAGAGAGAGAGAGAGAGAGAGAGAGAGAGAGAGAGAGAGAGAGAGAGAGAGAGAGAGAGAGAGAGAGAGAGAGAGAGAGAGAGAGAGAGAGAGAGAGAGAGAGAGAGAGAGAGAGAGAGAGAGGTAGGGAGGGAGGGAGGGAGAGAGAGAGAGAGAGAGAGAGAGAGAGAGAGAGAGAGAGAGAGAGAGAGAGAGAGAGAGAGAGAGAGAGAGAGAGAGAGAGAGAGAGAGAGAGAGAGAGAGAGAGAGAGAGAGAGAGAGAGAGAGAGAGAGAGAGAGAGAGAGAGAGAGAGAGAGAGAGAGAGAGAGAGAGAGAGAGAGAGAGAGAGAGAGAGAGAGAGAGAGAGAGAGAGAGAGAGAGAGAGAGAGAGAGAGAGAGAGAGAGAGAGAGAGAGAGAGAGAGAGAGAGAGAGAGAGAGAGAGAGAGAGAGAGAGAGAGAGAGAGAGAGAGAGAGAGAGAGAGAGAGAGAGAGAGAGAGAGAGAGAGAGAGAGAGAGAGAGAGAGAGAGAGAGAGAGAGAGAGAGAGAGAGAGAGAGAGAGAGAGAGAGAGAGAGAGAGAGAGAGAGAGAGAGAGAGAGAGAGAGAGAGAGAGAGAGAGAGAGAGAGAGAGAGAGAGAGAGAGAGAGAGAGAGAGAGAGAGAGAGAGAGAGAGAGAGAGAGAGAGAGAGAGAGAGAGAGAGAGAGAGAGAGAGAGAGAGAGAGAGAGAGAGAGAGAGAGAGAGAGAGAGACAAGTGAGGCAGAGAGACAAGAAAGAGAGAAAGAGACAAGAGAGAGACAGAGATACAGATAAAGAGACAGATAGACAGACAGAGAGAGAGAGACACGGAGAGACTGAGAGAGAGAGAGACAGGAAGGCTCACAAAATACGAACAGACAGAGGGGTGATGGAGGACAATACAATCAATCTTTAGATGCCTATCTTATGAAGACGGGAGTAATAATGGCTTCAGACCCGATTGGATATTGCCCCAAAAACGACCACAAAAAAATACGCTCCTCGGAGCATCTTTCCTTCTGGGATATTTTTATCCCCAGAGAAGCGATTATCTCAGGGCGATATCTCCAGCGTAGGAAAAATATTCCGCTTCTTCTCTCATTCTCCTCTTGAAGAAATTTGTGTTATTTTTCCATTTCCTTTCTTAGGCTTGGGTGATAGGTTCGATCTTGCGTCTGGTGGTAATAACTAGCAAAACCCTTCATTTCATCTAAGGTTTCTTTTCTAGTAGAGCTTCTTTTAGCTCTTTTTTCCTCCCCTCATGTTGGGGGTTTCCTATTTTTACTGAGGATTTCTTTCGTCTGGAACTTTTTTTTCAACTTTGCTTTTGTTTGAGGCATCCTCTTTGCTTTTGTGCCTCATCCTTTTTTAGGGGTACACTTTGTGTTTAAGATTTTATGTTCATAAAAGGTTTCTTCTCTGTTGAAGCACATACTTTTGTTTTGGATTACCTTCCTGCATGAGTTCCCTCTTATGTCATTTGTTTATAAAAGCCAGACTCTTTCACTTTTTGTTATGAAGGCTTCCTATCTGTTTAGAGCTGCCTCTGTATATATCTTTTTAAGGTTTCTTCCTTAGGAGTTTCCTCTTTGGGGAAAATCCACGCTATGTAGAGCTTATTCTTTGGTCGGGGTTTCCTCTTTGTATGGAGCTACTGTTCTGCTTGCCGATCACATGCTATTTTTATCACTAATGGTGACAACCATGACTGCCACAGATGTTGGTCACGAGTGCCTTACTGTAAATGTCACTCTAACGAGTGCAGTGCCAGAAGGGGCCAGCTCTAAGCCACAATATTTCTAATGCAAGTCATGACAAAGGAAGTTTGATTATATCAATGTTTGCTGTTGATGGCAAAGAAAGGAGAAGAATGGGAACAGAAGGAAACTGGGAAGAATGACTGAGGGAACTGTGAGGAATGACTGAGGGAACTGTGAACTATGCCTGAGGGAACTGTACCTTACAGCATAGAAAGCAAGACAGGACAGGATGAAAGCTTCAGTGTAAGCTTGTTAGACCCCATTTACATTACGCACTTTAGTTTCAGTCGCAGAATTGTGAATATAAATTCATTTGAATGCGCAAATAGATGCCAGACGTGTGAGGCTTTGTTATTAGAATTCGCAGGATGACCAGTGGGGTGTAGGCTGCTGTCATAGGCAGGTGAAGGTTGGTCCAACTGCAACACTTTAAGGGGGTCAAGCTTCCTTGGACACCCCCAAAAAGTCAATGGAGGGCAGGCAGGGAGGCCGTGGTGGAGGGCCGGCAGGGAGGCCGTGGTGGAGGGCAGGCACGGAGGCCGTGGTGGAGGGCAGGCACGGAGGCCGTGGTGGAGGGCAGGCAGGGAGGCCGTGGTGGAGGGCAGGCAGGGAGGCCGTGGTGGAGGGCAGGCAGGGAGGCCGTGGTGGAGGGCAGGCACGGAGGCCGTGGTGGAGGGCAGGCACGGAGGCCGTGGTGGAGGGCAGGCAGGGAGGCCGTGGTGGAGGGCAGGCAGGGGGCCGTGGAGGAGGGCAGGCAGGAAGGCCGTGGTGGAGGGCAGGCAGGGAGGCCGTGGTGGAGGGCAGGCAGGGGGCCGTGGAGGAGGGCAGGCAGGAAGACCGTGGTGGAGGGCAGGCAGCGGGCCGTGGAGGAGGGCAGGCAGGGAGGCCGTGGTGGAGGGCAGGCAGGGGGCCGTGGTGGTGGAGGGCAGGCAGGGAGGCCGTGGTGGAGGGCAGGCAGGGAGGCCGTGGTGGAGGGCAGGCAGGGAGGCCGTGGTGGAGGGCAGGCACGGAGGCCGTGGTGGAGGGCAGGCAGGGAGGCCGTGGTGGAGGGCAGGCAGGGGGCCGTGGTGGAGGGCAGGCAGGGAGGCCGTGGTGGAGGGCAGGCAGGGAGGCCGTGGTGGAGGGCAGGCAGGGAGGCCGTGGTGGAGGGCAGGCAGGGAGGCCGTGGTGGAGGGCTGGCAGGGAGGCCGTGGTGGAGAGCAGGCAGCGGGCCGTGGAGGAGGGCAGGCAGGAAGGCCGTGGTGGAGGGCAGGCAGGGAGGCCGTGGTGGAGGGCAGGCAGGGGGCCGTGGAGGAGGGCAGGCAGGAAGACCGTGGTGGAGGGCAGGCAGGGGGCCGTGGAGGAGGGCAGGCAGGGAGGCCGTGGAGGAGGGCAGGCAGGGGGCCGTTGTGGTGGAGGGCAGGCAGGGAGGCCGTGGTGGAGGGCAGGCAGGGAGGCCGTGGTGGAGGGCAGGCAGGGAGGCCGTGGTGGAGGGCAGGCAGGGAGGCCGTGGAGGAGGGCAGGCAGGAAGGCCGTGGTGGAGGGCAGGCAGGGAGGCCGTGGTGGAGGGCAGGCAGGGAGGCTGTGGTGGTGGAGGGCAGGCAGGGAGGCCGTGGTGGAGGGCAGGCAGGGAGGCCGTGGTGGAGGGCAGGCAGGGGGCCGTGGAGGAGGGCAGGCAGGGAGGCCGTGGTGGAGGGCAGGCAGGGGGCCGTGGTGGTGGAGGGCAGGCAGGGAGGCCGTGGTGGAGGGCAGGCAGGGGGCCGTGGTGGGGGAGGGCAGGCAGGGAGGCCGTGGTGGAGGGCAGGCAGGGAGGCCGTGGTGGTGGGTAGGCAGGGAGGCCGTGGCGGTGGGCAGGCAGGGAGGCCGTGGTGGAGGGCAGGCAGGGGGCCGTGGAGGAGGGCAGGCAGGAAGACCGTGGTGGAGGGCAGGCAGGGGGCCGTGGAGGAGGGCAGGCAGGAAGGCCGTGGTGGAGGGCAGGCAGGGGGCCGTGGAGGAGGGCAGGCCGGAAGACCGTGGTGGAGGGCAGGCAGGGGACGTGGAGGAGGGCAGGCAGGGAGGCCGTGGTGGAGGGCAGGCAGGGGGCCGTGGTGGTGGAGGGCAGGCAGGGAGGCCGTGGTGGAGGGCAGGCAGGGAGGCCGTGGTGGAGGGCAGGCAGGGAGGCCGTGGTGGAGGGCAGGCAGGGCGGCCGTGGAGGAGGGCAGGCAGGAAGGCCGTGGTGGAGGGCAGGCAGGGAGGCCGTGGTGGAGGGCAAGCAGGGAGGCCGTGGTGGTGGAGGGCAGGCAGGGAGGCCGTGGTGGAGGGCAGGCAGGGAGGCCGTGGTGGAGGGCAGGCAGGGGGCCGTGGAGGAGGGCAGGCAGGGAGGCCGTGGTGGAGGGCAGGCAGGGGGCCGTGGTGGTGGAGGGCAGGCAGGGAGGCCGTGGTGGAGGGCAGGCAGGGAGGCCGTGGTGGTGGGTAGGCAGGGAGGCCGTGGCGGTGGGCAGGCAGGGAGGCCGTGGTGGAGGGCAGGCATGGGGCCGTGGAGGAGGGCAGGCAGGAAGACCGTGGTGGAGGGCTGGCAGGGGGCCGTGGAGGAGGGCAGGCAGGAAGGCCGTGGTGGAGGGCAGGCAGGGGGCCGTGGAGGAGGGCAGGCAGGGAGGCCGTGGTGGAGGGTAGGCAGGGGGCCGTGGTGGTGGAGGGCAGGCAGGGAGGCCGTGGTGGTGGAGGGCAGGCAGGGAGGCCGTGGTGGTGGAGGGCAGGCAGGGAGGCCGTGGTGGTGGAGGGCAGACAGGGAGGCCGTGGTGATGGAGGACAGGCAGGGAGGCCGTGGTGGAGGGCAGGCAGGGAGGCCGTGGTGGTGGAGGGCAGGCAGGGAGGCCGTGGTGGAGGGCAGGCAGGGAGGCCGTGGTGGTGGGTAGGCAGGGAGGCCGTGGCGGTGGGCAGGCAGGGAGGCAGTGGTGGTGGAGGGCAGGCAGGGAGGCCGTGGTGGTGGAGGGCAGGCAGGGAGGCCGTGGTGGTGGAGTGCAGGCAGGGAGGCCGTGGTGGAGGGCAGGCAGGGAGGCAGACGTGGTGGGCAGGCAGGGAGGCCGTGGTGGAGGGCAGGCAGGGAGGCCGTGGTGGTGGAGGGCAGGCAGGGAGGCCGTGGAGGTGGAGGGCAGGCAGGGAGGCAGACGTGGTGGGCAGGCAGGGAGGCCGTGGTGGAGGGCAGGCAGGGAGGCAGACGTGGTGGGCAGGCAGGGAGGCCGTGGTGGAGGGAAGGCAGGGAGGCCGTGGTGGTGGAGGGCAGGCAGGGAGGCCGTGGTGGTGGAGGGCAGGCAGGGAGGCCGTGGTGGAGGGCAGGCTAGGAAGATTGTGGTGGTGCAAGGCAGACAGGGAGGCCGTGGTGGAGGGCAGGCAGGGAGGCCGTGGTGGAGGGAAGGCAGGGAGGCCGTGGTGGAGGGCAGGCAGGGAGGCAGACGTGGTGGGCAGGCAGGGAGGCCGTGGTGGAGGGAAGGCAGGGAGGCCGTGGTGGTGGAGGGCAGGCAGGGAGGCCGTGGTGGTGGAGGGCAGGCAGGGAGGCCGTGGTGGTGGAGGGCAGCCTAGGAAGGTTGTGGTGGTGGAGGGCAGGCAGGGAGGCCGTGTTGGTGGAGGGCAGGCAGGGAGGCCGTGGTGGTGGAGGGCAGGCAGGGAGGCCGTGGTGGTGGAGGGCAGCCTAGGAAGGTTATGGTGGTGGAAGGCAGACAGGGAGGCCGTGGTGGAGGGCAGGCAGGGAGGCCGTGGTGGAGGGCAGGCAGGGAGGCCGTGGTGGAGGGCAGGCAGGGGGCCGTGGTAGTGGAGGGCAGGCAGGAAGGCCGTGGTGGAGGGCAGGCAGGGAGGCCGTGGTGGAGGGCAGGCAGGGAGGCCGTGGTGGTGGAGGGCAGGCAGGGAGGCCGTGGTGGAGGGCAGGCTAGGAAGGTTCTGGTGGTGGAAGGCAGGCAGGGAGGCCGTGGTGGAGGGCAGGCTAGGAAGGTTGTGGTGGTGGAGGGCAGGCAGGGAGGCCGTGGTGGTGGAGGGCAGGCAGGGAGGCCGTGGTGATGGAGGGCAGGCAGGGAGGCCGTGGTGGTGGAGGGCAGGCAAGGAGGCCGTGGTGGTGGAGGGCAGGCAGGGAGGCCGTGGTGGTGGAGGGCAGGCAGGGAGGCCGTGGTGGTGGAGGGCAGGCAGGGAGGCCGTGGTGGTGGAGGGCAGGCAGGGAGGCCGTGGTGGTGGAGGGCAGGCAGGGAGGCCGTGGTGGTGGAGGGCAGGTAGGGAGGCCGTGGTGGAGGGCAGGCAGGGGGCGTGGAGGAAGGCAGGCAGGAAGACCGTGGTGGAGGGCAGGCAGGGGGCCGTGGAGGAGGGCAGGCAGGGAGGCCGTGGTGGAGGGCAGGCAGGGGGCCGTAGTGGTGGAGGGCAGGCAGGGAGGCCGTGGTGGAGGGCAGGCAGGGAGGCCGTGGAGGAGGGCAGGCAGGAAGGCCGTGGTGGAGGGCAGGCAGGGAGGCCGCGGAGGAGGGCAGGCAGGAAGGCCGTGGTGGATGGCAGGCAGGGAGGCCGTGGTGGAGGGCAGGCAGGGAGGCCGTGGTAGTGGAGGGCAGGCAGGGAGGCCGTGGTGGAGGGCAGGCAGGGAGGCCGTGGTGGAGGGCAGGCAGGGGGCCGTGGAGGAGGGCAGGCAGGGAGGCCGTGGTGGAGGGCAGGCAGGGGGCCGTGGTGGTGGAGGGCAGGCAGGGAGGCCGTGGTGGAGGGCAGGCAGGGGGCCGTGGTGGTGGAGGGCAGGCAGGGAGGCCGTGGTGGAGGGCAGGCAGGGAGGCCGTGGTGGTGGGTAGGCAGGGAGGCCGTGGCGGTGGGCAGGCAGGGAGGCCGTGGTGGAGGGCAGGCAGGGGGCCGTGGAGGAGGGCAGGCAGGAAGACCGTGGTGGAGGGCAGGCAGGGGGCCGTGGAGGAGGGCCGGCAGGAAGGCCGTGGTGGAGGGCAGGCAGGGGGCCGTGGAGGAGGGCAGGCAGGAAGACCGTGGTGGAGGTCAGGCAGGGGGCCTTGGAGGAGGGCAGGCAGGGAGGCCGTGGTGGAGGGCAGGCAGGGGGCCGTGGTAGTGGAGGGCAGGCAGGGAGGCCGTGGTGGAGGGCAGGCAGGGGGCCGTGGTAGTGGAGGGCAGGCAGGAAGGCCGTGGTGGAGGGCAGGCAGGGAGGCCGTGGTGGAGGGCAGGCAGGGAGGCCGTGGTGGAGGGCAGGCAGGGAGGCCGTGGAGGAGGGCAGGCAGGAAGGCCGTGGTGGAGGGCAGGCAGGGAGGCCGTGATGGAGGGCAAGCAGGGAGGCCGTGGTGGTGGAGGGCAGGCAGGGAGGCCGTGGTGGAGGGCAGGCAGGGAGGCCGTGGTGGAGGGCAGGCAGGGGGCCGTGGAGGAGGGCAGGCACGGAGGCCGTGGTGGAGGGCAGGCACGGAGGCCGTGGTGGAGGGCAGGCAGGGAGGCCGTGGTGGAGGGCAGGCAGGGAGGCCGTGGTGGAGGGCAGGCACGGAGGCCGTGGTGGAGGGCAGGCACGGAGGCCGTGGTGGAGGGCAGGCAGGGAGGCCGTGGTGGATGGCAGGCAGGGGGCCGTGGAGGAGGGCAGGCAGGAAGGCCGTGGTGGAGGGCAGGCAGGGAGGCCGTGGTGGAGGGCAGGCAGGGGGCCGTGGAGGAGGGCAGGCAGGAAGACCGTGGTGGAGGGCAGGCAGCGGGCCGTGGAGGAGGGCAGGCAGGGAGGCCGTGGTGGAGGGCAGGCAGGGGGCCGTGGTGGTGGAGGGCAGGCAGGGAGGCCGTGGTGGAGGGCAGGCAGGGAGGCCGTGGTGGAGGGCAGGCAGGGAGGCCGTGGTGGAGGGCAGGCACGGAGGCCGTGGTGGAGGGCAGGCAGGGAGGCCGGGGTGGAGGGCAGGCAGGGGGCCGTGGTGGAGGGCAGGCAGGGAGGCCGTGGTGGAGGGCAGGCAGGGAGGCCGTGGTGGAGGGCAGGCAGGGAGGCCGTGGTGGAGGGCAGGCAGGGAGGCCGTGGTGGAGGGCTGGCAGGGAGGCCGTGGTGGAGAGCAGGCAGCGGGCCGTGGAGGAGGGCAGGCAGGAAGGCCGTGGTGGAGGGCAGGCAGGGAGGCCGTGGTGGAGGGCAGGCAGGGGGCCGTGGAGGAGGGCAGGCAGGAAGACCGAGGTGGAGGGCAGGCAGGGGGCCGTGGAGGAGGGCAGGCAGGGAGGCCGTGGAGGAGGGCAGGCAGGGGGCCGTGGTGGTGGAGGGCAGGCAGGGAGGCCGTGGTGGAGGGCAGGCAGGGAGGCCGTGGTGGAGGGCAGGCAGGGAGGCCATGGTGGAGGGCAGGCAGGGAGGCCGTGGAGGAGGGCAGGCAGGAAGGCCGTGGTGGAGGGCAGGCAGGGAGGCCGTGGTGGAGGGCAGGCAGGGAGGCTGTGGTGGTGGAGGGCAGGCAGGGAGGCCGTGGTGGAGGGCAGGCAGGGAGGCCGTGGTGGAGGGCAGGCAGGGGGCCGTGGAGGAGGGCAGGCAGGGAGGCCGTGGTGGAGGGCAGGCAGGGGGCCGTGGTGGTGGAGGGCAGGTAGGGAGGCCGTGGTTGAGGGCAGGCAGGGGGCCGTGGTGGTGGAGGGCAGGCAGGGAGGCCGTGGTGGAGGGCAGGCAGAGAGGCCGTGGTGGTGGGTAGGCAGGGAGGCCGTGGCGGTGGGCAGGCAGGGAGGCCGTGGTGGAGGGCAGGCAGGGGGCCGTGGAGGAGGGCAGGCAGGAAGACCGTGGTGGAGGGCAGGCAGGGGGCCGTGGAGGAGGGCAGGCAGGAAGGCCGTGGTGGAGGGCAGGCAGGGGGCCGTGGAGGAGGGCAGGCAGGAAGACCGTGGTGGAGGGCAGGCAGGGGGACGTGGAGGAGGGCAGGCAGGGAGGCCGTGGTGGAGGGCAGGCAGGGGGCCGTGGTGGTGGAGGGCAGGCAGGGAGGCCGTGGTGGAGGGCAGGCAGGGAGGCCGTGGTGGTGGGTAGGCAGGGAGGCCGTGGCGGTGGGCAGGCAGGGAGGCCGTGGTGGAGGGCAGGCATGGGGCCGTGGAGGAGGGCAGGCAGGAAGACCGTGGTGGAGGGCTGGCAGGGGGCCGTGGAGGAGGGCAGGCAGGAAGGCCGTGGTGGAGGGCAGGCAGGGGGCCGTGGAGGAGGGCAGGCAGGGAGGCCGTGGTGGAGGGCAGGCAGGGGGCCGTGGTGGTGGAGGGCAGGCAGGGAGGCCGTGGTGGTGGAGGGCAGGCAGGGAGGCCGTGGTGGTGGAGGGCAGGCAGGGAGGCCGTGGTGGTGGAGGGCAGACAGGGAGGCCGTGGTGATGGAGGACAGGCAGGGAGGCCGTGGTGGAGGGCAGGCAGGGAGGCCGTGGTGGTGGAGGGCAGGCAGGGAGGCCGTGGTGGAGGGCAGGCAGGGAGGCCGTGGTGGTGGGTAGGCAGGGAGGCCGTGGCGGTGGGCAGGCAGGGAGGCAGTGGTGGTGGAGGGCAGGCAGGGAGGCCGTGGTGGTGGAGGGCAGGCAGGGAGGCCGTGGTGGTGGAGTGCAGGCAGGGAGGCCGTGGTGGAGGGCAGGCAGGGAGGCAGACGTGGTGGGCAGGCAGGGAGGCCGTGGTGGAGGGCAGGCAGGGAGGCCGTGGTGGTGGAGGGCAGGCAGGGAGGCCGTGGAGGTGGAGGGCAGGCAGGGAGGCAGACGTGGTGGGCAGGCAGGGAGGCCGTGGTGGAGGGCAGGCAGGGAGGCAGACGTGGTGGGCAGGCAGGGAGGCCGTGGTGGAGGGAAGGCAGGGAGGCCGTGGTGGTGGAGGGCAGGCAGGGAGGCCGTGGTGGTGGAGGGCAGGCAGGGAGGCCGTGGTGGAGGGCAGGCTAGGAAGATTGTGGTGGTGCAAGGCAGACAGGGAGGCCGTGGTGGAGGGCAGGCAGGGAGGCCGTGGTGGAGGGAAGGCAGGGAGGCCGTGGTGGAGGGCAGGCAGGGAGGCAGACGTGGTGGGCAGGCAGGGAGGCCGTGGTGGAGGGAAGGCAGGGAGGCCGTGGTGGTGGAGGGCAGGCAGGGAGGCCGTGGTGGTGGAGGGCAGGCAGGGAGGCCGTGGTGGTGGAGGGCAGCCTAGGAAGGTTGTGGTGGTGGAGGGCAGGCAGGGAGGCCGTGTTGGTGGAGGGCAGGCAGGGAGGCCGTGGTGGTGGAGGGCAGGCAGGGAGGCCGTGGTGGTGGAGGGCAGCCTAGGAAGGTTGTGGTGGTGGAAGGCAGACAGGGAGGCCGTGGTGGAGGGCAGGCAGGGAGGCCGTGGTGGAGGGCAGGCAGGGAGGCCGTGGTGGTGGAGGGCAGCCTAGGAAGGTTGTGGTGGTGGAAGGCAGACAGGGAGGCCGTGGTGGAGGGCAGGCAGGGAGGCCGTGGTGGAGGGCAGGCAGGGAGGCCGTGGTGGTGGAGGGCAGGCAGGGAGGCCGTGGTGGAGGGCAGGCTAGGAAGGTTCTGGTGGTGGAAGGCAGGCAGGGAGGCCGTGGTGGAGGGCAGGCTAGGAAGGTTGTGGTGGTGGAGGGCAGGCAGGGAGGCCGTGGTGGTGGAGGGCAGGCAGGGAGGCCGTGGTGGTGGAGGGCAGGCAGGGAGGCCGTGGTGGTGGAGGGCAGGCAGGGAGGCCGTGGTGGTGGAGGGCAGGTAGGGAGGCCGTGGTGGAGGGCAGGCAGGGGGCGTGGAGGAAGGCAGGCAGGAAGACCGTGGTGGAGGGCAGGCAGGGGGCCGTGGAGGAGGGCAGGCAGGGAGGCCGTGGTGGAGGGCAGGCAGGGGGCCGTGGTGGTGGAGGGCAGGCAGGGAGGCCGTGGTGGAGGGCAGGCAGGGAGGCCGTGGAGGAGGGCAGGCAGGAAGGCCGTGGTGGAGGGCAGGCAGGGAGGCCGCGGAGGAGGGCAGGCAGGAAGGCCGTGGTGGATGGCAGGCAGGGAGGCCGTGGTGGAGGGCAGGCAGGGAGGCCGTGGTAGTGGAGGGCAGGCAGGGAGGCCGTGGTGGAGGGCAGGCAGGGAGGCCGTGGTGGAGGGCAGGCAGGGGGCCGTGGAGGAGGGCAGGCAGGGAGGCCGTGGTGGAGGGCAGGCAGGGGGCCGTGGTGGTGGAGGGCAGGCAGGGAGGCCGTGGTGGAGGGCAGGCAGGGGGCCGTGGTGGTGGAGGGCAGGCAGGGAGGCCGTGGTGGAGGGCAGGCAGGGAGGCCGTGGTGGTGGGTAGGCAGGGAGGCCGTGGCGGTGGGCAGGCAGGGAGGCCGTGGTGGAGGGCAGGCAGGGGGCCGTGGAGGAGGGCAGGCAGGAAGACCGTGGTGGAGGGCAGGCAGGGGGCCGTGGAGGAGGGCAGGCAGGAAGGCCGTGGTGGAGGGCAGGCAGGGGGCCGTGGAGGAGGGCAGGCAGGAAGACCGTGGTGGAGGGCAGGCAGGGGGCCTTGGAGGAGGGCAGGCAGGGAGGCCGTGGTGGAGGGCAGGCAGGGGGCCGTGGTAGTGGAGGGCAGGCAGGGAGGCCGTGGTGGAGGGCAGGCAGGGAGGCCGTGGTGAAGGGCAGGCAGGGAGGCCGTGGTGGAGGGCAGGCAGGGAGGCCGTGGAGGAGGGCAGGCAGGAAGGCCGTGGTGGAGGGCAGGCAGGGAGGCCGTGATGGAGGGCAAGCAGGGAGGCCGTGGTGGTGGAGGGCAGGCAGGGAGGCCGTGGTGGAGGGCAGGCAGGGAGGCCGTGGTGGAGGGCAGGCAGGGGGCCGTGGAGGAGGGCAGGCAGGGAGGCCGTGGTGGAGGGCAGGCAGGGGGCCGTGGTGGTGGAGGGCAGGCAGGGAGGCCGTGGTGGAGGGCAGGCAGGGGGCCGTGGTGGTGGAGGGCAGGCAGGGAGGCCGTGGTGGAGGGCAGGGAGGGAGGCCGTGGTGGTGGGTAGGCAGGGAGGTCGTGGCGGTGGGCAGGCAGGGAGGCCGTGGTGGAGGGCAGGCATGGGGCCGTGGAGGAGGGCAGGCAGGAAGACCGTGGTGGAGGGCAAGCAGGGGGCCGTGGAGGAGGGCAGGCAGGAAGTCCGTGGTGGAGGGCAGGCAGGGGGCCGTGGAGGAGGGCAGGCAGGGAGGCCGTGGTGGAGGGTAGGCAGGGGGCCGTGGTGGTGGAGGGCAGGCAGGGAGGCCGTGGTGGTGGAGGGCAGGCAGGGAGGCCGTGGTGGTGGAGGGCAGGCAGGGAGGCCGTGGTGGTGGAGGGCAGACAGGGAGGCCGTGGTGATGGAGGACAGGCAGGGAGGCCGTGGTGGAGGGCAGGCAGGGAGGCCGTGGTGGTGGAGGGCAGGCAGGGAGGCCGTGGTGGAGGGCAGGCAGGGAGGCCGTGGTGGTGGGTAGGCAGGGAGGCCGTGGCGGTGGGCAGGCAGGGAGTCAGTGGTGGTGGAGGGCAGGCAGGGAGGCCGTGGTGGTGGAGGGCAGGCAGGGAGGCGGTGGTGGTGGAGTACAGGCAGGGAGGCCGTGGTGGAGGGCAGGCAGGGAGGCAAACGTGGTGGGCAGGCAGGGAGGCCGTGGTGGAGGGCAGGCAGGGAGGCCGTGGTGGTGGAGGGCAGGCAGGGAGGCCGTGGTGGTGGAGTGCAGGCAGGGAGGCAGACGTGGTGGGCAGGCAGGGAGGCCGTGGTGGAGGGCAGGCAGGGAGGCAGACGTGGTGAGCAGGCAGGGAGGCCGTGGTGGAGGGAAGGCAGGGAGGCCGTGGTGGTGGAGGGCAGGCAGGGAGGCCGTGGTGGTGGAGGGCAGGCAGGGAGGCCGTGGTGGAGGGCAGGCTAGGAAGGTTGTGGTGGTGGAAGGCAGACAGGGAGGCCGTGGTGGAGGGCAGGCAGGGAGGCCGTGGTGGAGGGAAGGCAGGGAGGCCGTGGTGGAGGGCAGGCAGGGAGGCAGACGTGGTGGGCAGGCAGGGAGGCCGTGGTGGAGGGAAGGCAGGGAGGCCGTGGTGGTGGAGGGCAGGCAGGGAGGCCGTGGTGGTGGAGGGCAGGCAGGGAGGCCGTGGTGGTGGAGGGCAGCCTAGGAAGGTTGTGGTGGTGGAAGGCAGGCAGGGAGGCAGACGTGGTGGGCAGGCAGGGAGGCCGTGGTGGAGGGCAGGCAGGGAGGCAGACGTGGTGAGCAGGCAGGGAGGCCGTGGTGGAGGGAAGGCAGGGAGGCCGTGGTGGTGGAGGGCAGGCAGGGAGGCCGTGGTGGTGGAGGGCAGGCAGGGAGGCCGTGGTGGAGGGCAGGCTAGGAAGGTTGTGGTGGTGGAAGGCAGACAGGGAGGCCGTGGTGGAGGGCAGGCAGGGGGCCGTGGAGGAGGGCAGGCAGGAAGACCGTGGTGGAGGGCAGGCAGGGGGCCTTGGAGGAGGGCAGGCAGGGAGGCCGTGGTGGAGGGCAGGCAGGGGGCCGTGGTAGTGGAGGGCAGGCAGGGAGGCCGTGGTGGAGGGCAGGCAGGGAGGCCGTGGTGAAGGGCAGGCAGGGAGGCCGTGGTGGAGGGCAGGCAGGGAGGCCGTGGAGGAGGGCAGGCAGGAAGGCCGTGGTGGAGGGCAGGCAGGGAGGCCGTGATGGAGGGCAAGCAGGGAGGCCGTGGTGGTGGAGGGCAGGCAGGGAGGCCGTGGTGGAGGGCAGGCAGGGAGGCCGTGGTGGAGGGCAGGCAGGGGGCCGTGGAGGAGGGCAGGCAGGGAGGCCGTGGTGGAGGGCAGGCAGGGGGCCGTGGTGGTGGAGGGCAGGCAGGGAGGCCGTGGTGGAGGGCAGGCAGGGGGCCGTGGTGGTGGAGGGCAGGCAGGGAGGCCGTGGTGGAGGGCAGGGAGGGAGGCCGTGGTGGTGGGTAGGCAGGGAGGTCGTGGCGGTGGGCAGGCAGGGAGGCCGTGGTGGAGGGCAGGCATGGGGCCGTGGAGGAGGGCAGGCAGGAAGACCGTGGTGGAGGGCAAGCAGGGGGCCGTGGAGGAGGGCAGGCAGGAAGTCCGTGGTGGAGGGCAGGCAGGGGGCCGTGGAGGAGGGCAGGCAGGGAGGCCGTGGTGGAGGGTAGGCAGGGGGCCGTGGTGGTGGAGGGCAGGCAGGGAGGCCGTGGTGGTGGAGGGCAGGCAGGGAGGCCGTGGTGGTGGAGGGCAGGCAGGGAGGCCGTGGTGGTGGAGGGCAGACAGGGAGGCCGTGGTGATGGAGGACAGGCAGGGAGGCCGTGGTGGAGGGCAGGCAGGGAGGCCGTGGTGGTGGAGGGCAGGCAGGGAGGCCGTGGTGGAGGGCAGGCAGGGAGGCCGTGGTGGTGGGTAGGCAGGGAGGCCGTGGCGGTGGGCAGGCAGGGAGTCAGTGGTGGTGGAGGGCAGGCAGGGAGGCCGTGGTGGTGGAGGGCAGGCAGGGAGGCGGTGGTGGTGGAGTACAGGCAGGGAGGCCGTGGTGGAGGGCAGGCAGGGAGGCAAACGTGGTGGGCAGGCAGGGAGGCCGTGGTGGAGGGCAGGCAGGGAGGCCGTGGTGGTGGAGGGCAGGCAGGGAGGCCGTGGTGGTGGAGTGCAGGCAGGGAGGCAGACGTGGTGGGCAGGCAGGGAGGCCGTGGTGGAGGGCAGGCAGGGAGGCAGACGTGGTGAGCAGGCAGGGAGGCCGTGGTGGAGGGAAGGCAGGGAGGCCGTGGTGGTGGAGGGCAGGCAGGGAGGCCGTGGTGGTGGAGGGCAGGCAGGGAGGCCGTGGTGGAGGGCAGGCTAGGAAGGTTGTGGTGGTGGAAGGCAGACAGGGAGGCCGTGGTGGAGGGCAGGCAGGGAGGCCGTGGTGGAGGGAAGGCAGGGAGGCCGTGGTGGAGGGCAGGCAGGGAGGCAGACGTGGTGGGCAGGCAGGGAGGCCGTGGTGGAGGGAAGGCAGGGAGGCCGTGGTGGTGGAGGGCAGGCAGGGAGGCCGTGGTGGTGGAGGGCAGGCAGGGAGGCCGTGGTGGTGGAGGGCAGCCTAGGAAGGTTGTGGTGGTGGAAGGCAGACAGGGAGGCCGTGGTGGAGGGCAGGCAGGGAGGTCGTGGTGGAGGGCAGGCAGGGAGGCCGTGGTGGTGGAGGGCAGCCTAGGAAGGTTGTGGTGGTGGAAGGCAGACAGGGAGGCCGTGGTGGAGGGCAGGCAGGGAGGCCGTGGTGGAGGGCAGGCAGGGAGGCCGTGGTGGTGGAGGGCAGGCAGGGAGGCCGTGGTGGAGGGCAGGCTAGGAAGGTTGTGGTGGTGGAAGGCAGGCAGGGAGGCCGTGGTGGAGGGCAGGCTAGGAAGGTTGTGGTGGTGGAGGGCAGGCAGGGAGGCCGTGGTGGTGGAGGGCAGGCAGGTAGGCCGTGGTGGTGGAGGGCAGGCAGGGAGGCCGTGGTGGTGGAGGGCAGGCAGGGAGGCCGTGGTGGTGGAGGGCAGGCAGGGAGGCCGTGGTGGTGGAGGGCAGGCAGGGAGGCCGTGGTGGTGGAGGGCAGGCAGGGAGGCCGTGGTGGTGGAGGGCAGGCAGGGAGGCCGTGGTGGTGGAGGGCAGGTAGGGAGGCCGTGGTGGTGGAGGGCAGCCTAGGAAGGTTGTGGTGGTGGAGGGCATGCAGGGAGGCCGTGGAGGAGGGCAGGCAGGGAGGCCGTAGTGGAGGGCAGGCAGGGAGGCCGTGGTGGTGGAGGGCAGGCAGGGAGGCCGTGGTGGTGGAGGGCAGGCAGGGAGGCCGTGGTGGTGGAGGGCAGGCAGGGAGGCCGTGGTGGTGGAGGGCAGGCAGGGAGGCCGTGGTGGTGGAGGGCAGGCAGGGAGGCCGTGGTGGTGGAGGGCAGGCAGGGAGGCCGTAGTGGAGGGCAGGCAGGGAGGCCGTGGTGGTGGGTAGGCAGGGAGGCCGTGGTGGTGGAGGGCAGGCAGGGAGGCCGTGGTGGTGGAGGGCAGGCAGGGAGGCCGTGGTGGTGTAGGGCAGGCAGGGAGGCCGTAGTGGAGGGCAGGCAGGGAGGCCGGGGTGGTGGGTAGGCAGGGAGGCCGTGGTGGTGGAGGGCAGTGTTACGAACCCGGATCCAACGTCCGAGCCTGGAGCAGTGACAAACACGCCATCTGTGGGTCAGCTCCCGAAACCCCCGCCAAACGAACGACGACACCTAGTGAGGACAGCGTGTACTGGCCTCGAGGACCAGTTTCCAGTCTGGTTCAGCGCTCAAACACCGCCGCTCCTGACCTCTGGTGAGGTGGTGCTCCGACGACAGCGCCATCTAGGGAGTGGATATGTCGGGCGTTTGTATCTGAGCCTGTGAGTGTGGTGTATTAGTGTCCCGGTTATTAATGACGTGTCTGCTTACAGAGCCAACCTGGGACCACTGTGTTGAAGGTGAAGTCAGTCTACCCGAGGCAGCCAGTCTCCATACAGTGAAGTTTGCTGCAGCTGTCGTGACGTCGTCCCCCCGGAAGAACACTGTGGTGTGTTAAGCCTGCCAGTGGAGTGGCAGTGGAAGGATTTACCCGGGACCGACGGTTGGAGACGATAATCCACTGGGGTATTGAGGACAGGAGGGTGATTGGTGATATCACACGAGACTCCTGTCTAGGGCGTACCCCTTATATCGTTCGTGGAGTGGCCGTACCAGCCTTGGTGGCTCAGTACCTGCCAGCAGACCTGCTGGACGTGTGGTTGACGGCCTCCACGACGGTGCCCCCAGTGGACCTGTGTTGTGGCTGACCTGTGGCCAGGGTAGGCTCGGCGTTCTCCAAGGACACGTCTTGAGGCCACGAAGAAAGCACCGCGGACTCAGCACCTAGCTTCGAGGATCCATAGTCTCCAGCAGAAGACTACAGTGTTGATCCCCTTTGTAAAGTGTTAATACCCTTCCCCCTTGTGTACGTTTTACTTTTATATATTTAAATGGTGAAGGTTATATTATATTATATTAAGTTCTTACCTTTCTTTCCCTACTCCCTTTAAGTTACTTGCGTCACGGATCGCATCCCTTGATAGCCTCTACTGGCTTGGGGCCGGATATATATCTTCCTCTAACTACATCAGAGTAAGAACCCCGTTGCGTCCCGAGAGGGCCGTAACAGGCAGGCAGGGAGGCCGTGGAGGTGGGCAGGCAGGGAGGCCGTGGTGGTGGAGGGCAGGCAGGGAGGCCGTGGTGCAGGGCAGGCAGGAAGGCCGTGGTGGTGGAGGGCAGGCAGGGAGGTCATGGTGGAGGGCAGGCAGGGAGGCCGTGGTGGTGGAGGGCAGGCAGGGAGGCCGTGGTGGAGGGGAGGCAGGGAGGCCGTGGCGGTGGGCAGGCAGGGAGGCCGTGGCGGTGGGCAGGCAGGGAGGCCGTGGTGGTGGGTAGGCAGGGAGGCCGTGGTGGTGGAGGGCAGGCAGGGAGGCCGTGGTGGTGGAGGGCAGGCAGGGACGCCGTGGTGGTGGAGGGCAGGCAGGGAGGTCATGGTGGAGGGCAGGCAGGGAGGCCGTGGTGTTGGAGGGCAGGCAGGGAGGCAGTGCTGGTGGAGGGCAGGCAGGGAGGCCGTGGTGGAGGGCAGGCAGGGAGGCCGTGGTGGTGGAGGGGAGGCAGGGAGGCCGTGGTGGTGGAGGGCAGGAAGAGAGACCGTGGTGGAGGGCAGGCAGGGAGGCCGTGGTGGAGGGCAGGCAGGGAGGCCATGGTGGTGGGTAGGCAGGGAGGCCGTGGTGGAGGGCAGGCAGGGAGGTCATGGTGGAGGGCAGGCAGGGAGGCCGTGGAGGTGGAGGGCAGGCAGGGAGGCCGTGGTGGTGGAGGGCAGGCAGGGAGGCCGTGTTAGAGGGCAGGCAGGGAGGCCATGGTGGAGGGCAGGCAGGGAGGCCGTGGTGGAGGGCAGGAAGGGAGGCCGTGGTGGAGGGCAGGCAGGGAGGCCGTGGTGGAGGGCAGGAAGGGAGGCCGTGGTGGTGGAGGGCAGGCAAGGAGGCCGCGGTGGAGGGCAGGCAGGGAGGCTGTGGTGGTGGAGGGCAGGCAGGGAGGCCGTGGTGGTGGAGGGCAGGCAAGGAGGCCGCGGTGGAGGGCAGGCAGGGAGGCCGTGGTGGTGGAGGGCAGGCTAGGAAGGTTGTGGTGGTGGAGGGCAGGCTAGGAAGGTTGTGGTGGTGGAGGGCAGGCAGGGAGGCCGTGGTGGTGGAGGGCAGGCTAGGAAGGTTGTGGTGGTGGAGGGCAGGCTAGGAAGGTTGTGGTGGTGGAGGGCAGGCAGGGAGGCCGTGGTGGTGGAGGGCAGGCAGGGAGGCCGTGGTGATAGAGGGCAGGCTAGGAAGGTTGTGGTGGTGGAGGGCAGAAAGGGAGGCCGTGGTGGAGGGCAGGCAGGGAGGCCGTGGTGGAGGGCAGAAAGGGAGGCCGTGGTGGAGGGCAGGCAGGGAGGCCGTGGTGGAGGGCAGGCAGGGAGGCCGTGGTGGTGGAGTGCACGCTAGGAAGGTTGTGGTGGTGGAGGGCAGGCAGGGAGGCCGTGGTGGAGTGCAGGCAGGGAGGCCGTGGTGGTGGAGGGCAGGCAGTGAAGCCATAGTTGAGGGCAGGCAGGGAGGCCGTGGTGGTGGAGGGCAGGCAGGGAGGCCGTGGTGGAGGGCAGGCAGGGAGGCCGTGGTGGTGGAGGGCAGGCAGTGAGGCCATAGTTGAGGGCAGGCAGGGAGGCCGTGGTGGTGGAGGGCAGGCAGGGAGAGTAGTAGGGGGTAAGCGCTACACGTGATATTTTTTTGGGGGGGCAAATATCACGTGTAGCGCTTGGGGGTTTCAGGTAAATTTAGAAATATCACCTGTAGCGCTTGGAGTTTTTCAGGCTAATTTGGGAAGACACAGATTTGGAATTAAGGATATCTTATGAGCGAGTAATTTCTGAGATTTTAGAAGTTTGTTAAAAGGTCTTATGATGAAAATAAGTTCGTACAAGTTTGTTAAAGTTCTTATGGGAGAAATTCAAATTCGTGTTTATGAGCCAGGGTTTTCAGGTAAATTTTGTCAGTCACAGATTTTAGAAGTTGTTAAAGTTCTTATAATGAAAATAATGTCATACGTGTTTGTTAAAGTTCTTATGAAAATAATGTCATACGATAATGTCCCTCCCCCCCTTACCTCACAATCTGTGGCCCACCTGTGTTTACTTTTAGACCGTCAGCCAGACGCGGCCTTCAGGTTACCTCTTATCTTATCTTATCTTATCTTCTCCATAATATCTGGACCGTCCCTCTCCTTCATATTGTTCATTCATAGTTCCTTTTCATTAAACTATTCAGTTTTACCTATATAAACAAAGTCAGGGACTACCTTAGTTTTTCTAATACATCTTCTTTAGTCTCCAATCATTTTCTTCGAGATTTAAAACACAGCTATTTCAAACGTATTAAAATTCAATAATTTTGTTATCGAGCTCCAGCTCCAATCCCGCCTTAGTCCCCTGTCGTATAATGAATACTATCAGTCCAATCCCTCTAAAATTTAAAAATAATCATATTTCAAATGTAGTTCAATACAGTAATTTAGTTACCAAACTCTAGCTCTTGTCCTCCGCCTTAGCTCTTTCTCGTATCTTCGTTAATACCTATTCAAATTCCCCGAAATTTCTACCCGCTGTATTTCAGACATAGTTTAGTAAATGCAAACAGTAACCGAACTCTACCTCTTATCCTCCGCCTTAGCTCTCTCTCGTATTTTCGTTAATACCTAATCAAATTCCCTGAAATTTCTACCCTCTGTATTTCAGACACCGTAAATATGATCAAAACAGTTATCGAGCTCCAGCTATCGTCCCACACCTTAGTTCTCTCTCGTATATTTGTAAATAACCCATCAATTTCCCTGAAATTTTTACCCTCTGTATTTCAGACACCGTAAATAAGATCAAAACAGTTATCGAGCTCCAGCTCTCGTCCCCCAACTTAGTTCTCTCTTGTATATTTATAAATAACCCATCAATTTCCCTGAAATTTTTACCCTCTGTATTTCAGACATAGTAAATATGATGTAAACAATTATAAAACTCTAGCTCTTGTCCTCTGTCCAAGTTTACTCCTGTAAATTCATAACTATCAGTCCAAATCCCCCTGAGATTTAAACACCCAACTACATTTTCAGACATAGTAAATAAAAACCAGTTCAGTTATCAAGTTTCAACTCTTGTCCCCCAGCTTAGTTCATTTTGTACAAGTTCTTTATTTTCCAACTAAATCACCCTGAGATTTAAGATCACCTTATTTCTAACGTAGTAAAATTAATCTGGACATTAGCCAAGCTCCATTTCCTCTGTCTTAGATCATCGAACATAAATATATCCGATCAAGTCCCTCTCCAGCCTAACTCTTTATCAGAGTACTCACAAAACCCCAACCTGTGTAATTATCTTCTCATCCCTCAACGTATCCGAACCTTCAATAATCATACTGTATTTGCATATTTTCTCTATATTCAGCTGTGTTCTTCACATTTTTTCCATGTTATCTGTGTTCGCTCCATGTTCTACAAATGTTCACAGCATGCTCTGTTCAAATTTTTTCACCTGTTTTTCTCATTTTTTCACTTTTCTACCATTTTTCGCATATGTTCACTATGTTCTTTGTCATGTTTTCATGTACATCATATGTTCTCTGTACAACTTTTTATACTCAATATTCATGTTCTCAATGTTCTTAGCTTGTTCTTCACATGTTCTGTGTTCATTCTTTGTATTCCCTATGTTCCTTATCACGTTTTCATATTCTCTGTAAGTTCATATTCCCTGCATGTTCACTCTATTCATCAACTTTTCTTACATGTTTTCTGTGTTCACTGTGTTCATTCCCTTACCTAGTCTCATTTTTTTATGTTCTTTGTATCGTTTAACCAATTATTTCTTCCATTCAGTAACTAGTTCTTTTTTCAAATATTATCATCAGCAATACAGTTCCCCCAACAAATTTAGTCACCCAGTTTATTTGCAAAAACTATGTCAAAGTAATTCTCGTAGTCAACTTAATAGTTCAACCAACCCTGTTCTTAAACAAATCTACACTTTATTCAGTTCCAAATTTACAAAGACAAACCTTTATTGTAACTTCTTAACTAAAAATCTTAAGCCAAACAACTAAAACATAGTCACTTTCTTCATTTCTCAACTAAACTTATTATCCAGACAACTAAAACATAGTCACTTTCGTCATTTCTCAACTAAACTTATTATCCAATCAACTAAAAAATAGTCAGGATTAATCTCATTCAACACTGTTCTTAACTAAAAACAACCTTTCTCTTAGCTAAAAATAGTCAGGATTAATCTCATTCAACACCGTTCTTAACTAAAACAACCTTTCACTTAGCTAAAAATTGTCAAAGGAATCTTTCCAATACTGTTCATAACTAACTTTATCCATCGTCAAGTAATTGAAAATAGTCTTGTTCATCATTTCGTAACAGCCATTATGTTTTCGTCAAGTAAGAAAATATAGTCAAAGATATCTATCATCGTCGTTCTTAACTGACATTTATACTTTGTGGAGCACTAAAATAGTCACTGTCGTCTTATTTTTTTCTTGTCTTTCCTCAACTAAAATAGTCAAATGTAACTTTTTCAGCACTTTCGTAAAAATAATATGTCGTTAAGTAAGAAAGAAAAATAGTCAAAGGTGCTCTCCGTAACACCAAAGTTACACTTCGAGATAACAAAAGACACTCTCAAACACTCAAAAATTTACTCGCATCCTCAAAGTTATTCTCAGAGTCATCAAAAAGTTAATCTCAGTCATCAAAATGCTATTCTCTAAGTAACCTTTCGTTCATCAGAAAAAAACTTTCTAAGACATCTTCGTTCATTAAAGCTAATCTCATAGGCATAAAAGTTATTCTCAGAGTCATCAAAAAGTTAATCTCAGTCATCAAAATGCTATTCTCTAAGTAGCCTTTCGTTCATCAGAGAATCTTTCTAAGACATCTTCGTTCATTAAAGTTAATCTCAGAGGCATAAAAGTTATTCTCAGAGCTATCAAAATTATTCTCGATGTCATCAAAAAGTATTTTCTCGTTCATCAAAGTTAATCTCAGAGTTAACAAAGGTAATCTCTAACTCACTTTCGTTCAACATATTAATTCTCTAAGTCCTCAAAGTTATTCTCTAAGACAACAAAGTCTTTCTCAGAGCTATCAAACTTGTTCTCAAAGTCATCAAAGTTATTCCAAGAGACGTCAAAGTTAATCTAAGACATCTTTCATCAAAGATATTCTCTCTAAGCCATCAATGTTCTTCTCTAAGACATAAAAGTTATTCTCTATGTCATCAAAAAGTTATTCTCTGAGCTAACAAAATACTACTCATGTTCTCAAAGACATTCTCAAAGTCATCAAAGTTATTCACAGAGTTGACCAGACCACATACTAGAAATTGAAGAGACGACGACGTTTCGGTCCGTCCTGGACCATTCTCAAGTCGATTGTGATGAGGACAGGTAGGGACAGGCATTAAATAGGCAAGAGAGAGCTGAGGAGGAAAGTCTTAAAGATTATTCACAGAGTCATCAAAGTTATTCTCTAACTCACTTTTGTTCATTAAAGTTAATTTCTATGTTATAAAAGCTATTCTCAGAGACATCTAAAGTTAATCTTGCTCATCAAAGTTGATCTCTAAGACATAAAAGTTATTCTCAGAGTCATCAAAAGTTGTTCTCTAGGACATCAATGTTGCTCTCTAAGACATCAAAGATGTTCTCTAAATCATAAAAGTTAATCTTTAAGTCACCTTCGTTCATTAGAGAAACTTTCCAATCCATATTCGTTGACCAAAGTTATTCTCAGAGTCATCAAAGTGATCTCTAATTCACCTTCGTTCTCCAAAAGTTGTTCTCTAAGACACCTTCGTTCATCAAAGAAACTCTCCTTCTTCCATCATGTTATTCTTTAAGACATCTTCAGTCATAAAATTTCTCTCCAAAATGTAACTAGTTCAGCTTTTCATACCAAACCTGCACTTCTGTTAAAATATATTTTCTTAGTCGCTTTACCCTAAAACTGTTCTCTGAACTACACTGTTCAAACCTACGTAACCTATCCTCTCCACCAAATGTTACTTAGTTAACGTAACGTTCCTAAACCTAACTTTACCTATCCTAACTTAACTTACCTTTACCTATCTTACCTAACTTAACCTGCATAACCTAACTTTACCTCTCCTAACATAACTTACCTTACCCTACCTATCTTACCTAACGTTACCTATCTTACCTAACTTAACCTGCATAACCTAACTTTACCTATCCTAACATAACTTACCTTACCTTACCTATCTTACCTAACTTTACCTATCCTAACATAACTTACCTTACCTATCATACCTAACTTACCTAACTTATCCTGCTTAACCTAACTTACCTACATTTACCTAACTTATCCTGCTTAACCTAACTTACATAACTTAACCTAACCTAACCTGCATAACCTAACTTTACCTATCCTAACTTAACTTACCTAACTTAACCTGCATAACCTAACCTGCTTAACTTACCTTACCTTACCTATCTTACCTACATTACCTAACTTAACCTGCTTAACCTAACTTTACCTATCCTAACTTAACCTGCATAACCTAACCTGCTTAACTTAACTTACCTTACCTACATTACCTAACTTAACCTGCTTAACCTAACTTTACCTATCCTAACTTAACTTACCTTACCTATCTTACCTAAGTTAACCTAACTTATCCTGCTTAACCTAACTTACCTACCTTACCTAACTTAACCTAACCTAACTTACCTACCCTACCTAATTTAACCTGCTTAACCTAATTTACCTTACCTAACTCAACCTGCTTAACCTAACTTACCTACATTACCTAACTTAACCTGCTTAACCTAACTTACATAACTTATCTTACCTATCCTAACCTAACCTAACTTGCTTTACCTAACTTAATCTTACATTCCCAAACTGATGTATCCTAACTTATCTAGTCCAACCAGACATGATCTAACTTACATAATTATTCCTACTTGTCTTTTGTGTTTCGTCAATCATTGTCTCATGTTCATTTACTCATTTCAAGGATTAATTTCTCAAATGGACATTTTTGCATTTCAAGTGTTATTTGTTTAAGATTGGGTGTCTAACCATTTCAAAGGATTTTTGTTATATATGGGAATTTACTCGTTTCAAGGGCTAATTTCTCAAATGGTCATTTTTGCAGATCAAGTGTTATTTGTTAAAGTTCATCAAGTTGCTCATAAGTTGTATTTATTATGTTTGTTATCATTTATTCTTATTCCCCAACCCCTTAACCTAACCTTTTGTAATCTTAGTGTATTTAGTAGGTTCTATCATATGTTCTTATTCCCCAACCCCTTAACCTAACCTCTTGTAATCTTAGTGTATTTAGTAGGTTCTATCATATGTTCTTATTCCCCAACCCCTTAACCTAACCTCTTGTAATCTTAGTGTATTTAGTAGGTTCTATCATATGTTCTTATTCCCCAACCCTTTAACCTAACCTTTCAGATGTAGTTTATTGTGTTTTTTGACGTATTTGTTGAATATATTATCCTTTTCATAACCTTTCAGATGTAGTTTTGCTTCTCCTTTGTATATTTTTACCCAAACCCACCATACCACTTAACCTTCTTTCCTTCTTTTACTTTGTTTCTCCTACCCCTTTTAACCCCCTTTTCTATCTCTCTCCCTTATTCTCTCTCTTCCTCCCCCTCTCGCTCACTCATTTGCTCAAATGCTCTCTTGTTTCTCAAATTCAAGTCTTAATGCTCCCATTCTCTCACCCTCACTCTCATTCACTTAGTTTTCCTTTTTTCTCAAATTCAAGTCTTAGTGCTCCCATGCTCTTCCTCCCCCTCTCTCTTACTCTTTTTCTCCTCTTTTCATGCTTTCACTCCCTTGCTCTCTTGTTTTTTCTCAATTTCAAGTCTTAGTAGATCTGATTCTTTATTATTGTAATTTTATTATTACTAAGATAAAGAATGAACTTGTATGTGAAAACAAAGTAAAAGAAGGAAAGAAGGTTAAGTGGGATGGTGGGTTTGGGTAAAAATATACAAAGGAGAAACAAAACTACATCTGAAAGGTTATGAAAAGGATAATATATTCAACAAATACGTCAAAAAACACAATAAACTACATCTGAAAGGTTAGGTTAAAGGGTTGGGGAATAAGAACATATGATAGAACCTACTAAATACACTAAGATTACAAGAGGTTAGGTTAAGGGGTTGGGGAATAAGAACATATGATAGAACCTACTAAATACACTAAGATTACAAGAGGTTAGGTTAAGGGGTTGGGGAATAAGAACATATGATAGAACCTACTAAATACACTAAGATTACAAGAGGTTAGGTTAAGGGGTTGGGGAATAAGAACATATGATAGAACCTACGAAATACACTAAGATTACAAGAGGTTAGGTTAAGGGGTTGGGGAATAAGAATAAATGATAACAAACATAATAAATACAACTTATGAGCAACTTGATGAACTTTAACAAATAACCCTTGATCTGCAAAAGTGACCATTTGAGAAATTTGCCCTTGAAACGAGTAAATTCCCTATATATAACAAAAATCCTTTGAAATGGTTAGACACCCAATCTTAAACAAATAACACTTGAAATGCATAAATGTCCATTTGAGAAATTAACCCTTGAAATGAGTAAATGAATATGAGACAATGATTGACGAAACACAAAAGACAAGTAGGAATAATTATGTAAGTTAGATCATGTCTGGTTGGACTAGATAGGTTAGGATACATCAGTTTTGAATGTAAGATTAAGTTAGGTAAAGAAAGTTAGGTTAGGTTAGGATAGGTAAGATAAGTTATGTAAGTTAGATTAAGCAGGTTAAGTTAGGTAATGTAGGTAAGTTAGGTTAAGTTAGGTAAGGTAAGTTACGTTAAGCAGGTTAAATTTGGTAGGGTAGGTAAGTTAGGTTAGGTTAAGTTAGGTAAGGTAGGTATGTTAGGTTAAGCAGGATAAGTTAGGTTAACTTAGGTAAGATAGGTAAGGTAAGTTAAGTTAGGATAGGTAAAGTTAGGTTAAGCAGGTAAAGTTAGGTAATCTAGGTAAGATAGGTAAGGTAAGTTAAGTTAAGCAGGTTAGGTTATGCAGGTTAAGTTAGGATAGGTAAAGTTAGGTTAAGCAGGTTAAGTTAGGTAATGTAGGTAAGATAGGTAAGGTAAGGTAAGTTAAGTTAAGCAGGTTAGGTTATGCAGGTTAAGTTAGGTAAGTTAGGTATGGTAAGGTAAGTTAAGTTAGGATAAGTAAAGTTAGGTTATGCAGGTTAGGTTAGGTTAAGTTATGTAAGTTAGGTTAAGCAGGATAAGTTAGGTAAATGTAGGTAAGTTAGGTTAAGCAGGATAAGTTAGGTAAGGTTAGGTAAGTTAGGTATGATAGGTAAGGTTAGGTAAGTTATGTTAGGATAGGTAAAGTTAGGTAAGATAGGTAAGGTAAGGTAAGTTATGTTAGGATAGGTAAAGTTAGGTTATGCAGGTTAAGTTAGGTAAGATAGGTAAAGTTAGGTAAGATAGGTAAGGTAAGGTAAGTTATGTTAGGAGAGGTAAAGTTAGGTTATGCAGGTTAAGTTAGGTAAGATAGGTAAAGGTAAGGTAAGTTAAGTTAGGATATGTAAAGTTAGGTTTAGAAACGTTACGTTAACTAAGTAACATTGGGTGGAGAGGATAGGTTACGTAGGTTTGAACAGTGTAGTTCAGAAAACAGTTTTAGGGTAAAGCGACTAAGAAAATATATTTTAACAGAAGTGCAGGTTTGGTATGAAAAGCTGAACTAGTTACATTTTGGAGAGAAATTTTATGACTGAAGATGTCTTAAAGAATAACATGATGGAAGAAGGAGAGTTTCTTTGATGAACGAAGGTGTCTTAGAGAACAACGTTTGGAGAACGAAGGTGAATTAGAGATCACTTTGATGACTCTGAGAATAACTTTGGTCAACGAATATGGATTGGAAAGTTTCTCTAATGAACAAAGGTGACTTAAAGATTAACTTTTATGATTTAGAGAACATCTTTGATGTCTTAGAGAGCAACATTGATGTCTTAGAGAACAACTTTTGATGACTCTGAGAATAACTTTTATGTCTTAGAGATCAACTTTGATGAGCAAGATTAACTTTAGATGTCTCTGAGAATAACTTTTATAACATAGAAATTAACTTTAATGAACAAAAGTGAGTTAGAGAATAACTTTGATGACTCTGTGAATAACTTTGATGACTTTGAGAACAAGTTTGATAGCTCTTAGAATAACTTTGATGACTTTGAGAATGTCTTTGAGAACATGAGTAGTATTTTGTTAGCTCAGAGAATAACTTTTTGATGACATAGAGAATAACTTTTATGTCTTAGAGAAGAACATTGATGGCTTAGAGAGAATATCTTTGATGAAAGATGATGTCTTAGATTAACTTTGACGTCTCTTCGAATAACTTTGATGACTTTGAGAACAAGTTTGATAGCTCTGAGAAAGACTTTGTTGTCTTAGAGAATAACTTTGAGGACTTAGAGAATTAATATGTTGAACGAAAGTGAGTTAGAGATTACCTTTGTTAACTCTGAGATTAACTTTGATGAACGAGAAAATACTTTTTGATGACATCGAGAATAATTTTGATAGCTCTGAGAATAACTTTTATGCCTCTGAGATTAACTTTAATGAACGAAGATGTCTTAGAAAGATTCTCTGATGAACGAAAGGCTACTTAGAGAATAGCATTTTGATGACTGAGATTAACTTTTTGATGACTCTGAGAATAACTTTTATGCCTCTGAGATTAACTTTAATGAACGAAGATGTCTTAGAAAGTTTTTTCTGATGAACGAAAGGTTACTCAGAGAATAGCATTTTGATGACTGAGATTAACTTTTTGATGACTCTGAGAATAACTTTGAGGATGCGAGTAAATTTTTGAGTGTTTGAGAGTGTCTTTTGTTATCTCGAAGAGTAACTTTAGTGTTACGGAGAGCACCTTTGACTACTTTTTTTTTTCTTACTTAACGAAATATTATTTTTACGAAAGTGCTGAAAAAGTTACATTTGACTATTTTAGTTGAGGAAAGACAAGAAAAAAATAAGACGACAGTGACTATTTTAGTGCTCCACAAAGTATAAATGTCAGTTAAGAACGACGATGATAGATATCTTTGACTATATTTTCTTACTTGACGAAAACATAATGGCTGTTACGAAATGATGAACAAGACTATTTTCAATTACTTGACGATGGATAAAGTTAGTTATGAACAGTATTGGAAAGATTCCTTTGACAATTTTTAGCTAAGAGAAAGGTTGTTTTAGTTAAGAACGGTGTTGAATGAGATTAATCCTGACTATTTTTAGCTAAGAGAAAGGTTGTTTTTAGTTAAGAACGGTGTTGAATGAGATTAATCCTGACTATGTTTTAGTTGATTGGATAATAAGTTTAGTTGAGAAATGACGAAAGTGACTATGTTTTAGTTGATTGGATAATAAGTTTAGTTGAGAAATGACGAAAGTGACTATGTTTTAGTTGATTGGATAATAAGTTTAGTTGAGAAATGACGAAAGTGACTATGTTTTAGTTGTTTGGCAAAAGATTTTTAGTTAAGAAGTTACAAGAAAGGTTTGTCTTTGTAAATTTGGAACTGAATAAAGTGTAGATTTGTTTAAGAACAGGGTTGTTAGAACTATTAAGTTGACTACGAGAATTACTTTGACATAGTTTTTGCAAATAAACTGGGTGACTAAATTTGTTGGGGGAACTGTATTGCTGACGATAATATTTGAAAAAAGAACTAGTTACTGAATGGAAGAAATAATTGGTTTAAAGATACAAAGAACATAAAAAAATGAGACTAGGTAAGGGAATGAACACAGTGAACATACGGTGAATACAGAAAACATGTAAGAAAAGTTGATGAATAGAGTGAACATGCAGGGAATATGAACTTACAGAGAATATGAAAACGTGATAAGGAATATAGGGAATACAAAGAATGAACACAGAACATGTGAAGAACAAGCTAAGAACATTGAGAACATGAATATTGAGTATAAAAAGTTGTACAGAGAACATATGATGTACATGAAAACATGACAAAGAACATAGTGAACATATGCGGAAAATGGTAGAAAACAGAAAAAATGAGAAAAACAGGTGAAAAAAATTGAACAGAGCATGCTGTGAACATTTGTAGAACATGGAGCGAAAACAGATAACATGGAAAAATGTGAAGAACACAGCTGAATATAGAGAAAATATGCAAATACAGTATGATTATTGAAGGTTCGGATACCTTGGGGGATGAGAAGGTAATTACACAGGTTGGGGTTTTGTGAGTACTCTGATAAAGAGTTAGGCTGGAGAGGGACTTGATCGGATATATTTATGTTCGATGATCTAAGACAGAGGAAATGGAGCTTGGCTAATGTCCAGATTAATTTTACTACGTTAGAAATAAGGTGATCTTAAATCTCAGGGTGATTTAGTTGGAAAATAAAGAACTTGTACAAAATGAACTAAGCTGGGGGACAAGAATTGAAACTTGATAACTGAACTGGTTTTTATTTACTATGTCTGAAAATGTAGTTGGGTGTTTAAATCTCAGGGGGATTTGGACTGATAGTTATGAATTTACAGGAGTGAACTTGGACAGAGGACAAGAGCTAGAGTTTTATAATTGTTTACATCATATATACTATGTCTGAAATACAGAGGGTAAAAATTTCAGGGAAATTGATGGGTTATTTACAAATATACGAGAGAGAACTAAGTTGGGGGACGAGAGCTGGAGCTCGATAACTGTTTTGATCTTATTCACGGTGTCTGAAATACAGAGGGTAAAAATTTCAGGGAAATTGATGGGTTATTTACAAATATACGAGAGAGAACTAAGTTGGGGGACGAGAGCTGGAGCTCGATAACTGTTTTGATCTTATTTACGCTGTCTGAAATAAAGAGGGTAAAAATTTCAGGGAAATTGATGGGTTATTTACAAATATACGAGAGAGAACTAAGGTATGGGACAAGAGCTGGAGCTCGATAACTGTTTTGATCATATTTACGGTGTCTGAAATACAGAGGGTAGAAATTTCAGGGAATTTGATTAGGTATTAACGAAAATACGAGAGAGAGCTAAGGCGGAGGATAAGAGGTAGAGTTCGGTAACTGTTTGCATTTACTAAACTATGTCTGAAATACAGCGGGTAGAAATTTCGGGGAATTTGAATAGGTATTAACGAAGATACGAGAAAGAGCTAAGGCGGAGGACAAGAGCTAGAGTTTGGTAACTAAATTACTGTATTGAACTACGTTTGAAATATGATTATTTTTAAATTTTAGAGGGATTGGACTGATAGTATTCATTATACGACAGGGGACTAAGGCGGGATAGGAGCTGTAGCTCGATAACAAAATTATTGAATTTTAATACGTTTGAAATAGCTGTGTTTTAAATCTCGAAGAAAATGATTGGAGACTAAAGAAGATGTATTAGTAAAACTAAGGTGGGAACGTGAGCTAGTCCCTGACTTTGTTTATATAGGTAAAACTGAATAGTTTAATGAAAAGGAACTATGAATGAACAATATGAAGGTGAGGGACGGTCCAGATATTATGGAGAAGATAAGATAAGATAAGATAAGAGGTAACCTGAAGGCCGCATCTGGCAGACGGTCTAAAAGTAAACACAGGTGGGCCACATATTGTGAGGTAAGGGGGGAGAGGGACATTATCGTATGACATTATTTTCATCATAAGAACTTTAACAAATTCGTATGACATTATTTTCATTATAAGAACTTTAACAACTTCTAAAATCTGTGACTGACAAAATTTACCTGAAAACCCTGGCTCATAAACACGAATTTGAATTTCTCCCATAAGAACTTTAACAAACTTGTACGAACTTATTTTCATCATAAGAACTTTTAACAAACTTCTAAAATTTCAGAAATTACTCGCTCATAAGATATCCTTAATTCCAAATTTGTGTCTCCCCAAATTAGCCTGAAAACCTCCAAGCGCTACAGGTGATATTTCTAAATTTACCTGAAAACGCCCAAGCGCTACACGTGATATTTGCCCCCCCAAAAAAATATCATGTGTAGCGCTTACCCCCTACTACTAGGAAGGCCGTGGAGGAGGGCAGGCAGGGAGGCCGTGGTGGTGGAGGGCAGGCAGGGAGGCCGTGGTGGTGAAGGGCAGGCCAGGAAGGTTGTGGTGGTGGAGGGCAGGCTAGGAAGGTTGTGGTGGTGAAGGGCAGACAGGAAGGCCGTGGTGGAGGGCAGGCAGGGAGGCCGTGGTGGTGGAGGGCAGGCAGGGAGGCCGTGGTGGTGGAGGGCAGGCTAGGAAGGTTGTGGTGGTGGAGGGCAGGCTAGGAAGGTTGTGGTGGTGGAGGGCAGTCAGAGAGGCCGTGGTGGAGGGAAGGCAGGGAGGCCGTGGTGGTGGAGGGCAGGCAGGGAGGCCTTTGTGGTAGAGGGCAGGCTAGGAAGTTTGTGGTGGTGGAGGGGAGAAAGGGAGGCCGTGGTGGAGGGCAGGCAGGGAGGTCGTGGTGGTGGAGGGCAGGCAGGGAGGCCGTGGGGGTGGGCAGGCAGGGAGGCCGTGGCGGTGGGCAGGCAGAGAGGCCGTAATGGTGGAGGGCAGGCAGGGAGGCCGTGGTGGAGGGCAGGCAGGAAGGCCGTGGTGGTGGAGGGCAGGCAGTGAGGCCATGGTTGAGGGCAGTCAGGGAGGCCAAGGTGGTGGAGGGCAGGCAGGGAGGCCGTGGTGGTGGAGGGCAGGCAGGGAGGCCGTGGTGGTGGAGGGCAGGCAGGGAGGCCGTGGTGGAGGGCAGGCAGGAAGGCCGTGGTGGTGGAGGGCAGGCAGGGAGGCCGTGGTGGTAGCAGGCAGGGAGGCCGTGGTGGTGGAGGGCAGGCAGGGAGGCCGTGGTGGTGGTGTAACACGGGGAGGGTTTCTCGACTTATCTTTCCTTCTTCTCCCCCTCTACCCGTATTCTTACTATTTATTTCTCTACAAGGGACTCCAAAACTTTTACTAAAGCCGACTCCACGCCACGTGGTCCTAAGACGATTGACCGACTTAGGATTCTACAACCCGTATGACGTGACCTAGGCTTTGAGCAAAACCCTAGAGTCGCCTCCGCCGCCACCACCAGACCAGTAATACAGAGCAATGATCGAGGTCTGGATCGATCATGCTAATTAACCAACCTTGGGGCTTGATCCCCACTATAACCGATGACCTTGAGTGTCTTAAGAGTGTGGAATTAATTACACTGGAATGATGAATTCCGACTCGATGTTAGAATCGGCACCCAATCCAACTCTGCCTCGTGTGGACCACGTGACCAGGACAAGTTCACATACTGTACATATAACAAATACATGGAAATAATAAAAATGCAAAATATTAACTAATTAATTTATTAAAAGAAACTAAAACAAAAGCTAAATATGTTCACTCCCTGTCACTTTAACACTCCCTACTTGACCTGAATGGCAATGAGTTGACTATCCCTATAAATAACAATAGCAACTATACCTCTATATTTTACCAGCTAAAGATGTTGGGCTGGTCTTGGGGGAGAGGTAAGATGGTTGACCTCCCCAGTTGATCTGGACTCCACACTGATCTCTCCTCGTCCGGTCTACCCCAGACTAGAGCATTGTATTGTTCCGCATCGCTTACCCAGTTACTTAGCCAGGTTTAAGTTATAACAATTAACCTCTGTTTGTACTGAATTGATCCAGACTGGTTGAATTATTTTACTGAAATTAATTTACACAAGCATCTAACAGCAGAGCTGTTCCCCTTCCCCAAAATGGTTATTAAAACTTTGAGAAATAGTAGACATGTCAACACTGATGACCTATGACCGCCAGGTCACTCCGCCTTACAACTTAGATCTGATTCGTGATGTCACTGATGGTGACTTAACTCAATAATTAGAATACTCTTGATATTGTACCCAGTAATATTATACAATACAATTTTAATACAAAAGGAATAAAGGCTAATTTCTCTAACTTATTGAATACTATAGGATGATTCATTATACGCAGCTATGAACAAGGCGTCGATTATTTTCACCGCGAATTCCCCTGGGGTCAGGTCCCGGGTCACCACGCGGGCTCAGCTTCCCATTCTCTTTTGTCGATAAACCACTCTGGATAATTCTTACAACCAGCCTAGTTTGTTACAACCCCCCCCGCACAAGCACTTAGTAAACCTTGTTAATTTGTTAAAAAAGCACGAGGTTTAGTATCCAAACCCAGAATTCAACTCATGCCACAAACAAAAGCTAACCTAACTAATAAAATTTGACAATTAATAGAGTCCAACATTATAATAAATATGTTCACATTTCATAAATTTCTCAGCTGTCAACTGACCGCAATCCTCTAACATCAGGAAACATACAACCTATCCTTACTGACATAGCTAAATAACATGTCCCTACTCTACCATCAAAGACTAGCTATTAAACTCTCTTGGCTCTTCACTAGCCAAGTCCATGTGTCCTCTAGAGCCGGCCACACCGTGCTCAAACAAACATTAAAGTTATATCTTCAGACTGAACTTTCAGTCATCCGGGAGCGTACTACGGAACTATCAAGTTCACATCCGTGTACTACCCACTCCCCACTCAATGTCAACCTTGACATGCTAAGGAACACACCTAATGTTTATTACATGTATCTAAAAATATAAACAAAAATTCCTATACTATATCACAGGTTTCAGCTGACTGTACAGCCAAGTGTTCTCACTCACTGTAAGAGTGTCAATGTTTATATTGGTCCGCCTCTCCTGTGTTCAAACATTCTGAAAAAAATAGCACACAACATAATTTTCCATAACCGTTTGTTCTGGGCTGAGACAATTACACAGGGGCTTTGATTTTGATTACTGACCAATTTGTAGATGTAAAATTTTCATATATTATACCTGAATTATTTTAAATCTGTTTTTCAACATTTAAAAAGTATTGTGATTCTAACTCTGTTTTCAACATTTAAACAAAAGTGTCCAGATATTCTTTACACAGATGTTCGGAGCCACTTTGTTGTTTGTATCAATTGTTCATATTGAGTAATCGAGAAAAACAAATCGATGCTGCTGGATGCTGAATGTAGTCGCTGACGATGACGGTGTCGATCTTGCTTCTTCCCATGTGTAGACATCAATACCTGGTCCTCTTGTACTCCCATCCGGTACTCCTGAATGACGACAGAGTGTAGTAGAGCGGAGTGCCAAGTGACAGCTGTAAAATACTATTACTTCGGCCATTAATCTTGCTCTCGACAGTCCACACGCCTTCTTATCAATCACAGTTCACACGGCAGTCTTGATGTTAAACTTGACGTCGCAGATGACCACAGCAGAGCAGGAAAGGATGTACCAACGGTGTCTCTTAGCAGGAGTGGTGTCAGAAGGTCGTAGAAGCGGGTTGCTTGTTTGCAGAACAGGTGAATCTCGTCTTCCATCATTGCTCATGTCATCTCCGGCGTTTCTTGATGTCACCAGGTTACTAGGCCGTAAACACCAACTGTGTATACCCTCGTACCGCCGACTTTAGGCCAAAGGAGACAATTTTGCGACCTTCTATTGGCGAGTCCCGGTACTCTGTAGGGAAACCGTGCCTTCCACCTGTGACCGCCTTACTTCCGCTTTCTTGTTACTTCAGATGACGTAATCATTAATCTTCCGGCGAAATTCTTGAGTACTGCTACGTGCTTTCCATTTCTTGACCTCTCCTCCAACACTGCTGGAATGGCTGCAGTCTTGATGACGCAGCAGGTGGGTAGTGGTGATCTCGAGACAGCTACCCCGGTGTGTTGCTATTGTTATTTATAGGGATAGTCAACTCATTGCCATTCAGGTCAAGTAGGGAGTGTTAAAGTGTCAGGGAGTGAACATATTTAGATTTTGTTTTAGTTTCTTTTAATAAATTAATTAGTTAATATTTGCATTTTTATTGTTTCCATGTATTTGTTATATGTACAGTATGTGAACTTGTCCTGGTCACGTGGTCCACACGAGGCAGGGTTGGATTGGGCGCCGATTCTAACATCGAGTCGGAATTCATCATTCCCGTGTAATTAATTCCACACTCTTAAGACACTCAAGGTCATCGGTTATAGTGGGGATCAAGCCCCAAGGTTGGTTAATTAGCATGATCGATCCAGACCTCGATCATTGCTCTGTGTTACTGGTCTAGTGGTGGCGGCAGAGGCGACTCTAGGGTTTTGCTCAAAGCCTAGGTCACGTCATACTGGTTGTAGAATCCTAAGTTGGTCAATCGTCTTAGGACCACGTGGCGTGGATTCAGCTTTAGTAAAAGTTTTGGAGTCCCTTGTAGAGAAATAAATAGTAAGAATACGGGTAGAGGGGGAGAAGAAGGAAAGATAAGTCGAGAAACCATCCCACCGCTCCCACCATTGTAACACGGGGATGCTCTGGGTGCACGTGCACCCAGAGCATCAGTGTTTATTAATTGGCTAATGTGCGGTTTTCATATCATGGGAAGAATATCATCCTCCACCTCATATCATCCTCCACCACGGCCTTCCTGCCTGCCCTCCACCACGGCCTCCCTGCCTGCCCTCCTCCACCAAGGCCTCCCTGTCTGCCCTACACCACCACGACCTTCCTGGCCTGCCCTCCACCACCACGACCTTCCTGGCCTGCCCTCCACCACCACGACCTTCCTGGCCTGCCTCACCACCACGACCTTCCTGGCCTGCCCTCCACCACCATGGCCTTCCTGGCCTGCCCTCACCACCACGAACTTCCTGGCCTGCCCTTCCCCACCACGACCTTCCTGACCTGCCCTCCTCCACGGCCTCCCTGCCTGCCCTCCACCACCACGGCCTCCCTGCCTGCCCTCCACCACGGCCTCCCTGCCTGCCCTCCACCACCACGGCCTCCCTGCCTGCCCTCCACCACGGCCTCCTTTTCTGCCCTCCACCACCACAACCTTCCTAGCCTGCCCTCCACCACGGCCTCCCTGCCTGCCCTCCTCCACGGGCTCCCTGCCTGCCCTCCACCACCAAGGCCTCCCTGTCGGCCCTACACCACCACAACCTTCCTAGCCTGCCCTCCACCACCACGGAATCCCCTGCATGCCATCCACCACCACGGCCTCCCTGCCTGCCCTCCACCACGGCCCTCCCTGCCTGCCCTCCACCACCACAACCTTCCTAGCCTGCCCTACACCAATACGGCCTCCCTGCCTGCCCTCCACCACCACGGCCTTCCTGCCTGCCATCCACCACCACGGCCTCCCTGCCTGCCCTCCACCACGGCATCCCTGTCTGCCCTCCACCACCACAACCTTCCTAGCGTGCCCTCCACCACCACAACCTTCCTAGCGTGCCCTCCACCACCACAGCTTCCCTGCCTGCCCTCCACCACGGCCTCCCTGCCTGCCCTCCACCACGGCCTCCCTGCCTGCCCTCCACCACCACGGCCTCCCTGCCTGCCCTCCACCACCACGGCCTCCCTGCCTGCCCTCCTCCACCACGGCCTCCCTGCCTGCCCACCACCACGGCCTCCCTGCCTGCCCTCCACCACCACGTCCTCCCTGCCAGCCCTCCACCACCACGGCCTCCCTGCCTGCCCTCCACCATGGCCTCCCTGCCTGCCCTCCACCACCATGGCCTCCCTGCCTGCCCTCCACCACGGCCTCCCTGCCTGCCCTCCACCACCACGTCTTCCCTGCCTGCCCACCGCCACGGCCTCCCTGCCTGCCCACCCCCACGGCCTCCCTGCCTGCCCTCCACCACGGCCTCCCTGCCTGCCCTCCACCACCACGGCCTCCCTTCGTGCCCTCCACCACGGCCTCCCTGCCTGCCGTCCACCACCACGGCCTCCCTGCCAGCTCTCCACCACCACGGCCTCCCTGCCTGCCCTCCACCATGGCCTCCCTGCCTGCCCTCCACCACCACGGCCTCCCTGCCTGCCCTCCACCACGGCCTCCCTGTCTGCCCTCCACCACCACGGCCTCCCTGCCTGCCCTCCACCACCACAACCTTCCTAGCGTGCCCTCCACCACCACGGCCTCCCTGCCTGCCCTCCACCACCACAGCCTTCCTAGCCTGCTCTCCACCACCACAACCTTCCTAGCCTGCACTCCACCACCACGGCCTCCCTGTCTGCCCTCCACCACCACAACCTTCCTAGCCTGCACTCCACCACCACGGCCTCCCTGCCTGCCCTCCACCACCACGGCCTCCCTGCCTGCCCTCCACCACGGCCTCCCTGCTTGCCCCCCACCACCACGGCCTCCCTGCCTGCCCACCACCACGGCCTCCCTGCCTGCCCTCCACCACCACGGCCTCCCTGCCTGCCCTCCACCACCACGGCCTGCCTGCCTGCCCTCCACCACCACGGCCTCCCTGCCTGCCCTCCACCACCACAACCTTCCTAGCGTGCCCTCCACCACCACGGCCTCCCTGCCTGCCCTCCACCACCACAACCTTCCTAGCCTGCCCTCCACCACCACGGCCTCCCTGCCTGCCCTCCACCACCATGGCCTCCCTGCCTGCCATCCACCACCACGGCCTCCCTGCCTGCCCTCTACCACAGCCTCCCTGCCTGCCCTCTACCACGGCCTACCTGCCTGCCCCCCACCACCACGGCCTCCCTGCCTGCCCACCACCACGGCCTCCCTGCCTGCCCTCCACCACCACGGCCTCCCTGCCTGCCCTCCACCACCACGGCCTGCCTGCCTGCCCTCCACCACCACGGCCTCCTTGCCTGCCCTCCACCACGGCCTCCCTGCCTGCCTCCACCACGGCCTCCCTGCCTGCCCTCCACCACCACGGCCTGCCTGCCTGCCCTCCACCACCACGGCCTCCCTGCCTGCCCTCCACCACCACAACCTTCCTAGCGTGCCCTCCACCACCACTGCCTCCCTGCCTGCCCACCACCACGGCCTCCCTGCCTGCCCACCGCTACGGCCTCCCTGCCTGCCCACCCCCACGGCCTCCCTGCCTGCCCTCCACCACGGCCTCCCTGCCTGCCCTCCACCACCACGGCCTCCCTGCCTGCCCTCCACCACCAAGGCCTCCCTGTCTGCCCTACACCACCAGAACCTTCCTAGCCTGCCCTCCACCACCACGGCCTGCCTGCCTGCCCTCCACCACCACGGCCTCCCTGCCTGCCCACCACCTCGGCCTCCCTGCCTACCCTCCACCACCACGGCCTCCCTGCCTGCCCTCCACCACCACGGCCTTCCTGCCTGCCCTCCACCACGGCCTCCCTGCCTGCCCACCGCAACGGCCTCCCTGCCTGCCCACCCCCACGGCCTCCCTGCCTGCCCACCGCCACGGCCTCCCTGCCTGCCCTCCACCACCACGGCCTCCCTGCCTGCCCACCGCCACGGCCTCCCTGCCTGCCACCACCACGGCCTCCCTGCCTGCCCTCCACCACCACGGCCTCCCTGCCTGCCCTCCACCACGGCCTCCCTGCCTGCCCTCCACCACCACGGCCTCCCTGCCTGCCACCACCACGGCCTCCCTGCCTGCCACCACCACGGCCTCCCTGCCTGCCACCACCACGGCCTCCCTGCCTGCCCTCCACCACCACGGCCTTCCTGCCTGCCCTCCACCACCACGGCCTCCCTGCCTGCCCTCCACCACGGCCTCCCTGCCTGCCCTCCACTACCACGGCCTCCCTGCCTGCCCTCCACCACCACGGCCTCCCTGCCAGCCCACCGCCACGGCCTCCCTGCCTGCCCTCCACCACCACAACCTTCCTAGCGGGCCCTCCACCACCACGGCGTCCCTACCTGCCCTCCACCACGGCCTCCTTTTCTGCCCTCCACCACCACAACCTTCCTAGCCTGCCCTCCACCACCACGGCCTCCCTGCCTGCCCTCCACCACCACGGCCTCCCTGCCTGCCCTCCACCACGGCCTCCTTTTCTGCCTTCCACCACCACAACCTTCCTAGCCTGCCCTCCACCACCACAACCTTCCTAGCCTGCCCTCCACCACCACGGCCTCCCTGCCTGCCCTCCACCACCACGGCCTTCCTGCCTGCCCTCCTCCACAACGGCCTCCCTGCCTGCCCTCCACCACCACGGCCTTCCTGCCTGCCCTCCACCACCGCCTCCCTGTCTGCCCTCCACCACCACAACCTTCCTAGCCTGCCCTCCACCACCACAACCTTCCTAGCGGGCCCTCCACCACCACGGCCTCCCTGCTTGCCCTCCACCACCACGGCCTGCCTGCCTGCCTACCCACCACCACGGCCTCCCTGTCTGCCCTCCACCACGGCCTCCAAACCTGCCCTCCACCACCACGGCCTCCCTGCCTGCCCTCCACCACGGCCTCCCTGCCTGCCCTCCACCACCACAACCTTCCTAGCGGGCCCTCCACCACCACGGCCTCCATGCCTGCCCTCCACCACCACGGCCTGCCTGCCTGCCTACCCACCACCACGGCCTCCCTGCCTGCCCTCCACCACGGCCTTCCTGCCTGCCCTCCTCCACGGCCTCCCTGGCTGCCCTCCACCACGGCCTCCCTGCCTGCCCTCCACCACGGCCTCCCTGCCTGCCCTCCACTGACTTTTTGGGGGTGTCCAAGGAAGCTTGACCCCCTTAAAGTGTTGCAGTTGGACCAACCTTCACCTGCCTATGACAGCAGCCTACACCCCACTGGTCATCCTGCGAATTCTAATAACAAAGCCTTACACGTCTGGCATCTCTTTGCGCATTCAAATGAATTTATATTCACAATTCTGCGACTGAAACTAAAGTGCGTAATGTAAATGGGGTCTAACAAGCTTACACTGAAGCTTTCATCCTGTCCTGTCTTGCTTTCTATGCTGTAAGGTACAGTTCCCTCAGTCATAGTTCACAGTTCCCTCAGTCATTCCTCACAGTTCCCTCAGTCATTCTTCCCAGTTTCCTTCTGTTCCCATTCTTCTCCTTTCTTTGCCATCAACAGCAAACATTGATATAATCAAACTTCCTTTGTCATGACTTGCATTAGAAATATTGTGGCTTAGAGCTGGCCCCTTCTGGCACTGCACTCGTTAGAGTGACATTTACAGTAAGGCACTCGTGACCAACATCTGTGGCAGTCATGGTTGTCACCATTAGTGATAAAAATAGCATGTGATCGGCAAGCAGAACAGTAGCTCCATACAAAGAGGAAACCCCGACCAAAGAATAAGCTCTACATAGCGTGGATTTTCCCCAAAGAGGAAACTCCTAAGGAAGAAACCTTAAAAAGATATATACAGAGGCAGCTCTAAACAGATAGGAAGCCTTCATAACAAAAAGTGAAAGAGTCTGGCTTTTATAAACAAATGACATAAGAGGGAACTCGTGCAGGAAGGTAATCCAAAACAAAAGTATGTGCTTCAACAGAGAAGAAACCTTTTATGAACATAAAATCTTAAACACAAAGTGTACCCCTAAAAAAGGATGAGGCACAAAAGCAAAGAGGATGCCTCAAACAAAAGCAAAGTTGAAAAAAAAGTTCCAGACGAAAGAAATCCTCAGTAAAAATAGGAAACCCCCAACATGAGGGGAGGAAAAAAGAGCTAAAAGAAGCTCTACCAGAAAAGAAACCTTAGATGAAATGAAGGGTTTTGCTAGTTATTACCACCAGACGCAAGATCGAACCTATCACCCAAGCCTAAGAAAGGAAATGGAAAAATAACACAAATTTCTTCAAGAGGAGAATGAGAGAAGAAGCGGAATATTTTTCCTACGCTGGAGATATCGCCCTGAGATAATCGCTTCGCTGGGGATAAAAATATCCCAGAAGGAAAGATGCTCCGAGGAGCGTATTTTTTTGTGGTCGTTTTTGGGGCAATATCCAATCGGGTCTGAAGCCATTATTACTCCCGTCTTCATAAGATAGGCATCTAAAGATTGATTGTATTGTCCTCCATCACCCCTCTGTCTGTTCGTATTTTGTGAGCCTTCCTGTCTCTCTCTCTCTCAGTCTCTCCGTGTCTCTCTCTCTCTGTCTGTCTATCTGTCTCTCTATCTGTATCTCTGTCTCTCTCTTGTCTCTTTCTCTCTTTCTTGTCTCTCTGCCTCACTTGTCTCTCTGTCTCTCTTGTCTCTCTGTGTCTCTGTGTCTCTGTTTGCTTGTCTGTCTGTTCGTCTGTCTGTCTGTCTGTCTGTCTGTCTGTCTGTCTGTCTGTCTGTCTTTCTGTCTGTCTGTCTGTCTGTCTGTCTGTCTGTCTGTCTGTGTCTAACTGTCTATCTGCCTCTCTCTCTCTCTCTCTCTCTTCTCTCTCTCCTCTCTCTCTCTCTCTCTCTCTCTCTCTCTCCTCTCTCTCTCTCTCTCTCTCTCTCTCTCTCTCTCTCCTCTCTCTCTCTCTCTCTCTCTCTATCAGTTAGAGAGAGACAGGACCATGGGTGAAAGGAGGAGGGGAAGATGAAAGGAGTAACACCAAGAGAAGAGAGAGAGGAAGGAAAGATAACAGAAAGTGTGCATGCATAACGAAGCCTACAAAGAGTGGGAGGAGGAGACCGGAGCTCCTTAAGGAGAGGTGATACGAAGCAAAGCAAATTTACTTTGGACTAGCTTTAAGAGGGTTTCAGTTTGAGGCTGACGATTTAACCGAACATTTACAAGGAAAAACAAAACTTATTAAAACAAACATGGTTTTAATCAAGCAAAATCAACATAATTCTCGCTAAAGTGATGATTTCAAACATTTGTGTATTTTAAATCACTTAACCTGTTCATTGTAACTATTGTGTGTCAATAATTTTGTTTAGTGGGGCTGTTTAACCTGTTGTTTAGTGGGACGGTTTAACCTGTTGTTTAGTGGGGCTGTTTAACCTGTTGTTCAGTGGGGCTGTTTAACCTGTTGTGTTGTGGTGCTGTTATGTATTGTTAAAGGCGGTATGTAGTATATTGTTTACGAGGATGTTTAGTATGTTTTATGTACTTTTTAAATGTATACATATATACAATAAAATATAAGCATATTTCAGTGAATGTGTGTGTGTATATACATGTAATGTAATGTGTGTGTAAATCACATGTAATGTAATGTGTGTGTATATACATGTAATGTAATGTGTGTGTAAATCACATGTAATGTGTAATGTGAAAGTAAATGTAGTACATACACACGCGGGCAGGGCTTGGGAGTCGTAGTCCTAAGAACTCAGGTTCAATTCTCGGCTGAGGCAAAAACCAGTGGACAAAGTTTCTTTCACCTGATGGCCCTGTGCATTCAGTAAATAGGTACCTGGGAGTTAACTGCTAGGGGCTGTATCATGTGTGTGTGTGTGCGCACCTAATTGTACTCACCTAATTGTGCTTTCGGGGGTTGAGCTTTGGCTCTTTGGTCCCGCCTCTCAACTGTCAATCAACTGGTGTACAGATTCCTGAGCCTACTGGGCTTTATCATATCTACATTTGAAACTGTGTATGGAGTCAGCCTCTACCACATCACTGCCTAATGCATTCCATCTATTAACTACTCTGACACTGAAAAAAAATTCTAACGTCGCTGTGGCTCATCTGGGTAATACGTTTCCACCTGTGTCCCCTTGTTCGTGTCCCTTGTTCTTTGTCCACCCTGTCGAAATGCAATTGACAGGGTGGACAAAGACAAACTCTTCAGCACGGGTGGAACATGAACAAGGGGACACAGGTGGAAATTTAGTACCCAGATGAGCCACAGAGACAGTAGAAATATGTTTTCAGTGTCAGAGTAATTAACAGCTAAATGCACTAGGATGTGATGTGGTGGAGGCTGACTCCATACACAGTTTCAAATGTAGATATGATAGAGCCCAATAGGCTCAGGAACCTGTACACCTGTTGATTGACGGTTGAGAGGCGGGACCAAAGAGCCAGAGCTCAATCCCCGCAAGCACAATTAGGTGAGTACACACACACAAGGGGGCCGGTGGTTGACTGGTCAGCACCCTGGACGCGTGATCCTGTGGTAGCGGGTTCGATTCCCGGCGCCGGCGAGAAAATGGGCACAGTTTCTTTCACCCTAATGCCCCTGCCCCTGTTACCTAGCAGTAAATAGGTACCTGGGAGTTTGTCAGCTGTCCCGGGTTGCTTACTTACAGAAACAAAGCTAACGAAAACCATAACAGATGCAGTGTTCTCACAGGACTACTATGTAGTGAGGAAAGAAAGAGAAGGAGGAGGAGGAGGTGGTGTAGCTTTGCTGATAAGAAAAGGCTGGAGTTTTGAGGAGATTGTTATTCAGAGCTGTGAAGATTTCAGTGACTACATAACGGGTACCATAACAATTGGAGGACAAATTTTATTAGGAATAGTCATATATAACCCCCAACAAACGACAGAAGACTCAGACAGAAATATGAAAGAAACAACATGGCCACCGTCAATATAATAGAGAGAGCAGTTTCTGTTGCTAGCAGGAACGGATCCAGACTACTAATCATGGGAGACTTCAACACGGGATGATAGATTGGGAGAACAGAGACCCACATGGAGGACCGGACACATGGAGAGCTAAGCTGCTGAACGAAGCTACAAGAAACTTTCTAAGTCAATACATCAAGGGAAAGAGCGAGAAGAGAGAGGAGAGGATGAACCAGCTATGCTTGATCTGATATTTACCCTAAATGAGTCGGATATAAGGGAAGTTCAGTTGGAAGCCCCCTTAGGAATGAGTGATCCCAGTGAATTGATCTTTGAGTACCTGGTAGAGCTAGGAATCTCCTAGCTCTAGCAGGCTAATATAAGGTTGGCTAATATAAGAAAGCCAAAAAACAGAACTGGGAAACAAAGGGCTGGCGTACCGAAATTGAAATTATAAAGAGATGAGAAAATTCCTAGGGGATATACCATGGGACACAGAACTCACAAGTAAGTTCGAACATGACATGATGGACTATGTCACCCAAAAGTGTCAGGAGGCAGTAAACAGGTTTATCCCAGCACGACAGGAAAAAAACGAGAAGCAAAGGAAGAATCCGTGGTTTAATAGGGATTGTATGAAAGCAAAGGTATTGAACAAAAGGGCGTGGAAGAACTTCCGAAATAACAGAACACCAGACAGAAGAGAGAGATACCAGAGAACCAGGAACGAGTATGTTAGTGTGAGAAGAGAAGCTGAGAAAAAGTCTGAAAATGATATAGCTAATAAAGCCAAGACCGAACCAAAGCAACTCCACAGTCACATCAGGAGTAAAACAACAGTGAAGGAACAGGTGATGAAACTTAGAACGGGTGAGGACAGGTACACAGAAAATGACAAAGAGGTGTGTGAGGAACTCAACAAGAGGTTCCAGGAGGCCTTCACAATAGACGGAGAGGTCACTGCGCTAGGAGAGGTGGCAGTAAACAAGGCGGCCTTGGAAAGGTTCGAAATTACAAGAGATGAGGTCAAGAGGCACCTGCTAGGTTTGGACGTGAGTAAGTTTGTTGGCTCGGACGGAAACTCACCATGGGTATTGAAAGAGTGTGCAGGAGCGCTTTGCTTCCCACTCTCCATAGTGTATAGTAGGTCACTGGAAACGGGAGACCTACCAGAAATATAGAAGACGGCTAATGTAGTCCCAATATACAAAAAGGGTTACAGACAAGAGGCACTGAACTACAGATCAGTGTCCTTAACTTGTATACCATGCAAGGTGATGGAGAAGATCATGAGAAAAAACCTAGTAACATCTGGAAAGAAAGGACTTCGTGGGAACCCATCAACATGGGTTAAGGGAGGGTAAATTTTGCCTTTTTGACTTAATATAATTCTAGGATCAGGTGACAAAGATTAAGTAAGAAAGAGAAGGATGGGCGGACTGCATTTTTTGGAATATCGGAAAGCCTTTGACTCAGTATCCTCATGAAAGGCTGTTACATATGCTGGAGAAACAGGCAGGAGTAACTGGTAGGGCGCTCCAGTGGATAAGGGAGTACCTAAACAAAGGAAGCAGAGAGTTACAGTGACGGGTGAGACCTCAGATTGGCGTGAAGTCAAAAATTGAGTCCCACAGGGCTCTGTATAGGACCTATCTTGTTTCTGATATACGAAAATGATCTCCCAGGGTAAGACTCATTTATCTCAATGTTTGCTGACGACGTAAAAATTATGAGATTAAGACAGAGGAGGACTGCTTGAGGTTTGAAGAAGACCTGGACAAGCTGCAGGAATGGTCGAACAAATGGTTGTTAGAGTTAACCCAAGCAAATGCAATGTAATGAAGATAGAGGTAGGAAGCAGGAGATCAGAAACAAGTAGAAGGGTGTTCACATACACACACATACACCCACCCCACAATACATTTCATTTGGAAGATGAAATACTTTAAGTGTCAGAGAGAAAGAAAAAGACCTGGGGGTTGATATCACGCCAGACCTGTCCCCGTCAGCTCATATTAAGACGATAACATCAGCGGCATATGCCAGGTTGGCTAATATAAGAACGGCCTTTAGAAACTTGTGTAAGGAATCATGAAGAACTTTGTATACCACATATGTCAGACCAATCCTGGAGTATGCGGCTCCAGCATGGAGCGCATATCTAGTGAAGCATAAGACTAAACTGGAGAAGGTTCAAAGGTTTGCCACCAGACTAGCACCAAAAATGAGGGGACAGAGCTACGAGGAGAGACTACGGGAATTAAACCTCACGTCACTGGGAGACAGAGGAGTTAGAGGGGATATGATCACCACATGCAAGATTCTCAGTGGAATTCATAGGGTAGATAAAGACAGGCTATTTACCACAAGGGACTCACGCATTAGAGGAAACAGGTGAAAATTTAGTTCCCAAAAAAGCCACAGAGACGTTAGAAAGAATTTTTTCAGTGTCAGATTGGTAGACAAATGGAATGCATTAGTAAGTGATGTGGTGGAGGCTGACTCCATAAACAGCTTCATGTGTAGATATGATAGCGCCCAGTAGGCTCAGGAACCTGTACACCAGTTGATTGACAGTTGAGAGGGGGACTAAAGAGCCAGAGCTCAATCCCCGCAAGCACAATTAGGTAAGTACAATTAGGTAAGGTAAGTACACACTCCATGGCTCCACCAACACATACACTCTCCCTGGCTCCACCCACACATACACCCTCCCTGCCTCCACCCACTCATACACCGTCCCTGGCTCCACCAACACATACACCCTCCCTGGCTCCATCCACACATAAACCCTCCTTGGCTCCACCCCACTCATACACACTCCCAGGCTCCACCCACACATACACCCTTCCTGGCTTCACCCGCTCATACACCCTCTCTGTCTCCACACACATATACACCCTCCATGATTCCACCCACTCATATACCATCCCTGACTCCACCCACTCATACACCCTCCCTGGCTCCACCGACACATACAACCTCCCTGGCTCCACCCACACATACACCCTACCTGGCTCCACCCACACATAAACCCTCACTGGCTCCACCCACATATACACCCTCCTAGGCTCCACCCACTCATACACCCTCCCTGGATTCACCCACTCATACACCCTCCCTGGGTCCACCCACACATACCACCTCCTGGTTCCACCAACACATACACCCTCCCTGGCTTCACCAACACATACACCCTCCCTGGCTTCACCCACTCATACACTCTCCATGACTCCACCCGCACATACACCCTCCCTGGCTTCACCTACTCATACACCCTCCCTGACTCCACCCACACATATACCCTCCCTGCCTCCACCCACACATACACCCTCACTGACTCTTTCCACTGGTACACCCTCCCATGCTCCACCCACACATACACCCTCACTGACTCCACCCACTGGAATACCCTCCCTGGCTCCAACCACACATACACCCTCCCTGGCTCCACCCACTCATACACCCTCCCTGACTCCACCCACACATATACCCTCCCTGCCTCCACCCCACACATACACCCTCAATGTCTCTTCCCACTGGTACACCCTCCCAGGCTCCACCCACACATACACCCTCCCTACCTCCACCCACTCGTAAACCTTCTCTGACTCCAAACACACATACACCCTCTTGGCTCCACCCACTCGTACACACTCCCTGGCTCCACCCACTCATACACCATCCCAGGCTCCACCCACACATACACCCTCCCTGGCTCCACCCACTCATACACCCTCCCTGACTCACCCACATATTCACTCTCCCCGGCTCCACCCACACATACACCTTCACTGACTCCACCCACTGGTACACCCCCCCAGGCTCCACCCACACATACACCCTCCCTGGCTCCACTAACTCGTACACTCTCCCTGGCACCACCCACACATACACCCACTCTGGTTCCACCCACACATACACCCTCTCTGGCTCCACCCACATACACACCCTCCTGACTCCACCCACTCATACACCCTCCCTGGCTCCACCCACACATACAACCTCCCTGGCTCCACCCACACATACACCCTCCCTGGCTCCAGCCACACATAAACACTCACTGGCTCCACCCACACATACAACCTCCCTGGTTCCACCCATACATACACCCTCACTGACTCTACCCGCTCATACACCCTCCCTGGCTCCACCCACACATAAACCTCCCTGGCTTCACCCACACATACACCCTCCCTGGCTCCACCCACACATACACCCTCACTGACTCCACCCACTCGTACACCCTCCCATTCTCCACCCACACATACACCCTCACTGACTCCACCCACCAATACACCCTCCCTGGTTCCACCCCATATACACTCCCTGGGTCCAACCACACATACACCCTCTAGCTCCACCCACTCATACACCCTCCCTGGCTCCACCCACTCATACACCCTCCCTGGCTCCACCCACTCGTACACCCTCCCTTGCTCCACCCACACATACACCCTCCCTGGCTATACCAACTCGTACACACTCCCTGGCACCACCCACTCATACAACCTTCCTGACCCAACTCACTCATACACCCTCTCTGGCTCTACCCACACTTACAACCTCCCTGGCTCCAACCATACATACACCTTCCTGGCTCCACCCACACTAAACCCTCACTGGCTACTCCCACACATACACCCTCCCTGGCTCCACCCACACATACACCCTCACTGACTCCACCCACTCATACACCCTCCCTGGCACCACTCACATATACACCCTCCCTAGCTCCACTTACACATACACCCTCCTGCCATCACCCACTCATACACCCTCCCTGGGTCCACCCACACATACAACCTCCCTGGCTCCACCCACTCATACACCCTTCCTTGCTCCACCCACACAAACACCCTCCTTGGCTCAACCCACTCATACACCCTCCCTGGCTCCACCCACATACACAACCTCCCTAGCTTCACCTACATATACACCCTCCATGGCTTCAACCACTCATACACTTTCCCTGGGTCCACCCACACATACAACCTCCCTGGCTCCACCCCACATACACCCTCCCTGGCTCTACCCACAAATAAACCCTCACTGCCGCCACCCACACATACACCCTCCCTAGCTTCACCCACTCGTACACACTCCCTGGCTCCACCCATTCATACACCCTCCCTGACTCCACCCATACATACACCCTACCTGGCTCCACCCACACATACACCCTTACTGACTCCACCCACTGGTACACCCTCCCAGGCTCCACCCACACATACCCCCTCACTGACTCCACCCACACATACACCCTCCCTGGCTCCACCCACTCATACACCCTCCCTGGCTCCAACCACACTTACGCCCCTCCCGGGCTCCACCCACTTATACACCCTCCCTGGCTCCACCCACTCATACACCCTCCCTGGCTCCACCCACTCATACACCCTCTCTAGCTCCACCCACTCGTACACCCTCCCTGACTCCACCCACATATACACCCTTCCTGGCTTCACCCACTCGTACACACTCCCTGGGTCCACCCACTTATACACCCTTCCTGGCTCCACCCACACATACAACCTCCCTGGCTCCACCAACACATTCACCCTCCCTGTCTCCACCCACATATAAACCCTCACTGGCTCCACCCACATATACACCTTCTTTGCCTCCTCCCACACATACACCTCCCTGGCTCCATCGACTCATATACCCTTCCTGGCTCCACCCACACAAACACCCCTCTCTGGCTCCATCCACTCATACACCCTCCCTGGCTCCACCCACACATACAATCTCCCTGGCTCCACCCACACATACACCCTCCCTGGCTCCCACACATACACCCTCCCTGGCTCCACCCACTTACACTCTTCCTTGCTCCACCCACACATACACCCTCCCTGGCTCCACCCACTCATAAACCTCCCTGGCTCCACCCACTCATACACCCTCCCTGACTCCACCCACACATACACCCTACATGGCTCCACCCACACATACACCCTTACTGACTCCACCCACTGGTAAACCCTCCCAGGCTCCACCCACACATACCCCCTCACTGACTCCACCCACACATACACCCTCCCTGGCTCCACCCACTCATACACCCTTCCTTGCTCCACCCACACATACACCCTCCCTGGCTCCAACCACACATAAACCTCCTGGCTTCACCCACTCATACACCCTCCCTGACTCCTCCCACACATACACCCTCCCTGGCTCCACCCACACATACACCCTCACTGACTCCACCCACTCGTACACCCTCCCAGGCTCCACCCACACATACACCCTCACTGACTCTACCCACACATACACCCTCCCTGGCTCCACCCACTCATATACCCTCCCTGGGTCCAACCACACATACACCCTCCTTGGCTCCACCCACTCATACACCCTCCCTGGCTCCACCTACTCAAACACCCTCCCTGGCTCCACCGACTCGTACACCCTCCTTGCTCCACCCACACATACGCCCTCCCTGGCTCTATCAACTCATAAACACTCCTGGCTCCACCCACTCATATACCTTTCCTGACCCAACTCACTCATACACCCTCCCTGGCTCCACCCACGCTTACAACCTCCCTGGCTCAAACCACACGTACACCTTCCTGGCTCCACCCACACATAAACCCTCACTGGCTCCACCCACACATACACCCTCCCTGGCTCCACCCACACATACACCCTCACTGACTCCACCCACTCATACACCCTCCCTGGCTCCACCCACACATACACCCTTTATGACTCCTCCCACTCATAATTAAACCTTCACTGGCTCCACCCACACATACACCCTCCCTGGCACCGCCCACACATACACCCTCCCTAGCTCCACCCACACATACACCCTCCCTGCCTTCACCCACTCATACACCCTCCCTGGGTCCACCCACACATACAACCTCCCTGGCTCCACCCACTCATACACCCTTCCTTGCTCCCCCCACACAAACACCCTCCTTGGCTCCACCCACAACACAACCTCCCTAGCTCCACCCACACATACACCCTCCATGGCTTCACCCAATCATACACCCTCCCTGACTCCACCCACACATACTCCCTACTGGCTCCACCCACACATACACCCTTACTGACTCCAACCACTGGTACACCCTCCCTGGCTCCACCCACACATACTCCCTCACTGACTCTACCCACACATACACCCTCCTTGGCTCCACCCACTCATACACCCTCCCTGGCTCCAGCCACACTTACACCCTCCCGGGCATCACCCACTCATACACCCTCCTTAGCTCCACCCACTCATACACCCTTACTGACTCCACCCACTGGTACACCCTCCCAGGCTCCACCCACACATACCCCCTCACTGACTCCACCCAACATACACCCTCCCTGGCTCCACCCACTCATACACCCTTCCTTGCTCCACCCACACATACACCCTCCCTGGCTCCACCCACACATAAACCTCCCAGGCTTCACCCACTCAAACACCCTCCCTGACTCCTCCCACACATACACCCTCCCTGGCTCTACCGACACATACACCCTCTCTGACTCCACCCAGTCGTACACCCTCCCAGGCTCCACCCACACATACACCCTCACTGACTCCACCCACACATACACCCTCCCTGGCTCCACCCACTCATATACCTTCCCTGGGTCCAACCACACATACACCCTCCTTGGCTCCATCCTCTCATACACCCTCCCTGGCTCCACCCACTCATACACCCTCCCTGGCTCCACCCACTCGTACACTCCCTTGCTCCACCCACACATACGCCCTCTCTGGATCTACCAACTCGTACACACTCCCTGGCTCCACCCACTCATACACCATTCCTGACCCTACTCACTCATACACCCTCCTTGGCTCCACCCACACTTACAACCTCCCTGGCTCAAACCACACGTACACCTTCCTGGCTCCACCCACACATAAACCCTCACTGGCTCCACCCACACATACACCCTCACTGACTCCACCCACTCATACACCCTCTCTGGCTCCACCCACACATACACCCTCTCTGCCTCCTTCCACTCATAAACCCTCACTGGCTCCACCCACACATACACCCTCCCTGGCACCACCCACACATACACCCTCCCTAGCTCCACCCACACATAAACCTCCCTGGCTTCACCCACATACACCCTCCCTGGCTCCACCCACACATACACCCTCACTGACTCCACCCACTCGTACACCCTCCCATTCTCCACCCACACACCCTCACTGACTCCACCCACCATACACCCTCCCTGGTTCCACCCACTCATATACCTCCCTGGGTCCAACCACACATACACCCTCTATGGCTCCACCCACTCATACACCCTCCCTGGCTCCACCCACTCATACACCCTCCCTGGCTCCACCCACTCGTACACCCTCCCTTGCTCCACCCACACATACACCCTCCCTGGCTATACCAACTCGTACACACTCCCTGGCACCACCCACTCATACAACCTTCCTGACCCAACTCACTCATACACCCTCTCTGGCTCTACCCACACTTACAACCTTCCTGGCTCCAACCATACATACACCTTCCTGGCTCCACCCACACATAAACCCTCACTGGCTACTCCCACACATACACCCTCCCTGGCTCCACCCACACATACACCCTCACTGACTCCACCCACTCATACACCCTCCCTGGCACCACTCACATATACACCCTCCCTAGCTCCACTTACACATACACCCTACCTGCCATCACCCACTCATACACCCTCCCTGGGTCCACCCACACATACAACCTCCCTGGCTCCACCCACTCATACACCCTTCCTTGCTCCACCCACACAAACACCCTCCTTGGCTCAACCCACTCATACACCCTCCCTGGCTCCACCCACATACACAACCTCCCTAGCTTCACCTACATATACACCCTCCATGGCTTCATCCACTCATACACTTTCCCTGGGTCCACCCACACATACAACCTCCCTGGCTCCACCCACACATACACCCTCCCTGGCTCCACCCACAAATAAACCCTCACTGCCGCCACCCACACATACACCCTCCCTAGCTTCACCCACTCGTACACACTCCCTGGCTCCACCCATTCATACACCCTCCCTGACTCCAGCCATACATACACCCTACCTGGCTCCACCCACACATACACCCTTACTGACTCCACCCACTGGTACACCCTCCCAGGCTCCACCCACACATACCCCCTCACTGACTCCACCCACACATACACCCTCCCTGGCTCCACCCACTCATACACCCTCCCTGGCTCCAACCACACTTACGCCCCTCCCGGGCTCCACCCACTTATACACCCTCCCTGGCTCCACCCACTCATACACCCTCCCTGGCTCCACCCACTTATACACCCTCTCTAGCTCCACCCACTCGTACACCCTCCCTGACTCCACCCACATATACACCCTTCCTGGCTTCACCCACTCGTACACACTCCCTGGGTCCACCCACTTATACACCCTTCCTGGCTCCACCCACACATACAACCTCCCTGGCTCCACCAACACATTCACCCTCCCTGTCTCCACCCACATATAAACCCTCACTGGCTCCACCCACATATACACCTTCTTTGCCTCCTCCCACACATACACCTCCCTGGCTCCATCGACTCATATACCCTTCCTGGCTCCACCCACACAAACACCCCTCTCTGGCTCCATCCACTCATACACCCTCCCTGGCTCCACCCACACATACAATCTCCCTGGCTCCACCCACACATACACCCTCCCTGGCTCCACCCACACATACACCCTCCCTGGCTCCACCCACTTATACACTCTTCCTTGCTCCACCCACACATACACCCTCCCTGGCTCCACCCACTCATAAACCCCCTGGCTCCACCCACTCATACACCCTCCCTGACTCCACCCACACATACACCCTACATGGCTCCACCCACACATACACCCTTACTGACTCCACCCACTGGTAAACCCTCCCAGGCTCCACCCACACATACCCCCTCACTGACTCCACCCACACATACACCCTCCCTGGCTCCACCCACTCATACACCCTTCCTTGCTCCACCCACACATACACCCTCCCTGGCTCCAACCACACATAAACCACCCTGGCTTCACCCACTCAAACACCCTCCCTGACTCCTCCCACACATACACCCTCCCTGGCTCCACCCACACATACACCCTCACTGACTCCACCCACTCGTACACCCTCCCAGGCTCCACCCACACATACACCCTCACTGACTCTACCCACACATACACCCTCCCTGGCTCCACCCACTCATATACCCTCCCTGGGTCCAACCACACATACACCCTCCTTGGCTCCACCCACTCATACACCCTCCCTGGCTCCACCTACTCAAACACCCTCCCTGGCTCCACCGACTCGTACACCCTCCCTTGCTCCACCCACACATACGCCCTCCCTGGCTCTATCAACTCATAAACACTTCCTGGCTCCACCCACTCATATACCTTTCCTGACCCAACTCACTCATACACCCTCCCTGGCTCCACCCACGCTTACAACCTCCCTGGCTCAAACCACACGTACACCTTCCTGGCTCCACCCACACATAAACCCTCACTGGCTCCACCCACACATACACCCTCCCTGGCTCCACCCACACATACACCCTCACTGACTCCACCCACTCATACACCCTCCCTGGCTCCACCCACACATACACCCTTTATGACTCCTCCCACTCATAATTAAACCTTCACTGGCTCCACCCACACATACACCCTCCCTGGCACCGCCCACACATACACCCTCCCTAGCTCCACCCACACATACACCCTCCCTGCCTTCACCCACTCATACACCCTCCCTGGGTCCACCCACACATACAACCTCCCTGGCTCCACCCACTCATACACCCTTCCTTGCTCCCCCCACACAAACACCCTCCTTGGCTCCACCCACAAACACAACCTCCCTAGCTCCACCCACACATACACCCTCCATGGCTTCACCCAATCATACACCCTCCCTGACTCCACCCACACATACTCCCTACTTGGCTCCACCCACACATACACCCTTACTGACTCCAACCACTGGTACACCCTCCCTGGCTCCACCCACACATACTCCCTCACTGACTCTACCCACACATACACCCTCCTTGGCTCCACCCACTCATACACCCTCCCTGGCTCCAGCCACACTTACACCCTCCCGGGCTTCACCCACTCATACACCCTCCTTAGCTCCACCCACTCATACACCCTTACTGACTCCACCCACTGGTACACCCTCCCAGGCTCCACCCACACATACCCCCTCACTGACTCCACCCAAACATACACCCTCCCTGGCTCGACCCACTCATACACCCTTCCTTGCTCCACCCACACATACACCCTCCCTGGCTCCACCCACACATAAACCTCCCAGGCTTCACCCACTCAAACACCCTCCCTGACTCCTCCCACACATACACCCTCCCTGGCTCTACCGACACATACACCCTCTCTGACTCCACCCAGTCGTACACCCTCCCAGGCTCCACCCACACATACACCCTCACTGACTCCACCCACACATACACCCTCCCTGGCTCCACCCACTCATATACCTTCCCTGGTCCAACCACACATACACCCTCCTTGGCTCCATCCTCTCATACACCCTCCCTGGCTCCACCCACTCATACACCCTCCCTGGCTCCACCCACTCGTACACATTCCCTTGCTCCACCCACACATACGCCCTCTCTGGATCTACCAACTCGTACACACTCCCTGGCTCCACCCACTCATACACCATTCCTGACCCTACTCACTCATACACCCTCCTTGGCTCCACCCACACTTACAACCTCCCTGGCTCAAACCACACGTACACCTTCCTGGCTCCACCCACACATAAACCCTCACTGGCTCCACCCACACATACACCCTCACTGACTCCACCCACTCATACACCCTCTCTGGCTCCACCCACACATACACCCTCTCTGCCTCCTTCCACTCATAAACCCTCACTGGCTCCACCCACACATACACCCTCCCTGGCACCACCCACACATACACCCTCCCTAGCTCCACCCACACATACACCCTCCGTGCCTGCACCCACTCATACACCCTCCCTGGGTCCACCCACACATACAACCTCCCTGGCTCCTCCCACTCATACACCCTTCCTTGCTCCACCCACACAAACACCCTCCTTGGCTCCACCCACTCATACACCCTCCCTGGCTCCACCCACATACACAACCTCCCTAGCTCCACCCACACATACACCCTCCATGGCTTCACCCACTCATACACCCTCCCTGACTCCACCCACACATACACCCTACCTGGCTCCACCCACACATACACCCTTACTGATTCCACCCACTGGTACGCCCTTCCAGCTCTCCACCCACACATACTCCCTCACTGACACCACCCACACATACACCCTCCTTGGCTCCACCCACTCATACACCCTCCCTGGCTCCAACCACACTTACACCCTCCCGGGCTCCACCCACTCATACACCCTCCCTGGCTCCATCCACTCATACACCCTCCCTGGCTCCACCTACTTATACACCCTCCCTAGCTCCACCCACTCGTACACCCTCCCTGACTCCACCCACACATTCACCCTCCCTGTCTCCACCCACATATAAACCCTCACTGGCTCC